>NW_028261388.1:43768637-44100512 GCF_051295495.1 Thamnophis sirtalis | reverse complement strand
CGGGTGGTTGCGGGTGCAATGCCCCCAATGCTCAGCCTTCCACCGGCGCAGAAAGGGTGTGCGGTGGGGAAACAAGTTCCCTGGGGGGGAAATGAGAGAGAGATCGGGCTGGCGGGGTGGGTGTGCTTCCCTTGTTTGCCTTGGGAGCAGCGCTGGGCTGAGGCGCCCCACCAGCCATTTTGATTCTGAAGGAATCAAGGTGGAGCTTCCCTGAAATCTCTCTCCATGGACTTGAGAAAGCGAAAGAGGGAGGGAGAGTGTGTACTCATTTTCACCTCCCGGATGGCTTTTCTGGCAGAGCTCCCAATGGGGGAGATGGGGTTCCCTCCTCCTCCTGGAGCCCATTATGGAAGAGAAGCCCTGGCAGCCACAATGGGTGAGGAGGAATATGTGCCAGGGTTATCCCCCCCCAACACACACACACAAACACACACACACCTCTTTCCCAGTTGCTTTCTACTGAGGATGAAGTAATTTCAGGGGGAGACAAAGAGGTGTGAATTAAAGAGACAGGCAAGCCAGGGTGGGAGGGACTGTTTCATGCAACTTTTTAGCCCTGCAAATGATGGTGAGAAACTTCACCCTCGCAGGTCAGTTGCACTTGGCCCGGCAATCGGGGGGAGGTGACAAGCCACCCCACCAAGAAAAGCAGTTGCCTCTGTTGCCTCCAAAGGTGTGGTGGGGTGTGGCTGCTGTGGGTGGAAGGTACTGGGCATTGGGGCCGCCATCGCTGCACGGTTTGCAATGGTGCTGGAAAAGCTGCAAGCCTAAAGGCGCCCTCGCTCCTGCGTGCAAGCTAGGATCTCCTCGCCCCCTCGGCTGCCACTTTACCCCTCCTGTGGCTCCTGCCCAGCTCTCTCTCTTCTATCTCCCTTTTGCCTCCCCACACTTGCTTACCCATCCCAGAGAGCTTGGACTACCCTCCGATCCCGCCAGCGTCACTCCTGAGCAAACTCTCTCCGAGCCTGCCGGCTGCTGCAAAGCACAACCCAATATGCAAACTGGAAGTCCGTTCCCGAACTTCCGGTTTGTGTGTTGGGTTGTTTTTTGAAAAATAGCCAAAAATGAAGGCCAAAGTCTTCACACTGGAGCTGACAGGACAACACCTCGCATGACCTACGAAATGGCTCCGTGTGCCACCTGTGGCACACGTGCCATAAGTTCACCATCACGGTATTAGATTATGATGGGAGAAATGTTTGGCTTTTACCTTTTGAGGATGCTGGTTGATTCTTAGAGATTTTGTTTATTATGAATAATAATTTCAATTTTCCAGAAAGATCATTGGTGGCATATCGAGTCTGCGATCATCCTTTTTTACTTTTCATTGATAGACAGCTAAGTGGCAATTAGGGTTATTGAATATTATCTGCATTAGCATATTGCACCAAAATATAACTTGCAAAAAGACAGTAGCCTTTTAAAAAGGATAAGGTCAGTTGTCAATATTAGTCACATATATGATGTAAAAATAACAAAACCTATTCACTAGACTTGCAAACCTAGCATCTCTATTTCATCCTGTTTAGAAAATAGCTGGAACATGGACATTTAAACTTCAAAGAACAATTAATCTGTTTTCAGCATTTCTGGAAAGTTACATCTTCTATATTTATTTCTTATTTATCTGAAGTAAATTGCTTCGGTGCCAGTGTTCTTGAATATTTGTTAAACTGTTTAAAATGTAGCAATGAATCTACCATATTAACTTAAAAATTCAGATCCTTTGCCAATTCTGAGTCATGAGTGGCAGCTCAAATATATAAATATTACAAAATTAGTTTAAAAGATACGCTGCACAACACCTGCCTGATAGAAAAACATGCAACTAATGGAGCCAAGAATAGCATTCCAAGATATTTATAGGTGCATAGTGCTTGACAAAATTCGCATTAATGTTCTTATTATATATATATTTGTGGGATTTTTGTGCTTTAGTTTATAAACTCTTATAGAACATTTGAGCTCTTTTATCCAAAGTTGGAAAAAGGGGATTAAAATGCATCAGTGCTTCCCCTTTCTTCGAGTGGAAAAAGCTCCAAAAAGATATCCCCAGGAAGAGCTTCTAATTCTCATAGAGGTGTTAAGAGTACAGACTGAGTGGGAAGGAGTACTATTAAATCAAGAATGCCAATAGTAGGACAGGCCCTATTATATTACTAAGTACTTTCAAATTTCATGTAACATTCCTATAGGTTGTCCAGGAAAGGGAAGTCAAGTTTTTTAAAGAAATGACAAACCAGGGTCTCCTTAAAATGTCCCAGGAACATTCCCTCATGCAGTGAGGAATCTGGCCTAGGCCTTACTTGAGAGTCGTGACTGGGTCTCACTCAATGAGGTTTGGGACCTGAAGTGCCTATAAACTTACTTCTAGGATTAGAGCCTAAGGGGAGCAAGTGCATTTGAGTGAATGTCAGTCACCCACTATCTAGAGCCATGATGGTGAACTTATGGCATGCGTGCCACAGGTGGCCCCCAGAACTATTTGTTAGGATACGTGATGCGTTGCCTTGTCAGCTCCAACGCGCATGGCCAGCTGACTTCGGCCTTCTTTTGAGGATGTTTTTTGCCCTCTGGAGGGTGAAGCCTCTGAAGCATGAAAAACTGGCCTTGTGGGCAAACCGGAAGTTTGGGAATGAAATTCCGGTTTGATCGAAGGGCCGTTTTTCGCCCTCTGGAGCCTTTAGGAGGCTTCCCTGAAGGTTCTGGAGGGCGAAAAACGCCCCTAAGGCCAAATCGAGCTTCGGTTTGCTCACAAGTCTGGTTTTTCGCATTCTGGAGGCTTCGGGGAAGCTCCTGAAGCCTCTGGAGGGCCTCCAGGGGGTGGACAGGGGAGGCTGTTTTTGCCGTCCCCAGGCTCCTAGAAAGCCTCTGGAGTCTGGGGAGGGCGAAAAAAGCATGCCAAAAGTGGGGGTCATGCTGGTTGTGCATGCATGCATGCCTGGGTCGCGCACATAGCATTATAAGTGTGGCACACCCGTGCACGATCCCCCTGCGCTCCCCCTGCTCTTGGCACATGAGCCAAGAAAGGTTAGCCATCACTGATCTAGAGTGAAAATCAAGTGGTGAGTTCCTCATGAACCAATCCTCCTCCTCACTGGTTTCTGAGAGGGAGGCCATGCCAGGATGGCACAGCCTAGATTTGTATTCCTTTTATATTCTCAATATGGCACATCTAATATATTGCTTTTGAAATCCACACAAACTATGAATTTTATCCTCACATCTAAATCTCAGTCTCTATAATGTTAAAAGTCTTCTATCTTTTAGCAGCTCCCATTCTTTCATCCAAACTAAATAGTAAACAAGCAAAATACAATTTCAAATTAGGTAAACCCCAATCCTCCTCTTATCTTTGTCTCTTGTAACACCAAACGATGGATCCCCCCCCCGTTCCCCCTTGCCATTCTAACTAAAATAGATCTTGGTACTGTTTTAAATAGTATATCAATTGCCAAAAAATGGTACAAGAATGAAACAATTTTTTTTATCAGGTTATTCACTGCTTTCCCCAACAGTGACAATCTTAATTTCTCCCATGTTATCTTATTTTTTTTTTAACTTCATTCAGTGTTGTAACATAATCTAGGCCTTTCTTATTTTCAGCCAATAGCTAAATCATCTGTGTACCTCAAATTATTTATGGTTCTTCCTCCAATATTCATTCCCAATCAGGCAGTTCCACATCTGATTTCTGCATGATCACTTCAGCATACAGATTGAACAAAAGTGATAAAATACATCTCTGTCTAATTCTCTAACTTGATACTGAATCAATCTGTCACCATAGCGTGTTCTCATTGTTGCCTCCTACAGTATACAGTGATCTGATAAGTCTGATCATATGGGTTGGGACACCAATATCATGCAATGCCACCCATAGCTTATTGTGTTCTACACAGTCAAAAGCTTTTCTATAATCAATAAAACACAAACCAAAAGTATATAGATCCTTTTGATAGCCATGGCTCTTTGCATAATCCATCTACTGTTGGCAATGTGATACAATGTGTTGAGTGCCGCGCCCTTTACTAAAGCCAGCTGCACTTTAGGTAACTCTTGACCAATGACATTCTGTAGCCTCTGTGAAATGATATTTAACAGAATCTTGCTTGCATGAGAAATCAGTGCAATTGTGCAATAGTTGGAGAAGTCTCACTATTTACCGTTTACCACTTCACCATTTACTTACTTTATATTCCAAGTGACATTCCTATATAGACCTGGTGAAAAATATTACTACTTTTCCATTTTTTTTAAACGAAAGAATCCCAATTTGGTCTGAAATAAATTTAACCTGAAACATGTAAACAGCATCCATTATTCTTTATTCCATAGCCCATGAAGCAGACACTTTGCTGCAAAGCCAATTCTCCAGCAGCAGTTCAGAACAACAGATAACATCAACAGAAGCTTTCAACTTTAAGGTGACTAAGTGGTAACCAAAGATGGTGTTGTAAGCTCAGGTAACAAAGGAGAACAGACTTATTCATAAGACTGTTTAGGAATTATTTATAGGCATAGTGACAGACTTTAACTATAGTACAATATATAGTATAATAAAGCACTGACCTATTAATATTATTAAAATATATGTTTAAAAAATAAGTTGTAGCCCTGGTGGTGCAGTGGTTAGAATGCAGACAAAGACTGCCCACAAAGTTCAATCTTGACAGGGCTCAAGGTTGACTCAGCCTTGCATCTTTCTGATGTCAATAAAATGTATTCAGTGTGCCCAGGTCTGCACCCATCCATAAGGCTAAGGCCAATAGCAAGGACAGTCTCCTGAATATGACTCACAAAAGGATTGCTTTCCTTGAACAAGTTTTTTAGCTCTACCTCTCTCTTTTCATCTCTAACTCAGAATTACTTTGTTTGGTTATCTGCAAAAGAAGGTTAGATATTAATGAGTATTAAGTATTTAGCTATAAAAGGTTTGTTATCTTACAACTTGCAAGAATAAGTAGGAAGAGCTAGAATAATTTTGTGATACAAAGGCACTTAAACAGAACTCATGGTGTGATTTTGTATTATTCATTCTAATACAAATTACATATGTTTAACCTTTAACATAACTTTTTGTGTGCTTCTTTATCTTATTAAAATAAATTTAAAATATTCCAAGCAGCACTATCATTGCTTACTGTAAGATATATCACTTGTTATCTTAACAGTAAAATATGTAACATTCATGGCTTTTAAAATAGAATACAAAACATTTTTTTACTACTTATAACTTATTTTTGTTTTTTTATCCCCAAAATAGGGACTATTTCCTAAAAATAGAAAAGTTTGGAATTTGCTCTGCAAATATTTTGAATTTCTGCAAACTCTGTTAGAGTCCAGGATAATCTTAAATGCATCCATTTTACATACCAAAATATTTTGCATTTAGTCTATTTCTCAATATTTTATCAAAATAAACTTTTATTGCTTTCATTTTTAATAACCATTATTTTTCATCTTATTTAAAATTCCATCCAGTGGAGATTATATTGTTCAGTTAGAACTTCTGGAATGTAAGAAATATAAACATGCTTAATAATAAGCAAGGTGGAACAAAACAATGCTCTAAGAGATATATAGCTAATGTAATCAACCCCCAACCACCTGGAAATGTCTATGCATAATTGCTGTCAGTACTATCCAGAAGTCTCCAAACCTGTGCAGCATAACTTAGATCCAAAGTTCAACACTTAGTACCATTTGATATATTTGCATTAGAACATAAGACTGATGTTATTTTACTGCCATATGTTTGGGCAGTGGAGAGGACAAAAGAAAAATGTGCTTTAGGCTCTTTTCCATTCTCAGTAATAAAAATCATTCAACAAAGGAAAAAAAGGCACTTAAGAATTTTTTTAGATGTTAATTAGAATAGTTGTATATGTTCTTGAATAAATCCATTTCATATGCATGTTTTCTAACATTTTCACACATACATAAGTATGTTCAAGAGGCTATAGTTGCTTTTTGTTGTATTCTTACTGGTATTTCAAGGTATTAATAGCAATAGCAATAGCAGTTAGACTTATATACTGCTTCAGAGGGCTTTCAGCCCTCTCTAAGCAGTTTACAGAGTCAGCATATTGCCCCCAACAATCCGGGTCCTCATTTTACCCACCTCGGAAGGATGGAAGGCTGAGTCAACCCTGAGCCAGTGAGATTTGAACAGCCGAACTGCCGAACTAGCAGTCAGCTGAAGTAGCCTGCAGTACTACACTCTAACTACTGCGCCACCTCGGCTGAAGACAGCTGACCGTGAAATACTTTACTACAGGTAGTCATTGATTTATAACTATATTTTAGTGACCATTCATGCTACAATGGCATTGAAAAAAGTTACTTATGACTATTTTTCACACTTATGACACTTGCAGTGCACTCAAAGTCATGTGATCCATATTTTAACTTTTGGCAACTGGTATAAATTTATAATAGTTGTAGTGTCCAGGGATCATATGATCACCTTTTGTGACCTTCTGACAATCAAAATCAATGGAGAAGCCAGATTCACTTAATGACTATGGCAAGAAAGGTGGAAAAAGGGGCAAAAGTTACTTAACAATTGTTTTGCTTACAAAACAGAAATGTTGGGCTCAACTATTGTTTTAAGACAAGGATTATGCATATATTTTTTTATTCCAGTGTTCATTATAAACAGAATTGGACAATATTGCCAATATCCTCTTTAAATCATTTTAAAATACAAAATTCAATTTCCATGTTTTCATTTCATTCATACTAGAAAGAAATGGCAGCTGAAAAAAAATAAAATATCAAAAATCATGCTTCAATTTATTATAAACAACTTTTTATTTATCAAAATAATATGTATTTGAGAAAATCATTTAGGATTAATAGTTTCTGTGAACATAATTGTATCGGGGCTAAGTATAATTGTATGTGGTGGTACATATTTTATATCTTCAAGACTTTGAATAATATATAGAATATCTGAATTTTATAAAAGTGTTTATTTTTAGTCAGATTGTTCAGTCTGAAGCTCATAAATAGTCTCTATATGAAACATCAGTAGAAAAACAATAAAGTAGCCTTCCGTCATTTGTTGTCAACAGTTTTTCTAAAAGAAGATTTAAACAAGGTATACCGTATTTTTTGAAGTATAAGACACACCCTTTTCCCTCAAAAAAGAAGGTGAAAATCTGGGTAAGTCTTATACGCTGAATACATAATTTTTTGCCTCCCGAAACCCCACCCCCTTCACCAAAATGGCTGGGCAGAGCCTATAGAAGGCTTTCAGAGAGCTCCCGGGGGAGGGCAGAAATGAGTGAAAAATGGGTCATTTTTCTCTATAAGCCTCCTAAAGGTTATGCATGCGATTTTTTGACAAAAAACTGGGCCCGTTTTCACGAAAAGGGGCATTTTTGCTCGTTTTTTTGGGGGGCACCCCCCAGGAGCACTCTGCAAGCCCCCTAAAGGCTATTCATGCCTTTTGGGGGGGGGAAACGGGCCCGTTTTCACAAAAAACAGGCCATTTTGGGGAGGTTTGCAGAGTACAAAAACTTTTTAAAAAAAATTAGCCTCTTCAAAACTTTGGTGTGTCTCATGCTCCAGTGTGTCTTACACTCCAAAAAATACAGTAGGTCTGTGATGTCAAACTTATGGCACGTGTGCCTGAAGTGGCAGACAGAGTCATGTACCTGGCACGTGTGACATTGGCTATTCCTCTTCTGGATTTCTGGCGCACATGCGCACATGACAGTCAGCTTGCATTTGTGCGTGGAGCAGTGCTGGAAACTGGAAGAGCTGGTCTTCTGTTCTCCGGTGTGAGAATGCACGTTGGCCAGCTGATTGGCAGTTGCGCATGCACGGCATTAACAGGAAGTACATTTCCAGAGAACTGAAATACTCCTCTTCCTGGTCATGGCCCAGAAAATGAAAAGAGCTCCCTTTTCAGCACTCGGTGCCTCCTGCGCATGCACACTTGTTCCCTTTTTGGCACTTGGTGCTGAAAAGGTTTGCCATCACTCATATAGATAATCCTGGGGAAGGAAACTAGATTTTTTTAAGTTTCATACTGATCAAAGCATTCTTCTAGTTTGCCAAATTTGCCAAATGTTCCTCAAAGTCTTGAAGCATTTAAGAGAAATAAGAAGATCCAGTTAGATCTAAAATTAATCTTAAACAAAGTTCCTTTAGGCCAAATATTATGGTAGTTCAGTGATATCTCAGCAACTTATAAATTTGTTATTTGTAGTATTGTAATATACAATTGCTGATTTCTGGAAGATAAAATAGAGAACAGTAAATTCAAATAACTCTCAGCTTCACACCCAAGTTCATATAAATGGGTGCTTTTTATGCTTGTGAAGCATAGCCTTTATAAAACTAAAATGAGGACTACAATCTCAAACAACCACAATCCCAGTAATCCCTATTGTTATTGTTAAGCAAATTTTACTGGTCATTAACTGCAGACCCACCTCAAGCCAATCCATTCGTATTGGTTCCTCTCAGTTCCACATCTCAGTAATTTAAGGGATTGCTTCTAACTTCCCCCCATCTCTACCATTTCGGCCATCTTGTATGTCTTGCATGGCTACGGTGCTCCTTACCAATGCAGCAGTCCCAGCCCAGTCTCAGTTACCCTTTTTATTGCACACCCCGAGTTCCTCACTATCATGTTCCACTGCCCCAGCAGTGGAACTTTTGATGTTGGCTTGTTGCTCCCGCTGTTGATATGGTTATTGTGCTAGCTGAGCTGTGTGGGACTGTTTTTCCAGTGTTGCATTTTCCAGTCACCAGGTTTTTTATTTTCCATTCATTATGACAGTTTGATGAACTTTAAAGTGGGATTATTTAACTGTTCCTTCTGTTATTTACTAGTAATGGATTTAAAGTTCAGCTGGTAAATGAAGAACAAATGGAACTGTTCCTGCATAGAAAAGAAAACTTTAATCTTAACTCTTAATTCTCTCTCTTTTTTTATTCCAGGAGATCTGTAGACAAGTGTAAGATTCGGGGGGGGGGGGACACTATACTAGAATAATGTTACATTCTCTAGTACAAGAATTGTATCAGTAAAAGTCTATTTGACTGAATAGTATTTATAGAAAAACAAAGTATCTAGACCTATTCTGTATCATAATGTGCTGGAAAGAGATGTGTCATGTTTGGAAAGAATGAAAAAACCTCACTTAGATTGTATCCATTATGGTTGTTTTAAGTATCCTAAAATTAGGATGTAGCTGACAAGCATTGTCAATGCATAGAGATACATAGATCAATACTATATAAATAATTTAAATGCATTCATTTTCACTTAATAGGAACTTAGGTGGCAATGCTAGGAAGGCTAAACGTTTAGGGAAAATTTTGATCAATAATCTAACCCCAGATTTTTTGTGATCACTACTTCCAACAACAAAATTGGTTCTTCTGGTATGTATGTATGTATGAATGTATGTATAAACAAATAAACAAACAAACAAGCAAGCAAACTAACTAACTAACTAACTAACTAACTAACTAACTAACTAACTAACTAACTAACTTTTCCTGCCCCTTCTCTATTCCATTATTTTTTAAACAATTAAATAATTTCCAGCAATGTGGTTCCCCCCCCAGTAGAATTCTGAGGATCTTTTTTTCTGATTGTCAACATGGATATGATTTTACTCTTACATATTTCATACACTTTTTGCTCTAAAAGCTAGATGTAAGCCAGCTGATTCCCAATGATCTGTTTTTAGATTAGATAGTCGAATTTCTTGAATTAACTCTGTCAATTCAGCCATGCTCTGGCCAGAGCTGTTCACTTTTTGTGTTTCTTCTTTGCAAGAGCAATCATTTCTGCTAGAATAATCAACATAAATCAGATTGATTTATGACAGCTCATTTCTCCTATGATGTTGGCATAAACAATGTTTATCTAACTGGTAATTTGCCATATTACATGGAAAGATTTGCATCAGACAGTGATGGAAAGTATGCCCCAAGAACATCCATAATATAATCCCAAAATGAATTATATATTCATTAGTAAAATAGTTTGTAGCAAGTCTGCACATAAAAGACTTCTATGAAACTAAAAGTTCAGCTTCAAAGACTTCTCAGGATATGTAGCTTAAAATTAGAGGATTCTATGAGTTCAAACTATGACTGCTTTTCATATTATCACTTCAGAGATTACTTATTTTGTTTGAAGCAGTAGAGCTTAAATTTAAGCCATTATGAATGGCCAGTCAAATACATTGCTGTTCTACTTAGTGCCTGTTTCACGACTCTTTTCCCTATAGTCTATGGACAATCCTGTATGAAGGTTGAGGATGCAACAAACTTTTTATATTTTTAAGATTTGTTACTATCTCTCTTTGTGATTTGTCTGCTAATATTACAAACTGTAGTAGATACCCACCAAAATATAAGCATGAAAAAGTCAGGGAAAGAATAAGAAGAGCCATCTTTGGCAGTTGTAAAACATAATGAGGATAGTTTTTTTTTTCCCTGAGTGAGTCTTGCAGTTGAAGTAGACTGAGTTAATGAGATGGAGTTTCTTCACCTGGAGCCGATCTGTAATTAGATAAGAAATAGTGACAGCAGGAGCAGTGAGTAAGTGGCTGCCCTCCAATGACAACTATCGACTGAACAATAGGCTGTGCATGAAATGGTGATGTAGTCAATAAAAGCATCAGGCCTGGTTTGATAAAACCCTGCTGATTACTGCCTAATTGGCTGTTTGGAAAAGGAGCCACAAACGGTTCTCCCCTCTGCTTAGAGTTGATGAGAGCTGCTGCTTATACTTGATCTCATGTTTACTAGCACATTTTCTCTGATAAGAATAATGTATAGAACCTGATGATGCCAAGAAAAGGAAACAAACTGTTACATTTCCTTTCTTTCTTTTTAATTAGGAAATGATAGCACCAATAAGCATTTTAGTAAGGGACACTAATTTGGGAGATTACATGTGTAGACATCACAGAGATTAAATACAGATTTAAATAAGCAGAAAAGAACATGGTCTGGACTGACATTGCTAGGGATTGTTGGAGATTTATTTAGATTTATTTTAGATAGGCCACATCAAAGAAGTTATATGTTTATTATTTAGGTAAAAGAAAATGGTTTGATGAATTATTCTATATACAACCTAAACTGTTTTTTTAAGAGTGAAAACCTACAATTGTTTGTTTGTTTGTTTATGCCTGCCAGCTTGCCTGCCTGGGCACCCATTTTTTAACCAACTCTAGGGTAGCTTCCAATGAAAAATTAAAATATAGATTTGTTGTTGTTGTTAGTTGCAAAGTTGTGTCTGACCCATCACAATCCCATGGACAACATTCCTCCAAGCCTTCTTGTCCTCTACCATCCCTGGAGTCCATTTAAGCTCACACCTACTGCTTTAGTGACTCCATCCAGCCACTTCATTCTCTGTCATCCCCTTCTTCTTTTGCCCTCAATCTTTCCCAGCATTAGGCTCTTCTCCAGTGAGTCCTTCCTTCTCATTTGGTGGCCAAAATATTTGAGTTTTATCTTCAGGATCTGGCCTTCTAAAGAGCAGTCAGGGTTGATCTCGTCTAGGACTGACTGGTTTGATCGACTTGCAGTCCAAGGGACTCTCAGGAGTCTTGTCCAGCAGCATAGTTCAAAAGCCTCAATTCTTTGGCGCTCAGCCTTCCTTATGGTCCAACTTCAACAGCCATACATTGCAACTGGGAAAAATATAGATAAAACCATATTAAATGATAAAACAACCTGTTAAAATATTAAACCAACATAAACTTGGCACCCAATCAGTTTTAATGTGTGATTATCTAGCCTTGTCCCAACACTTAGAAGAAAAGCCAGGTCTTCAAAGCTTTAAGGATGGCTAAAAGGGTGGAGGCCTGACAAACTTCAGGGGGCAAGATATTTCATAGAGTAGGGGCTGCCATGGAAAAGGCAGACTTCCTAGCTGCCATCAGATTAAAATATTAAGGGGAAGAGTGTAGGAGCATGCCCACCTTATCTATTCTGCAAACATTTTAGAATTATTCACAAACGTAGATGGCACTGAAATAACTAAAGACAAAGAAGAAATGTGCCTGACAATTGTATCACTAACCAAATTGAAAAAAACAAATCTACCTAACTCGGGGGTAGTCAACCTTTTTATACCTACCATCCACTTTTGTATCTCTGTTAGTAGTAAAATTTCCTAACTGCCCACCAGTTCCACAGTAATGGTGATTTATAAAGTAGGGAAGTCAATTACATTTTAAAAAAGAAAGTGCTTCAGTATCGGACAAAACCCCTACCGCCCACTATGAATGCTGGAATGCCCACAAGTGGGCGGTAGGGACCAGGTTGACTACCACTGACCTAACTTATTTAAAAGAACAAAAAGCTATAAAGCACACAGAAAGAAATACAAAATGACAAAACAATCACAATCTTTCTGGCCAGCAATGAGCAAATTATAGTTACTATACTCTAGAGAGGGACAGATTAAAATAGACATAAAAAACAGAAGAAATGCTGTGTGATTGCCAGACCTATAACCCAATAAACACTAATCCAATATATAAATTAGACAGCCAGATCAAGAAAGCACTTAGTACTTTTACCAAAAAAAGGGACAGATCATAAATCAAGACTAAAAATCAACTGACTTCTCAATGTTTTTGGGGTAGCCAAAAAATACAAAAACCTGACATCTGTTCCAACCCCATCATATCAGATTTTAAGCTGACAGGCCCATCCTCGCTGTATGGAAAGAAGGCAATTGTATAGGGAAATATAGTGTTTGTTTGTTTGAATGTTTATTAACATTTGTAGGCCGCCCTTTTCCCTGAGGGGACTCAGGGCGGCTCACATAAAAATCAGGAAGGGGGAATACAAACAATGACGTAGACACATATAGTAAAAAAATAATAAGCAACATTCATTCATCATTCGGGAGGGGCGGCTATCTTTGTCCCCAGGCCTGACGGGCTAGCCAGTTCTTAAGGGCTGTGCGGAAGGCCTGGACGGTGGTGAGGGTACGAATCTCCAAGGGGAGCTCGTTCCAAAGGGTCGGGGCTACTACTGAGAAGGCCCTCCTCCTTGTAGTTGCCAGCCGGCACTGGCTGGCCGATGGAATTCGGAGGAGGCCCAATCTATGAGATCTAATTGGTCGCAGGGAGGTAATTGGCAGAAGGCGGTCTCTCAAGTACGCAGATCCACTACCATGCAGGGCTGCCATGCTCACTAATATGAAAGAGGATAAAGGAGAGAGGAGAATAAGAGAACAAGGGAGTAGGAAAAAGACATGGACTGGAAAAGACTGCTAATAATAATGGCAGGTGGGTGAGAATGAGGAAGAATAAGTTTGAATGAATGAATGAATGAATGAGCACTTAGGGAAAAATCATCTGGTAGGATACATATTTGAGGTACAATGTTGAACAACAGAAGAAAGGGATTTAGATGTGCTCATAGAAGATGACTGCAAAATGAGTAAATAGTGTGGCCAAGCAGCTGTGAAGGCAAACAAAATTCTGGGATGCCTCAGAAAAAGGAGGTTCTAAACCCACTAGATAGGGCTTTAGTCAGACCCGATTTAAAATATTGTGTCCAATTCCGGAGACCGTATTTTAAAAATATTTGAGTCAATCCAGACAGGCAACAAAAATGGTGCAAGGTCTGAGGAACAAAAATCAAGAGATTACTACGTCTTTTTCTCCCATCAGTTTTCTATCTTTTTATGTTTCTAAGCTGGTTGCTGTTGTTTGCATTCTAATGTTTATTAGGAACATAGTGATAAATAGGAAAGAATGAATGATGAAAATGATATATGAACTGAAAATGATATTTTAATATTTAGAGTACCATGGAAAACATGAAACAAGGAGTGAATCAAATTCTTTATACTTCATAAAGTACTAAGGTTATAAAGAAGTAGCTTCTGTATTTAAGGACATGGATTTTATTGACACTTTCCACCAAATATACAGTACTCACAATATCTAAATTTCATAAATTTCTTTTTTTTCTAGCTGTGACTAATGCAAAAAGGGATTAGGCATAGATCTGTATGCCCTCTTGTATTGAACTGTGAAATCTCAGAAGCCTGTTGAAGAGATCTAATCTTCAGCCAAACAACCTGATCTATTTCCTAAGGATAGGATTAGTAGCATGTAGGCAAAGCAATTATATTTGCAAACACACTTCTGACATTTCCTTAGGCGATAAGTCTGAATGTAGTTTCCTTCTATAATGGAAAAGTATATGACAAGTTTGTGACAAGAATTTTGACACTTGCCCTTTTAAGTAAAACAACCCACATGCAATTGCATCACTTGCATGGTTTGACATGAAAAAGAAAGGTATCTTGCAATGAGAATGTACACCAAAGTTAAACATGTAGGCAGGGATAGCTTGATAGATGAAAACTGTCAAAATGCCAGAAAAAAATGTGTGTGTGTGTACACTCTGTGTCTGTGTATGTATATATGTGTATGTATGTATATGTGTACATATATATGCACACATACACACACAGTACACATACACACATACAGAGAGAAAGATTCTAAACAGCTCAAAATTTTATTTAACATCTTAACATTATGAAGATATGAAAATAATGATAAAACTTTATGAAAATATGAACATAATGAAAATATTTGTAAATACTACACTGTAGCTTTTTAGAAATCACATTTACAGTATAGTCTGATGCTATTATTTTACCCATTTCTATTTACCCATAAACCAAACTTTCATTGTTTATTAAAAAAAACACATTTTGCCTCCATGAAATTCGGAACATAAGAAGTAGAGAAATTGAATAAGAAGACCAAATTTATCCAAAATTTCCAACTATCATTGGTTGCTACTGTTTAAAAATAATTCATAAAACATTTTTAAAATTAAAATCAAAATACTTTCAATGTTGTTTTTCTTTTAAAAAAATCCTGCCTAAACAGTTAATAGAAGAGAAAGCTCCATTTTATTAAGAAGACTGATGAGTGGTCTCCTGGTAGTACTTGGTAATTATGGTCATAATATAGCTTTGGAAGAGTTTTGCTTCATAAAAATTGCAATTTCATATAATTCCAATTGAATCAACATATATTTTCATGACAAAACATAGAAGAGTTATTGTGGCAGCAAGATCCCGGTTGGCTAAAAGAAGGAGAGAATGAGCTAAATATTTAGCAAACTGATTCATAGGAGTTTTGGGGTAGTATGAAAATGGTACTATGAAAGGAAAGAGGGAAGGTAAGGTAAGGTATGTATCTTAAGGGGAAAATGCTGAATTTTCATTATGCAGATTTCTAATTAAGTAGACTGAATGAAAAAAGCATACTCTTAACACATTTCAGAGCAAGAAGGGTTGCTGTCTGAATTGTTACTGTATTTAGGGAAGGCTCCCTGCTGGGCTTCAAGTTTTAAGTTAAGGTTTTGCCTATTAATAGTCTGTTATCAGAGAGCTCCACAGGAGCTGTGAGCACAACACAAAGACAAACCTATTCTAGCTTTCCTATAGTTGATGAGTTGTCTCTTTTTAAAAACAAAATCTTATGACAAATGGATTCCAGCTATTACGTTTCAGATGTTCGGTTCTGAATATCTATCACATTTGAATGTAATACGCTCTGGGTTAATGGCAGCTTGTTATAGCATGACTCAAAACAACATTGGTGTTTAAAAAATAAGAAATTAAGATCTGTATTTCTCTATCTATCTGTCTGTCTATCTGTCTCTCTGTCTCTCTCTCTCTGTCTCTGTCTCTTTCTCTCTGTGTTTGTGTGTATGTCTGTAAGCTTCATGTATCAGAGCATTCCACAGGGAAATCACTTTTTCCATGTATTCAGCTCAATGTTTGTGTTTAATTATGCTCTCTAAATATTTAAGTATATTAATACTAAATTTGCATTTGATTATATCATATAATATTGTAACAATCATAAATATTTTTTTACAAAAATGACACCAATCCAGCGACAAATGTTGAATGAAAAGATAGTTGATAATACCCAAGGTAAATAACAGTAGAAATATGAGAGTATATCCTGTATAACAACTTTAGATGTTTTACCATACATTCAAACTGAAATAAAGAGCCCCAGTAAAATATATGTAGTTATTTTGATTTGCAGTTTTTCAGGCTAATTATATATGGCATATTACTTGAAATGGCAGTTTTGCTGTTTTGTATTTAAAAATTCATCCTGCTTTTAGGTTGTCAATCTAAAATCAAAACAGGTGTTGTACAATCTCAGTGATTTCCATTGGACATATGCTTTGCAAACAGATGAAAACAATACTGCTAAGTAAAAAGCTATGTTTTAAATCCGTACTGGGCATGGCTGCTTTGAAAAGATTGAATGAAGTAAAGTGAAAAATGATGTGATTTGTACAACTGAGTGCTTCACTTAGAACAAAACTGTGATTTCTGGTTTCCTCAACCAGAAATATCTTAAGGATAATAGCTTTGAGTGCAAAGCACACAAAATCTAACCTACTCCCCCTCCCCTTTCAGCTTTTATGTCTTGGTTCATTTTCTGGAAACCTTTTTCTCTCTCTCATGAAATATAATAATTTCTGTTGAGGCAATCAGTTTGCAACATAGCAATATTTTGTGCCACTCTTTAGATCTACATGCATATACAAATCACTCACTGTGGAGTATATAGAGATATATGAAAGAGAAATGACTGTTGTTTTTGAAAATATTGGAACCATTTGATCAACTCATATATTCCAGGGGAAAAAAATACAAAAGATAAATTGCAGTTTCTGCATTTCTCAAGCATTTCCACATACTTGTCAAGTTTATGTGAAGCCATTTTGCTTTGGGATTATATGAAATATAAATCTTTAACTCATATGTTCCTCTCTTTTCAGGATATATAATTTTTATAGGGCAATTCTATCAGGAAATATTGGCACTCTTTCATAAGTTGTTACGAGCTCTCAGAGTTGTGTCCTGAGATAGATGGCCATACATTTTTTTAAATAAGTAAAATCAATAAAATAATATTGGAGGGTTGGGACTTGCATTTACAGATTGCTGTTTCAGGAAGAAGGAAAAATATTATCATTCTGTTATCATCTCTAGACATTTACAGCCTTCAACATTTTAAAGTTTATTCTGGTTTTAATTATTTCTTATAAACCACATAGTTATTAGACAACCATCATTGCATAAAGACCATATTATAATTATCTTAGGTATCACAGATATGAATTTTATCCCAAATGATTGATTCTATGATAAATAGTTACATGCTGTCATAACTTTCCACTATATTCCTCTCAAACTGCACGTATGTTCCTGTAGATTTATAACAATTTTTTCAGCGGCCCTTAGCAGTTGCAGTGGTGCTGAACCAAGGGACTTACCACTCTTAACACTATTTTACAGTTGTTGCAAAGCTCTCATGGTCAAGTTCTTGAAATCAATTCAGACTTGGGACCGGTTGTTAAATGCCTCAGAATCATGTGCAACAAGGAAGCAGGCAAGAAGATTGCAAGTCACTGCAGTCTGTTGGGAGGATTTCCTCTAGCCTGTGAGGACTGGCTGAAAAAATATCTATGCCAAAATCCAAGCAGGATTTTCAGCAATTGAGAGTTTTCAACTTCAGAGCAGAGAGGCAAGTCTCTCCATGCTAAAATCTAAGTAGGATTTTCAGCCAAGAGGATTTGTGGTCCCAAAGTGGAATGGTTTTCAGAAGTCTCTTGTCTCTTGGACTGAAAATCCAAGCAGTTCTGAGACCCTTGCATACCTTCCTCAACATTCCCATGCACCTCCATCCCTCCTCTACCTAGCAGCACTAGGGCTTGCAACTTCCTGATGTTTTCCCCGCTAACTTGATTGTGGGAAGTCAGCAGGAAGTTGCCTCAGCTAATGAATAGGATTGTCTGCCTTGCCATCACTTTTGCATTAAAGTTGCCCAGAATGTAAACAGTGTCTTTTTTGGACACTTGTTTCAGAGTTTCTTGTACCATGGCATAAAAGCCCTCTATATTAAGCTCTGTTGCAGCAGCATACACTTGGATAACTGTGATGATGAGGGGTTTGGCATAAATTCTGATGATCATAATTCAGTTGTTGATAGTTGAGAAGCTTTCTATTGCTCTAGCAAGTTTCCTGCTTACAATAAATGCCACTCCATTTGTCTTCCTGATATCATGTCCTGTATAATCAACAGTGAAATTCTCAGACTGGAAAAAGCAATTGTCCAACCAGTGTAGTTTACTGACATCAAGGAGATCAATTTCTATCCTAATCGACTCTTATTTGACAATATCTAATTTAACCTGACTGATTCCTCTTGACATTCCATGTGGCTATCTGATCTATCTCTGTACAATACAGACATTTGCTTATACCAGTAGCTGTCTCAGCAACTGGATTTCCTGTTGTCCTATCATTGAACACCCTATCTGATATATTTGAGATCCTTTTCATAAAATGTTCTTGCTGAGTTTTATGTGAAGCAGGTCACCAAGTTTTTTCTCCAACTCTTAACTCACTTTTCAACAACTGCCCAGGGATAGCAATTGCTGCAATCCCTGTTAAGCATCTGGTATGGTGTTTTTCCCCCCTATGTTGTCTCATCATGTTTAATGGGTTTGTGACTACTCTTAGTCTGACTCCTCTGTTAAGACTTATCTGACTTAGATGACCCTTCAAGTATACTTTCTGGTGGTTTACATCCATCATAGCTTTCAACCTTAACAGAATACAAAAGCCCCTCACCTACAACAAGGAAGTATCCACATGGAGTAGGATTGATTGATTATGTGCCATTATTTTCAATTGATGGTGACCACATGGGTTTTCTCTATGATGCGGTGTCCCTAACCTGGTCTTTCAGCTCTTCCAACATTACATCCATTGTTACTAACTGATTCCATCCACCTTGTTCTGTTCATTCATTTTTTTTTCTTGCCTTCTATCTTTCCAGCATTAAATTCTTTTCCAGAGACCCATTGGCATAATGTGTCCTAGTAAGATAATTTGAGCTCGGTCATAAGTCTTGACCAAATGCCAGGTCTTGAGTGAGAACTAGGTTAATTTGTTTGATGATGCATTCATTTATTTGTTTGCTTTTCACTGTCCATAGCATTCTCGGTTGTTTTTTCCCCAACACCAAAGTTCAGAACATCAATACTCATCCTTCCCTGCTTCTTCAAAACCCTACTTTCATTCCCAGAGAAAATGTCAGGGTTATCATGACTCTGATCTTTGCAGGTATTAAGATATCACATAATTCATCCCCGCCCCAAGCCTTCATGGTTGTCCTATTAAATGCTAGTATATGACACATTTCTTGACTGCTTGTTTCTTTACTGTTGGTAAAGTTGTAGATGTAGGGTTGATAATAGTGATCCTAAAAGCAGAAGCTATTCATCCATTTGGTGCCTTCATTACTAATTTTAAGACTGGTTGTCCCCCTGTCATTAGTTTGGTCTTCTTTATACTTAATTTTAGTACATTTTTACTGTGCTTTTTAATTTTTAGTATTAGAGGTTCTAGTTCCTTTGAATTTCAGCTATCAAGGTATTGTCACCAGCCTGGTTTCTGTGATGTTTCCTCTTTCAATTTTAAACCGTATTCTTCTTCTACTCCAGCTTCCCTTAAAATATAATCAGCATACAGGTTAAATAAATAAGGTGAAATTATACAGTTGTGTTGTACTGTTTTACAACCTGGAAGTAATATGTTTCACTAGTGATCATCCTGTGACTTCCTGACTTGTATATAACCTTTTCATGAAATGCAATGGTGAAGACCATGAAGATGGGGGTAGAGAGAGACTGCCTAGGAAATGGTCAGATAGGAGAGAGCATAGCTCACAGGTAAATACTGGGCATACGGATCTTCTCTGGTCTTGAAGACCACAAAGGAGGCAGTGGGAGAATTGTACTTACAGATGTGCAAGCTTCCATAATGGAGCTTTATAATAAAGTCATAGCTTATCTGTTGTGTTTCATGTCTGGTCTACCTGGTAAGGCTGACAGAAGGACAATGAGATATTGTGAAATTCCTATTTTTCTGAGAACATTCCATAGCATGATGTGATTGACATAATCAAAGCACTTTCTCTAATAATGAAGCACATAATAACTTCCTTTTGATATTCTTTGTCTTTCTAAATTACCCAGCAAGCATCAGCAATAATGTCTCTTATCTTATTAGAGGATTTAGTATACCAATAAAATATGCATGCTTATTGAGAAATCCTCTCATAACAAGTATTAATAATTATCAGTCTGTTCATTTTGTAATATATAAATTGTGTAGTACAGAAAGATAGCAAACTAGAGTATGATTATCATACTTATATGTACTTTTAAAATAATTTGGAAGAAGTGTTGCAATGACACCTTTTTTCCTAGCTTAGTCAGAAGCTAGAATAAAGTTGGGCTGTTTTAATGAAGAGCAGAGAGATGCTATACTCTTTAAAACATCCAAAGCACTTCTTCTAATTCATTTTCAAATGTACACAGCCATAATGATTTATTGAAATATATGTTTCTCCTCCCAGTTCTATATTTTTTTTTTAAAAAAAAACTGAATTATATATATTCCATACTGGTTCTTTAAAACCTGTAATATTGCAATGAAAAGTGATAAATAATATGTTTCATTAAAAAAATGAATAAATGTCACTGTGTGAAAAGTAGAAGTGTGCTCTTGCAGTCATATACATCTTACCCACCAGGCCTCATTAATTTGGAATTATAAAGAGAATTCTATCTTTACAAAGCAGAACAGGTATTGTTCTGATGAGATGATGGCAGCCCACCACTTGGCAGTCCCATTGGGTGATAAATGTCCTAAGGCCCCAAAGCTGACGACACATTTTTCATCATTAATCCACACATTGTGAATTGGTATAGTTGCATTGATTTCAACTAGGGGGTATCATATGCTGTTAAAAAGGTGATGACTTGCTAAAAATGAAGGACTGAAACTAATCAAATGTATTAGAGCCTTTTCTGGCAGCTTGCTTAGATAGCTGTGGGGTACTAACATAATAAGACTCTTGGCAGGCATATTTCAGTTTAGTATGGGAATGCCACATTTTAATAGTTATTAAGTGAAACAATAAAGTAGAAACATTTCAGCTTCCTTTGAATTTTTTTAAAAAAACACACAAATTCAGGCAATAGAATTCTTTAAAATATTCTAATTGTCATTCTGTCAAAGGGGAAAGTTACATGGAATTTGACAATTTGAAAATGTAAATGAATTCTCTGTGCTTTTATTATAGCTACTGAAATATTGAAAACATAAATGTAAGGTCCCATTCAGGCAATGGATTAAAGACCTTGCTTATAGGCATAGTATTTGTATAGACTACTATACTGAACTATTTATACAAAATATAGTAGGTTAAATACAATAGGTTAAAAAAGAATGATAGTTATATAAATGTTATATATATATGTGTATGTATGTATGCATGCATGTTTGTGTGTATGTATATGTGTGTGTACACACACACACACACACACACACACACGCTAGCTGATGAGAGCCAAATAGCTTGAAACAGATCTATACTAGTCTCCATTTATTTATCAGCAAAAAATGCAACATATGTGTGTGTGTGTGTGTGTGTGTGTGTGTGTATGTATACAGACACACGGACACACAAACACACTTGAATAGAAACATTAGATAAGTATCTCTGTGTTAGATCGGGTGGATGAATGAGATAGACTCCGGCTTCAGCGACAAACAACAGCTCTTTATTGGAATAAACTATGTACAATCCAGCGCCGCTCTTTTTGACAGCAGCCCTTTTATAGAAGCTGTCAAACGGCTCAGCCAGTCACTTTTTAGTATTTTCCCACTGGATCAGAGGACCTTGGTGGAATCTACCATACTGGCTGCAGTATGTAACTCTGTGTGTGTGTGTGTGTGTGTGTGTGTGTGTGTGTGTGTGTGTTTGTGTGTTTGTGTGTTTGTGTGTTTAGCGTTAATTGTTTAATGTTAATTGTTAACAATGATCATGTCAACTCTGTTGTACCTGGCAACCCAGGGCTACCCTTTCAGTGGGGAACCGAGAAGCATAGATTGCCTTTTACGTAGGGACATGGCCACCATGATGCTAAACCCACCGAACTGCAGAGACCACAACAGACCTGTCACCACTGCCACCAAACAGCTGATGGGTGCCCAAGCAGCTGAAACCAAAATGGAAGGGGGGCTGATGATGTAACTCTTCTGGCTTCCCTGCTAAATGGCTACTGACTCGGCTTAGGGAAGAATAGAGGGTGGGCAGAGCTAGGAACAGTTTGAAAGGTGAGAGAGTTATTTGACAGTTAGTCCTGACTTTGAATTGGCTGTTAATGGATGTCAGTTCATGCCGGTGTTTGTGAGGGAAATATAAAACACTCAATTCAGAACTGTGGTTTTGGGGGGAGGGAGGGGGGTTCTCACTTTTACATTGAAACCTGACAAATATATTTATCTTTTTTTGTGAGCTCAGAGAAGCTGTGTAAAGAGGGTATACAGCATCTGCATGTGTGCAAGTATAAGGAAGCAGGTGAAGAAGGCCATTTGTGGGTGTTCTTGTGTGCAACTTAGGCAGCCTAATGAAAAAGAACATGGAGTGCATGTATATAAATATAGGTAGCCCAGGAAGGAGGATACTGCGAGTGTGTGCATGTATATGTGGAGCAGGGAAGCCAGGAAATAAGGTCTGGGGTGCATGCAACAAAAAGGGAAAGGAGACATAGTGTATGTATGCAAATAAAGGCTGGGGAATGAGCGAGACTTACCCAAATAATTTGTAAACTTCCCTGTTAGCTTCCCTGTTGACTTTGCTTGTGGGAAGCTGAAAGGAAAGATCTCAAATGGTGATCATATGACCATGGAATGCTGCAACCCATCATAAGTTTGAACTGTTTGCAAAGTGCATGAATTTTGTTCACATTACCATGGAGCTGCACAACATCTGGAACTTTGAGGATTAGTTTTAAGCCCCTTAGTTCAGCACTGTTGTAACTTTTAATGGATTGGTGAACAGTCATAACTTGAGAAATACAGTACCTGTACACCATTTTATAAGCATCTGTAGGAACATATATCCATACTGAACCTGCATGTTTCTATTTTTTCATCATATGAATTTAGAACTAGAGATTGAGAGATGGCGTACAAAGTTGAAAATGTCAGTCTTTTGAGATAGGTCAAGCTAGGAAACAAATGCCATAAGAACCATTGAAATTTTACTTTATTGTTATAGGGTATAATAACAGAAAATTGAAACTCTGGCAGAGCTTTTCTTTCTTCTCTTATGATAAACAGACCCAGTATGGAATTTTTTTTCTTTCTCTTTCAGTACTAAACTGATATTTATATAGCCATTCTTCCAATCTTTTTCAAGGTTAACTCTGTTCTCTGTATAGCAAGACACTTTAAACATAGTTTGAAGGATACAATAGATATGCTGTTTTTGATCAACCAATGTAAAGGGAGTAATTTGAAAATTAAATATTATCTGAAATTCTACATGACCTAAAATCAGCACTGACATATATGATTGAAAATTAGAATTTATATTTTAAAATAGAGGTATATGAACAAGACCTTATTAAAATTATTTTACTAGACCAAAATTTAATGGAATCACATTCAAGTAGCTAGATCAGCTTAACATATAATATAATTTCAGAAACAACATGGGTATATTAAATAGGATTATTAAATAGAGAGTTAAAGGAGGGAGCTATTAATCATTGAGGATACATCCGCCCACCCTGGTCTCTGACAAATTTGTATCAGTAGGAGACTAATAATTGAGAAGCAAAAACTAGTTCATAATGTAATTGTTTTAGAATCTTCTTTTATGCATTTGGTAATTTGTATTTGTTTTAAATTCCTGACACTGTTTTTAAAAATGTGGGCATATAGGAAAATTGTGGTGATATGAGAAGGTACAAATCCTTGGAATTTTTTGGGCAAGGAATTATAGAAGTGGTTTGCCTCATTCCTAGATTGAGAGAAAATGACTAGCTCAAGGTCATCCAGTTGGCTTTGTGTTCAAGGGGGGACTACAACTCACGTCTCCCGATATCTAGCCTTATACTTTAACTGCTACAACAAAGTGGCTTTTTCACTAATACAGTGTTATTCAGTGCCCCATGTATTTGATTTGATTTGATTTTGATTTGATTTGATTTATTTGGCTTGTATCCCGCCCTATTCCCAAGAGACTCAGGGCGGCTAACAATAAAAAGGGGAGGGGGTACAAAAATAAAATAGAAAACAGCAATTTAAAATTCAACAACAGTCGTAACCTCGAATGGGGCTGGATAGTTCAACAGCCCCAGGCCTGCCGGAACAGCCAAGTCTTAGTTGCTTTGTGGAAGGCCGGAAGGGTAGTAAGGGTCCGGATCTCAACGGGGAGATCATTCCAGAGGGCCGGAGCAGCCACAGAGAAGGCCCTCCCCCGAGGAGTCGCCAGCCGACATTGGCCGGCAGATGGAATTCAGAGGAGGCCTAGTCTGTGGGATCTAATAGGTCTTTGGGAAGTGACTGGCAGGAGGCGGTCTCTCAAGTACCCAGGTCTGATACCATGTAGGGCTTTAAAAGTAACTACTAGCACCGTATGTTGGAGATGAAGCACTGTATGTTGGAGATGAAATCTAAATTAGCATTCAAAGCCTTTCTATGAGCTGTAGTTATGAAATGAACCTCCCTGCTATGGGACCTAACCAATCCGGTTGATATTGAAAAGTAAAGCAGGATTGGCTCAGTTGCATGTGAAACCAACAGAGTTGGGTTTATGAAAAGCACTTCAAATATTGTTTATTTGCTGTTCATCAGGCACATTTTTTTTCTCTAACAAAAGAAAGCACAACAATTTATATTCTTATTTGGATGCTTGTCTTGAAAAATGGTTTAAATGAAAAAGAGATTGTGTGCCATAACACACCAGATTATCCTGTACTTGTTTCTTCTATGTTTTTACTTTTTAATTTTTTGTTATTAATATGCTATTATTACTGAAATAATTGTTTCCATTTAGTGCTTTCTTTTAGCTTATTTCAAATTCCCATTGATTACAAGCCGTGATGTTCTTGAAGGAATTGACCAGAAATTGTTGCAGAATGTTTTTCTATTGTCATGATCTACCCTTAAACTTTTTTTGAATGCAAGTGGGACTCAACATAGGCACTTTATATGTTTTTCTGTTCTTGTATGTATGGGGATATCTCTTAAGAGGAAAATGAACATGGAAGAACAAGTTCCTAATAATTAGTTTCTTCATTTTTTTTCAATGTCTCTGTGTGCAATACCATAATATTGGCCATACTGACACTTTATGTGTGAGTCATTCATACTAAAAAAGAATGAAAGACTGTACCATAAACCTTCTGCACAGTGTTCACTTTTGTTAGCATTAAGGAGCTAACTAATTCATTTGTGACTTTTATTCTCTCATTTTCTCATTAGAATTAATGCATTCTAATTTAAAACTGTTGCTTGAGCTTTAATGGTGTCAAAACCTTTTCTCTCCCATTCTTTTCAAGCCATTTAAATAGTATTGCTCATTTAAAACCAGTTAAGTTAAACCAATTTTAATTCTTATTCTTCTTAATTTCCCCCCCTTTATCCATTCTTCCAATTTTTTGATACTGTTTAGCCATACATTATCATTCAATCTTACATATTAATTAAAGTGCTTTGTGGGTCATTTTAGGAGTGCAAAATAATTTACTGAAGAGATCTAGAATGAAAGATGTGAATTGTGTTTCTAAATCATTTTTTATGAATCCATTCTCTGCCAGCATCTTGTGTGTAATAGTGTGTAACCAGTTGAATCTAGTGGTTAAGGTACCAGACTAGAAACCCAAAAACTGTTCTCATCCTGCCTTAACCATGAAAATCTCTCTGTGATCTTGAACCAATCACTCTTTCTCAGTGCAACTCACTTCATGGGGTTCTGATTGTGAAGAAAATAAGGTGAAGGAATATTGGATATGTTTGCTGCCCTGATTCATTTATAAAAAATAAAAATACATCTATCTATATTTCTATCTATTTCTTATCCATCCCACCCCCCTCCCTCCGTCCACTATGTGTGCATGCATGCATCAATCCATGCATCAATCCATCCTAGATTTCATCAGCTACCTAATAGTGTACTAAAATTTCTTCTAAAAATACTGAAAGAATGGTAGCCAGGAAGGTAAGTTAAGCCAACACTGCTGATGAACATTGTTTTCATCAGTCGCTTTGTGTTATTTTATCAGAAAAGGGTTATTTTGCATTGCATTTTTTACATTTTCATAGGGTTCTTTTTTCTTTTCTTTTTAAGATTAAAGAATGTGAGGCTAAAAATATATTTTTAGGGAAATATTGCACTGATATCTTCTCATTGGATAGCATCCTGCTTAGAGCAGGCACATATACTGTACATATACTAAAACTAACTAACAAAAAACAAAAAAAAACCATCAAAGGAAATTCCATGAGAACATGGCAATTTGAAAGCAAGGAATTGCAAAACCAAATAATATATCAAGAAAGGAATTCCCAAGATAATCAGAACTTTAAAAAATTCCAGATTTTATCAAAGATAACCTGAAATAAGTAAGCCCTTTGCTTTAAGTTGTTGATTACAAGATAACAATGATTTACTGACATAAAAATGGTAATGGAAGAGGATAGTAACTAACCAAGTCTAAATATGATCAGGCAATGCTTATGAATGCCTCAATGCTTATGAATTGTATTGGTTACATTGAAATCTGAAGAAATTGGTACTTTAGCAAATATTTTATTCAGAATAAAATGAAAATTGGTTGAATGTTCCAAATCATATGGAAGCATTCTGAGCATTTTCACAAAGTAAAGAGTTATTGTATATGTTTTAAAACTACTATATATGATGTACAGATTTTAACTTCAAAATATATATTTTTATTTATTCCAAAATGACATTTTAAAATGGTGAAATTAATATCTAAAAATAAAGTGAAATATTCTTATGCATTTTGCATCTTAACAAGCCAGCTGTCTCATTGGAATGCACTGCCTTTTTGTGCTACAGTTTATTTTTGGAATTTAATAAGGCACCTGTCATATCTGCCTCAAGGCTAAAGAATATAAAGGAGGAGAAATCCGAAGTACTGTCATGTTTGAATGACATGGGGCCAATTTTAATTTTTTATGGGAGGTGACTGAAATTAACAGGCCTTAGTGGCAAAGAAGCATTGCTCTGCCATCTGCTTTAAATAACCTGAGTTGATGAGCCAGTAATGACGTTGCCTGGTGACAGTCAGTGGATAAATTGTTATTTTTTTTATTGGTGGAACTTTTGATGTTAGTTCTTTTAGCAGTATTAAGTTGTTTTATACATTGATCTTTAATATATAATGCCACAAAACAGTTACAGTGAAATGCCAGGTCTAGGGATCATAAAAATAGTTTGAATGAAAAGTTAATGACAAAAATATAATGATTTCACCCTAGCACTGCTGATAAATTATTTAAAACTTTTTATTGCAGTTTCTTTTAAGCATTATTAATGTTCATATTTTTTTAAAAAAATTGCCATGTTTGAACATAATGACCAATGTCTGTTTCATTAAAAACAGGAAATGAAGTTTTCATAAACTCTTTCACAAGCATAAAAGATTCTTCTTACACGAGCTCTTAATGGGTGTCATGAACATATATATATATACATATACATACACACACACACACACGTATGTATGTATGTATGTATGTATGTATGTATGTATGTATGTATTTAGAGTTACAACCCCCGGTATGCCCAAATATATATATATACACACATACACATACACATACACATACACACATACATACATACATATATATATATTAACAAAACATTTCAATTTTTTCCTAATTTAGCTTTTAAAGCCATACTATTAAGTATATTTCCTATTTATCATTCTGGTAATGACAATGCGTTTTTCTTAAAAATTAGTACACTGTTGAAATAATATCCAACAATATTTAAATGTAAAGGAGAAACGTCCTCAGAGATTGCAAGCTCATAACAGATCCACTTGTAAAAGTTATCTCCACTTATCAATATAATAATAATCCTATCTCATTTTTACCTCAAGTTATAAACTTTATAGAGTAGTATCTATTCTCAGATCATTCATGGGAAACACTCACCTTTAGCAAACAAAAACCAACCTTCTAGAACCAGAAATTATTGCTTCTAAACTGTTAGCAAATGCCGAATCATTCAAAGATTCATTTTCTTTTGGATATACCTTTTTCAAATTAGGAATCTTTTAATAGAAAAAATATTAAATCTCTTAAGTCTAAGAATTATATTTCTAATCTTTTAATTTTAAAATATTAAACTTTTAAATGTATAATTTAAATTAAAAATATTGCTAATACCCTGGTTGTTCATGTGTTGGTGTTTTTATGGTGTTTATAATGTTTATGAAGTTTTTTTGCAGAGCACCGAGGATCTGCCAGTGGTCAAAAGTAAAGTAAAATAACCATATGGTTGTTGGCTGCCATGTTATTTTAGCCAATCATGCATTAACATAGCAGATGGCTTTGCTTTGCTTTAAAACATTATTTGTCTTTCCTTCCTACAGGCAACTTATCCAGTATCTGGAAATGTGGCTTTTTTCACACAAGAAATAAATATTTATGTAATAGTATCTAAGCTGTCAAAAAGAAGAGTCAAAGCAGACAAAACAGGAAAAAATAGTGCAGTTCAATATTTTTCATGAAGCAGCATTGAGAAATTCAAGCATGCTTGAACAAAGAAAATCTATTTTCTGCACTATAGATTTCTCCAACATTACAGCATTTACTTGACTCTCCAATTGATCATATTATCTGAACCTCGTTTTGTTATATTCCAAAGAAGAAATTCATAAATTTGGTAACTTTTTAAAGAGTTCCAGCTGCTGATCATGAATGACAATCTATGACACACACTATGATTTACCTTAATGATTCATTTAATAATTACAACTTGGAAGAAATTTTATTTATTCTTTTATTTTGTAAACATTTGATTACAGAAATACTACATTGCTGTTTGTATATGAAAGACAGATAAAAAAGACAGTATAATGTGTGTATGTATAAGCATATATATGTGTACACACATTCATAAACACAGATTAAAACAAAGAATTGAACTAGACAATTCTTAGGGAATATGATAGGTCAGTGAAGTTTTGAAACAAACTCACCTTATGAAAGAATGGTATTGAGGAAAACATGAACAATAAATAGAGAAGATAAACTGTAATTTTAATTATAGTGAACCAGTTCACACACAACACTAACTATAAAAAAATGAATTGCAAATCACAATTACTGGCATGAGTAAGTCAAAAGTGAACAAATCACGTTTAGAAAAATATATAAATATAGTTAAAATTCCTTTTGAAAAGACTAGAAAAGCTTAATGCAAATATTCTGGATATATAATCATTTGCAGCATTCAAATAGTACACAGAGTTTTTAAATATTTATGGTCATACTTGTTTAGCTGCCCAACTCACTTCTATAATACATTGAAAACCAAAATACATTAAATAAAAAAACCCACAAATTAATGTGAAAACAATATAAAAATAAATGCATACATGCAGAAAAATGGCGGCAAGCATGTAGAGTATGTGTCTGTTTAATCATCATACAATCACTCTATTGTGGATTGCCAAACTCATTGACAAAATTCATGTTTTGAGAGATGTCAGAAATTTAAAAATTATAATTCCTTTCTCTGTCACTATTTGTGTCCTGAAAGAGTTGCCAGACATTTCCTGCATCGTGCTTTAGTGAATAACATGGACTAGTTACAGTGAATATCTACATGAGATTGAATATTTTGATTGATTAAATATTTTGATTGATTAAATATTTTGATTGATTAAATATTTTGATTGATTAAATATTTTGATTGATTAAATATTTTGATTGATTAAATATTTTGATTGATTAAATATTTTGATTGATTAAATATTAGTCAAATTAATATGCATGATTGACTTTATGAAACACACTCACAAATAAAAATGGTGGAAAATCTGTCACTATGATAACTCTTAATTCTGATACTAATCTAAAAATATAATCTCTATAGAAGAGTGTATTTGTAGCTCAAGGCTGAATTATGGAATTTTCGGTGGTCTCTGAGCTTGGTTGTTTTCTTGCAGATGTTTCATTACCAAACTATGTAACATATCAAAAGTGTGCAAACTCTCATCAAATGATAGGCTATATATATTTTAATTAATATTTTGTTCAAATATAACCATGATTTAATCACAAAAATGGATGGATGGATATATTCATATTATAAATATGAATTTACTACCAATTACTAACTTTTCTGTTTATAAAAAACTAATGGACTTGTCCATTTCTGCCTTCAGGTTTTTACATCAGATATAGTGTTATAATCCAAAATTTAAAGACTGAATTTGTGAAGGCTATATAGCACCATCATGCTTTAATTCACTACTTTTTAAATTATGTTTTCATGCCTATTTCACTTTACAGTAACTACAACAGATTAATGACAATGCTGAGGTTTGTTTTTTTCTTACACCACTAAGAATATCACGAATAATTTTAATAGAGTTGTTTTGGGGGTCCAACTATAAATCATTGTTTACAACTATACTGCTACAATAATTACATAAAGTATTATTTTTTAAATTGGATTCAAATCATTTGCTATAGTTTTTACTCTATTTGGTCTATTGCCGGTATTTCATTTTAATATAAAATTTTGAGTGGAAAGTAGCTTTCCTATTCTAAAATCTGTTAAAAACAAACTGTCTAGATTATATAACTTTAATGGTTTCCGGCAATGAACATACAATGCATTTGTCACTTGCCATTTAATTTGGCTATGTTAGCTTCTACTGGTTGGGTGAAAAATGTGCTCCATTTGACCTGATCTAGACAATCTAACATAAGAACTAGTATTTATGGCTACAAATGAGGTGGGCATAGCAGCTGCAAGATATAAATGCCAAGTTTCAGAGTTTATATTACAACTGTACCATCTGGGTCTCTGGCTAGTTCCTTTTATTGTTTCTTGGCTGCCTTATAGCTAGCTTTTTTGGATAGCACAAGACCGTATGAGATATTTACTGGGTCAGATCATTTATGGGAACCTCTTGCCATTTGTGATTCCACTTGTTTCCATTGAAGTGAGCTGAAATGAAGATGGTTCTGCTTTTTTTGCTTTTAAGTGTATGACTTGAATGAAATGGAACGGGTGTTTTCAATTCATTAAAAATCATCTTCCTGTTTAATAGATTGCTGTTGCTTATACATCATATAAAATTATCTGGGCTAATTTCCATATATAATAATAACTTGAAAAGATTTGGCATGATACTTTTTTACATCATATCATTATGCAAATTTGTGTTTACTACACATACATACATAGTTTATTAATTAGCCTATAGGCCATATCAAAGTGCAGAGTTCCAAACACACATTATTGATTAAATCCGATAAAAACCATTTAAAATGAGATTGGAATAAAATACAATAATTTAATATATAGGTAAATAAAATAAAATTATATTTCAGCATCACCCCTACAATCTACTCCAATCAGTCCCATATATGCTGATCTCAACCAAATCATTTTGCTCAGGTACTGTGCTGTATTAAATGTTTTCAAATTCTAGCTGCGCATAAGGTAAGTTGTTTTAATACGGGGTTCCCAATGAGTCATTCATTTAGTATATGGGCCAGTGTACCTTTCTCTCACCCTCTTATACAGGCAACAGTCAAACAGGATGTGAGCCAGGTCTTCTACCTCTGCCACTCATTTGGCAGGGTTTCAGTATGTCAAAACGCTGTATTCAGTGTATAAGACGCACCCAGATTTTCACCCCCTTTTTTAAGGGAAAAAGGTGCATCTTATACTCTGGAAAATACGGCAAATTAAAACCTTATTATTCAGGTTAAAATGCTGAGAGAAATAAGTGGGTTTTGGGCTGCAGTTTGGGCACTCGGTCTCTAAAAGTTTTGCCATCACTGCCATATACACTTCTTAAAAACTCATTCTTGTTGCGTTAAAATTGTTTTGCTTCCTTTCTACTTTTGTATAATAAAGTGGATAGAAGCACACTTATATACTTTTTCTTCAATAAATATTCATTTTTCTTATAAACTGTATAATACTTACCACTTTACTACAAACAGTAGTGTACCTTGAAATTTCTGTTACCCCATATAGTGTTTATATCTCAGATTTATACTGTTTATACTGAGATCGATATATTTATACTGAGATCGATATATTTATTAGCTCTAGTTTTTCACAATTATGCAACATTTGCAATTTTTCCTCTCCTTTTTCTAACACAACTATTTATGATATTCTAATAAAAACTTTCAAACTGTTTCTTCCTGACCTTGTACTTTTATTCTTGGGGTCCCTCCCCAAGTTCCTTTTCTTCAACAACCATTTTTATCTCTACATTCTGCTCTTGATGCTACCAGAAAATAATAATAGGAAAAAATTATTTCCTGGGTCGCATTCATTCATGTTTTTCCCAAAAATTCACAATATCTTTTCATGTCATGCAACAATTGTCAATGTCGCTGTAAAGATAGTGTTCAGAAACGTTGGTAAGGAACAGGACTTCATCTTTCCAAACATTTTTTGTGCATGAATGAAATTTTCTAAGAGAATTGTATTTTCACTGTGTTTTTATAGCTCACATTGTTTGCTTCTCTTAGCATCTGTCTATCTTCTCTCCTCTTATCTATCTATTCTTATCTACCATCAATTTGCTTTGAGCGTTTAATAGTTCAGATTCTTGTAGAGAGTGTTAGCATGTAATAAACCTGTATTCATTTGAAGCAACTTGGCTCCTGATTCCCTGTGCTTGAAATTGTGGTTTTCGTGGAGAACTATTTTTTTTTGGGGGGGGGGGTGTTCTATTCATGTATGTCTCAATCAAAAGCTCATTATGGTTATTAAATATGATTCTCAGGAATTGGAGTTTTGCATCAGCTAAAGAAATTATCCATCCATCCCACAAAATTATTATTGTGTATAAAATCAAAAGCAATTTTAAAATTTAAGAATACCACATATACAGTTAATTTTAAATTATGTACATGCTTCCAGAAAAAAATGTTGTTGCAACAAAATGTATGATAAGATAAATATTTTCATATACATTTAGAGGTTTATAGTTAGCTGGGTTTTCCTTTTTCTCTTTGTTATAAACAATACTATTATTGTTATCTCCCAGCATAGGGATCTGCCTTATTTTATCAATAAATGTAAATAGAAAGCCAACAAGGGTGCCCACCAGTTTCAGTTTAATTACTTCAGGTAAGACAAAATCATTATTTGTAACATTTCCAGTTTTAAGCAACTGTACATTTTCCACTTCAAAAATAATTGAAGCAGCTATCCAATGTGCTGAAGTAGTAATCGCACTAGAATTGTGCCAATGGAAGAAAAGAGCTTTGTTATAGGCCTGGAAATAGAGGTATCTAAGATGGATTGTTCTATCCCTCCACAAACTGAATTTTCAGTTTTATTATCCAGAGCTGATAAGAAATTATATCTCTTAAATTGATATGAAATGATAATCTCTTGCTTTGGCTCTACTTTACTTACCAAATTCTTGGAATGTTCTAGAATTTCCAAACATTGTGTAATATTGTAAGTTTCTGTTGTTAGAACTTGAATACATAACATGCCTAAAACATCTACTAGAATTGGTGTAATCACATACATAGCAATTAGGTCATAATTAAAGCTCCATATTCTCAGTTTCTTAAAGATATTGGCAAATGGATCTTTTATTAATTAAATTAATAATACTAATAAAATTATTCCTAATGTAAGGTTCTTCTGTCAGACTCACTATTGAATGGTCAGATAGTTTTTGCGCTTTCTTTATAAGAGTTCACAGATGTTTTATGTCAAAAATATCCTTTTAAAGTCATTTCCATATTGAAATTCTTGCATGTTGAAAGTTGGAGATTATCTAAACAGTTAGAGATATTGCTGATGCACAAACTGCTAGCAATAGTTGCCTAAGCATATCCAAATGTTTAATTAGGTTCTCCTGGTCACATCTTGGTAGTGCTCCAAAACACTCAACTAGCTTTGCTCTTTCTTCTAAATTCCTCTTACCTCATGTAGTACACAAATGTTTAAACAGTCTCCCATAGGCCCCTATGGGTGATTATATCTGATGTATCACATTTAGACTTTAAAGAATTCACTGTTATGGTGGCAAATTTAGCAGAGTGCCCACTGGTCTTTCATGACAACTCAAATTGGAAAGACTGCAAAAGTGTGTGGGAAGCATTTCATCTTAAATAGCATACAGGGATTTGTGAGGCGGTTTTGTTTCTTTTCAGATTCCACCTGGCAGCCATTCACATTTCAACAAAGATCATCAAATATACAGTACAATACACAGTGGAGTTGTCTCTTAAAAAAAGATGAAAGGTTATTTGGTTCTCTGTTGACCATTATTAATATATTATTAGATATAATTTGCAAAACAATCTGAATTGACTACGCAAAGTTTGGATTCATTCTCCTGTCTACAGCAATCTGATTGATACACTTTTCTCTTCAGGGCTTTTCTGTCTATATAATGAGAAGAAGGGGCAGCCTCTCTCTAAGCAGATATCTTTCCATGTTGAAAATAAATTTCAACAATGTCTACCAGTTGATCAGGATGGACTGCTGTAAATACAGAAAATACTATAAATAAAAAGTTATCTCTTCCCTTTAATTCCAATAATTATTAAGAGATAGAAATAACTGCTTGTACAGGTGTAGATGCTCTCTGAATAGAAAATTAATCAGGTTCCTACTTTTTAAGTCTGCATTTCCTTGGTCTGGAGCTGCCTCACGTAAGAATAAACCCTTCTTGAGAACCAGAAAGAAATGGAGTCTGACTGTACAAGATCAAGTCTTAAGAACAAACATATATAAAGCCACAGTTGAGAAGACAGCAATAAATAATAAATGCCACCTCTTCAAAGAAAGTGAAGTAACAGTGGACTACCTGATTAGCTGCTGAAAGAAGTTCACACAAACTCACTACAAACAAGTATATGACAATGTACCATGTTTTCCCGAAAATAAGACAAGAGTCTTATTTTCTTTTGACTCCCGAAATAAGCATTTGGCCTTATTTTTGGGGAGGTCTTATTATTTTTGAGGTGCAGGAGGCAGTGAGCATGGTCACCTCATAGCTGCTGCTGTGTTGCAATATTGTCAGAGAGGGCTTATTTTAGCACATGCACTCAAAAGCCTGATTGGGCTTATTATCTAGGGAGGTCTTATTTTAATTAAAAAAAGAAAATATAATAATACAAATGTGCTTCCAGGGGATTGATATAAAGGTATAGGAAGTGGCAAATTGGCAGCAGAAGATAAAAAAAGAAAGCTTTCTTAAAGGTCTTCTATCATAGAATATATTGAAATGGGAGACGGGATGAGCTTGAACCAGCCTATAATGAAATAGTTTCAAAATAAAATAATTATAATCCTGCAAGCTCTAAGAGACATTTTTATGTTTTTTTGTTAGAGCAATTTGCTATAATCAGCCTTTGCACTGTAGGTTTTGAGAAACCTTCTCCCAGTTCCATCATAACAAATCTTCTTAGTCTTTCAGATACAAAGGTCCTGTTCCTTTGGAATATGAAGCAATTCTTTCTAGGGAAAGCAGTTTCTCATTGGTCGTCATCATCTCTCTCTCCCCCTCACACACACTGTTTACAGGAATCTAATGGCATGACAGTTGTATGCTAGGACAGGGATCTTTTTCCTGTCCAGGAAAATAAAGCTAGGTAGACGCATGAATGATAAATGGTTGGACTTTAGAAACTGCAGTTATAGTACTACCAACAAAGGCAGCAAACCCTCAAGCAAATATTGATTACATTTCACTTACTAAAACACACATGGACTCACAAATAAAAAGAATGGTGTGTTTGTGTGGGAAGCAAAAGAAGAAAGAAGATTCCCCCCCCCCAAAAAAGTACTTGACTGTTAGATAGATTAGCCCATTAGGTGGGAAACCATCCTTGACTGGATTAGCAGATGACTAGGAGTATTGATAACAATGATCTGATAAAGATAATTGGCCAAATGTCTCTTGGAGGTATACTCATCACAGCCACGTGTTCAGCAATAATAGGCTCCATTAAGGTTCACATTCCTTAATTCTCAGAATGTGTTATTTGGTTAGACTAAGATTCATAGAAGAAATTTTTTAAGCAATACATATCTTTTAATTTCTATAATTCAGAGTTCAATATTTAACTAGCTGTTTCCAGAATTAGAATGACAGATAGAAAGGTATTCCTTTTAGAAATCTAAGCCTTAAAATTCAATCAGTTATTATTACTGTTCTTTGTTCTTGTTATTACTTTCAAAGAAATAATAAAGCAAAAAAATGGAAAGCATGTTAATGAAATACTATACCACACCAAGATAATGTAAAAGATTTACAATACCACCATATGCTTGCTCGTTAAACCACTTAGTGCTGAAAAAGCACTATGAAGCAGTATATAACTCTAAGTGCTATTGCTATTACTATATCCTTTGCAAGGGTCACAACTAACTCTGGCCCTGGGCCTGCTGGAAAACATGTATATGGTATAACTCTAGAAAATGGGTTAATCTGCAATAGTTAAAGCAAGTTACAAACATGAATATTGGGTCTGTACAATGTTTCATTAAGCTCATCACTCAACCTTTAACTATTCTGGATAATCTCATCTTCCCTACTGACATACTTTAATTATGTCAATGCTTCAGGACTGAGTTCTTCCAAGTATAACTAAAACCTGGATCTTTGCAATAATTATTTCAGACTGATAAATATAATATGGAAGTTCCTGCTCTTATTTTGGAAAATAATTGCTTAAACTTTATTCTATTTTACTATTTTAGAGTTTATAGGAAGCATATTAAAATATAATGCCGAAGACGCACGGAACTCTGTTACCACCAAAGATGGTTCTTATTTTTCTACTTGCATTTTTACATGTTTTCGAACTGCTAGGTTGGCAGAAGCTGGAACAAGTAATGGCATACACAGCACTAGGGATTCAAACCGTCTAACTGCTGACCTTTCTGATCAAGTGTCTTCACCACAATAGTCATTGTTTAATTCCAAACTGTGATGAGTCTGCATATACTGTAAATGGGAAATTGAACAACTGGCCCTTTGGACCAGTTGGACAATCTGCCTGTCCCAAGTCCTTGGGAAGAACTTGATAGGTGGATAAAATGCCAAATTCAATATAAACATCTGACTGACTATACAACCAATCATAATAACAATAATTACATATTTATTCTTCAAGATGAATGCACTGTGAAAATGTGTGTTCTGAACATTAAAGAAATACTTCATTATTTTTTAATAATGACCTAACCTTGAAAAGCCTGAATTTGTTTAAAAGCTATGAATAACCTGATAATAGATTTTACAATAGATGTTGTTTCTTTTTCCATAGTAGCCTTGAAAAGAAAAAAGGAATCACAACAATACAATACCATCTGTTTTGTGGAATAGTTAAAAGCAAAGGTTCCTATTCTTTCTCCTTCTTTTCTTTCTTTTTCAACTACTATATATAAGTAACTTAATACAAAATAAATAAATAAAATATTATTATTTTATATACTAGCAAGAACTGGCAGGTAATTTAAAATATACTTGATGTGCAAAATAAAAAGTAAGCTTTGGGCCCTTCTTTCATGTTTTCTGATATCAGAGAATATATTTAAAATGCCTTATTAATTTTATATATTATAACAGTTGTGGCTGTTGTGAAATATGTTTCCACTAATTAACATAGGTTACTTAAAAAATACATTTGTATTTTGGAGCAGACAGTTAATTTGCAGTTTTTTTAGTTTTGCATACTTTGTCTCTATTTGGGAATTAGTTTTTATACTAAATTAAAGATAGTCCTCGATTTACAACTGTTCATTTAATGACCGTTCAAAGTTAAATATCACTGAATAAAGTGACATACTTACCTTTACAGCATCAATATAGTCACTTGATCAAAATTTAGATGCTTGGCCCAGGGTCATGTGGTTCCCTTTTATGATCTGACAAGCAATATCAGTGGGAATCCAGATTCACTTAATGAAAGTGTTACTATTTTAATAATAAATACAGTGATTTACTTAACTGTGGCAAAAAGGTTGTAAAATGGGGCAAAACTCATTTAATGTCTTACCAAGCATCAGAAACTTGAACTCAATTATGGCAATAAGTTGAGGGCTACCTGTATATGGTGATATATTAAAATGCCCCTTGACATTTGCACTGCCCAAATGCAGTCACTGCATAGTATTTCTTGGAACTGCAAGTTAGAGTTAGAAGTTGTGAGAGGAATATTTAGAGATGCTTCTGGAAACTTCCACATAAAATTTGTAAAATTATTGTATTTGTTGAAAGGTCAATGAACTGGTTGATGTGGCTATGGAAATTGCTGAAGTATGATAACTAGCTGAACACCTTGCCAGAAATTGTTCATAAGTACAGTTGGTAAAGCCCTGGGATTCTTCTTCAGATGTGTTATAATGTACAGCTTTTATTTACTTCACGGTATATATAAAAAAGAAATTGTGTGGGTATATGTATGTGTGTACATACAAGATTGAAATCTGATTTTACTATTTACCATGAAATCAATGCCAGAAACTACTTTTGATATGCATACGAAAGAGCTACTAATGTATAAAGAACATAAAAATGTTGCAATGTATCCCAAACTTGTACATGCATTGGCAGGGATTTAATAGAATCTTTCTGAATAAAACATCCATAGAATCACATTTCAAAAAGCTGAAATGTATGAACTGACTAATAAATTAAAGATGATCAACATAATTTGAACTCTGTTAAGATGAGGTACTGTGGTAGATGGTTCTTATGCTTAAGAGTGGGTGTTCAACTTGTTAAGAAAGATTTTAAATTCCACTTAATGAGCAGAGCCCAGAGCTTATTCCTTAATCCATCTCAATGACATGAACACCTTTTACCAAATTAAGGTGACTCGCCAGGGGCGGGTATTCTTATTATGAAAATAAGTTTCCATACGTTCTTTTGAAAAGAATGAATGTTATCAAGAAACATCTTTCTAACACTTTAAATAATTTTGAAATGTTCTATCACTCTTTTGCCTAAATTTATATGGTCATACAGTATAACTAAGAATATAGACATATAAAAATCAGCTGATTTTCAAAATCAAACAAAATACTAATTATATAATTCACATTATTCTTTTTTCCACATAAATCATTCTGAGAAATGACTACAAGGGACAGAAAACAGCAATATTTTATAGAAAGAAGAATGCATAAAATATTCTTGATAATAGAGAATAGCATTTTAATTGGATTTAATACAGGCTTTCTCTTTTGACAGTAAATCTTAAATGATTTTTATATTGTCAATACTAGAATTAAAATCAAGTTTCTGATATTTTCTACTACTGCTGGATTTTCTTCAACAGAAAATTAATATATTTCAGAGGATGTAAATAATTATACAAGGAAAATAAGTAAATACAAATAAAATAAAGCAGTTCTAAGAGGAATGATTCTTCTTGCTTCTGCATTAGTGTTTGTGCCACAGGAAAGTAGTAATTTATTGATGTAGATGGCTATGTAAAGTGCTTGCAATTTGTGAGGGGGCTTGACCCTTGACTGATGGGCCATATGTTGCAAAATCCCAGAGGCATAATTTGACTGAATTCTCTTCCTCTCCCTGTCCATATACCTATGGTCCTTGTTTTGTCACCAGATATTGAACTATAGACTTTTAAACTCCTCCAATAAATCTCTGGGTAATGGCTCATAAGGCTATGAATTTAACTGTTTCTTTACAGAACATAGATGTTTTTATCATCTACTAAAATAGATGATCAATATTATTTATAACTTTTATAATTTTATTAGTGTAAAACTAGTCTGTTATATTTATGAATATGTTCTCTAGCAATATATAATGCAAACAAATATCTGGTTTATAAAATTCAAATTGTCACTATTGGACAAAATAAGCCTCTGTTTAATTGTTTTCTCCTTGTTACTTAACTTTTCTTTAATGTTTTCATTAAAAAAAACTAAAATAAAAATCAGATAAAGAAGAAAAAAGGTAAATAAACAATTTTTGATTTTCACTGCAGGTTAGGCAAATTTATTATCTCCCACTGCCCTCTGTTTCATATCTAATCTCTTAATCTACAAATTAAAAAGGCCCTAACTCACTTTTTCCACTTTCAACAAAAAAATTAAAATATTTTTAGTTTTAGTTGTGTTCCTGGTCAAATAGAACAATTTTGCCATTTTCACAGTAAATTCCCCTGTTATTAAATACTCTACTTGTACCTCCCAACATTATAGGGTCTCTTCATCACTATCTTGTATTTATTGTCCTGATACTTTCTTTTGGTTCACTTGGATCTCCTCTAATTCCAATATTTGGGTAATAATTTATTTGGGTAAAGTTACTTCTGAATTCTTTATCATTAATTCAATACATTATTATATATTTTAATCTTTTGTCTTCTTTCGGACAAAAATACACAAGTATATCACACACACACATATGTGTGTGTGTATGTGTGTGTGTGTGTATGAATGACACAGTGGCTGATTGGCTAAGACGCTGAGCTTTTCAATCAGAAAGGTCAGCAGTTCAGCGATTCAGCACATAACGGAGTGAGTTCCCATTACTTGTCCCAGCTTCTGTTAAGCTAGCAGTTCAAAAGCACATAAAAATGCAAGTAGAAAAATAGGGACCATCTTGGTGGGAAAGTAGCAGTGTTCTGTGAGCCTTTGGCGTTTAGTCATGCCGGCCACATGGCTGCGGAGACATCTTAAGACAGCGCTGGCTCTTCGGCTTTGGAACAGAGATGAGCACCACCCCATAGAGTCGGGAACGACTAGCACATATGTGCATGGAGAACATTTACCTTTACCTATCTGTATGTGCATAGATTAGATAGGTAGGTAGGTAGGTAGGTAGGTAGGTAGGTAGGTAGGTAGGTAGGTAGGTAGTTTGGTTTTGATACCATAATTGGTTGTGCTAAAAATAACCCATTAGCATCAAGTTTGTCAGTAGTCTCTGGTGAAAATTTGGGTGACACCAGACAAGATAGAAAAACTTGGAATCAAGAACCTAGTTTTCCTTAAAGGACAGATTACCAAGTTTAGCAAGAATTAAATTTGCACGCTTATATGACTAGAACTTCATGGTTGCTTCAGTGAAGGGTGATAATGAAAGTTAATTGAATCTGTGCAACATTTGGAATGAATGTGTCCTTGAGGGAAGGAAATTATTCTGTCCATTGATATAAATAGATATTAGTTCTTTGTATTTCCTTAACATTTTAGTTCATGTTGCAGATCTCCATAAGGATTAAAAATGAATATAAATTATTTTTTTTAAACCCACAAATTAAAAAGGAGGAAATCTGTAGTAATGTATTTTTTAACCTTCTCTCTGCGGTGAATAAAACTGTACCAAAGTAGTTTGAAGAACTCTGGCAGTGCAGCAAAGAATATTTCTCTTTTTCAGTGACTTTCTGTGTAGAAAGCAGTATATCTTTAGTTTAGTATGAAACACAATATTGTATAACAACATTCCTTATTTTGCAACATGGCTTTAATAAAATAACTTACATCCCGGTATACTTCCAAAAATTAGATACTAGATGTATTTCAATTTAATATAAAGTATTGGAACAGGTTTGACATGCAGCTCATTGAAAGACTCAAATTTAGTTATAGAATATAGTTCACCTCAAATTATTTATTACAGTCATACAGAAGTATAGAAACATGAGAAAAAAGTATATAAAGCAGTACAAAATAAATTTGATTGGCAGTATCTCTCCAGAGGATCAGTTGCCAGGTGAAGACTCTTGGTGCCTGACGAGTATTCTGCACCAGTGCACTTTGGTCCTCCTCAATTATAACTAACGGTTAGAACCAGATTTATGATAGCTATTAAAATATAACTGATGATTAGAATATCTATTATATACTATTTACAAATCAAAAGTGGGGAAACTAATAATGTGCACTTAAGATTTTGTAAGGGGATATTAAAGGTTTTTGAAATTATTTAAAAAAGCAAACTATGATTACGGTAGGGCTTAAATTGCCGTTTTAATATGTTCTCAAAATATCAACAAAACAAAACAACCCTGAAATTTGGCAGTCGTTATCAGAGTGGGATTTAAAGTTACTAAAAGGAGCTTAGAGTCTACTTAGGTGCTGGAGTTCCAAGTTGCCTGCATCTGCTCTAAATTACCTATTTATAATTCATGAACGTCTTGGAGGGGGGTCATTTGTAGTTTTCTTGTAGCCGTATAGCCATTATTTTCAATACACACAAGGAAAAAATAGCAACCATTGACTTAGATAAAGAGCAGTCAGATATGTCTCTTGGGGACAAGCAAACCATGTGAAGTGAGAACTATTGCAGTAAGAGATTGCTACTCCAGAAATATATATTATAGATTTTACAGAGCTGCCAGCTCAGTCAACTTACAAATGTCAAACATGATTTAAGCAGTTATTACACTATCAAGATGAAGGAAGAGGATGAATTTAATCACCTAAATATTTCTTTCATCTTTTAATATATTATTCATTTGCTGAGTTCAATATAGTCCATAGCCTCCTTTTCTTTTCCTCATATTGGAAGAATCAATTGTGTTAGACAATTTGATCATCTCTGCTCAGTGTGATAAATATAACAACTTAATATATGAAGTCCAATAGTAGTTTGTTTCTGTAGAATTAATGTATAGCTTATAGAAATGTAAGTTTGTGTGTATGTGTGAGATTGTATGTGTATACACACACATCATAATAGCACTATGCACTCTGTAAGAGAACAGGAATTTTCATGAAGTTTATGATTGTAGAACAGAACAATTAAAAAGGAACAGTAAAAAAAAGAGAATGGAAATTACATATATTTACATTTGATAAAATGTTTGATAGAAAGGGTTATAAGAAGTCTTGGGGTGAATCCCAGTTTATTAAATGGAACAGTGTGGAAAAGAATGTTTTGATTAGCTGGACAAATACCAGAATTTAATGACTTGATTTATGACAATGAATTAATTAAATCTTTTTTCATTTAAATGTTAAATGCTGGCTTTCTTGACATAAATATAAAAAATCCTTAAAATTGTTGGTAGATGAAGATTGCATAGCTAGATTTAGTTTTTCATTGACTCTCATATACTATAATAATGTATCACAATGGATTCAATACCAATGAATCTGAAGACATTTAGATTCAGAGATTCCTGTGAATTGACAGTGGCTTTTACGTAGGATATAAACATATTTCATCTCTGCTACAAATAGTACCTTTCATCCTTTTTCCTCTCATCACTTTACCTTAAAATATGAAATTCATTGATAAACTATGAAGATTAAAGTACGAGGCAAAAATATGTTGCAGTAACGCTGAATGATTCCAGATTCGGGTTTTTTTTTGTAATATTTTGCACCCCATTGATAAAATTTCTTTATAAACAGTATTTATCATGCAAACAAAAAATAAAAAAATCAACAAGTATGCAATAAAAAGATAAAACAAATTAGGTATGACAATTAATGTATTAACATATTTTAATGTAATTAAATTCTTCTGCAACAAGGATTTCAAAAGGAGATAAATTCAGGCAAACGACTACTTATCACTTTATTAATTTATATGTTGCTTATCCTACTATTCATTTTATGCTAATCATGGCAAGATGCACCCATATTTCACTCTAGGAATAGACTGTTGCTTATTAAGGTAATTAAAGATTTATAATGTTCTGTACAATAAGGTTTTTTTTAGAACTAAACATATAAAAATTATGCCACACATTAATAACATTTTTTTTTTGTACAATAATTTTGAATGAAAAAGTACTGCAACTGGAGAACAGTTATATCAAGAGTAAAATATGCTAAAAATGGTAATATACAAACAAATATGGTAGGATTACACTGCATATATGTAAGGTAAATATTTTAAAATTTTAAAATATTTTAAAATCCCAGATTATGTATTATGTATTCCCATTTTACATGAACCTCTAGTACTAAACATGAAAATAGATCAACACTCCAATTGTTATCAAATGATAAGGGTAGAGGAATTGATACAATATCTATGGACATATGGCAAGCAACAGGAGAATTATAAACGTTCTAACTGAATTATCCCAGTATTGAGAAACACATAGTGGACACAAATTGGAATAGCTCAGTCTATATGTATGCTATATATATAGTTTTTTAAACTACAGAAAGTCTTTATGAAAACGGAAAATCCAAAATATTTCATTGTCCTCATGAATGGAAAAATCTGTAGACAGCACAGGCAAATTATTCAACCTATATGTTGAGTATATATTGAGGGAGACTGGATTGGAAGAATATGAATTTTAAGAAAAAAAGATCAATTATATGCACTTGTCTGATAATACTACTCTGATAGCTAAAATTGTAAATAATATATCAATTGTAGTAATGTAGTAATGAAAGTCAATAAAAAGCTAGAGTGTAAAGAATTATAAAAAAAAATCAAAATTAATGACAAGAGATACTGCATGCATTCTTTGAATTGACAATTGATGTTCCGGTTGTTAATGCTTTTTATGATCAGCTGTGATGAATAAAAATCTACAGACTAGCTCTTGGTAGGGTGGCAGGCAAAGCCTTTGAAAACATTCAAATGGCATGTCACAGCTACAAAGATCAAGAATGTGCAGATGATGTTTTTTTGTATGACAATGATTGGAAATTGGACTTTGAAAAAACTGGGTAGAAAGCATATTGATATATCTTTGGTGTTGGAGGAGACTCTTGAGAATAGTGAGGAAAATAAACAAATAGATCATGAAGAAAAATCAATCCATAATTCTTATTCAATGACAAATAACCAGTCCTAAAATATATGCTAGACAATGAGTCAGTAACACTATAGCAAGTAACAATTATGTAACATTTTGTGTGTTTGTGTATGTGTTTGTTCCTCAATCGGGTCCTCTGGCACAGATCTAGGGGTTCTGCACAGGATCTTACCCGTTCCTACCGCTGCACTCTTTTGGACAGAGACCTATGAAGTTGTTCCAGAAGTCTGTTGTAACCATTCTTTCAGCTTAGAGGAGTCGCAGCACCAAATGCAACCACTTTGACCTTTACTTTCAGGACCTGGTACTTTTCCAGTTTCTAATAGTCCTTCCTTATGTTGCTATCATTTGGCACTGCTATATCTATCACTACTGCTGTCTTCTGGTCCTTGTCTACTGCCAGAATGTATGATTCAACTGCACATTATATCCTATACTCCAGACTTCCTGCTTTGCAGACCAGTGGAGAGGAGGGAGAAGAAGGAATGGTTCTGTACAAGTGGCGGGCAACTACACATGCACATTCTCATTTGCATGAGCAGTGGGCAAACACATTTGTGCAAGCAGTGGGTGGGCACTTGGCACATGCTCCATTTGCACAAACGGCAGGGACATATGCCTGCTGCCCACACAAATGGAGCTGTGTGCGCACTTGCCTGCCGCTTGCACAGAACCACCACCACTACCCGGCAGAGCGAGAAAGGTTAAGCAATTCTGGAGTATAGGATATAATGGATGCAGTTGGTCTATCTCAAGTTGCAATAGCAGTTTTCCCTTCACTATGTAGAAGCATTGGATAAACTTCTTGTTTCTCAATCAGTGTTGATATAGGTCTTCTGTCCATCCATACTTTTCCTCATATGCTTCATAAATCCCTTCATTAGGCTTGCTGTTGTAGTAGCATTCCATCTGTTCAAGGTTCTCTTGTCTCATCCATTTATTGTTTGTTCCAAAGTATGTAAAAATTATTGTTTGTATGTATGTGTGTGTGTGTGTGTGTACAGTATATATACATGTATGTGCATATGTGTGTATGTATGTGTATATACAAACACACACACAGAGGGATGCCCACAGAGATAAATACACATACAAACAGGACTACTGAAATACATTTTTATTTTAAATTTGTAATATTGAGGATAATTAGTAATTAACAAACTAATTGTGTTCAGTAGCAGATTTGACTGCTCAATTTCTTGCATAAAGTTGTTTTCAAGACAAAATCTATGAAATACAAATATTTTATATAGCCAGAAAATCTTAATCCAATAATTATAATAATTGATAAACCTCCCATAGAAAGTATAGCAAATTCAATTTTAGACATGAAAATACTGCTGTATAAAATGAATATTTTTAGGATTTCATGTTAGCTCCAGGAAGATACCAGAGGGACTAGTAGTCTTGGACCTTGGTCTCATTGTAGTCAAAGACTTGTTGAAAGCTTTGACTCTTGGATTTTTATAGGTATTTTGCCTTAAGATTTCACTTTTTTTCAGTGCTCATTAGTTCTGGTGACCTTTCTAAACTTGCCCTTTGGGGAAGAAAGTGACTGTGACAAATGGTGAAGGAATAGAATTGCATTGGAATACTGTCTCTCTTCTTGTTTGTTCTCTCTATTTTCCTGCATAAATTCTGGTATTAGAGATGTACATCTTTTATAAGCAAGTTTATTTGTTAATATATTTTTACTTTGTAAATCTTAGAGCACCTGTTTCTAAAAAGTACTATATCAAATTGTTTTTTCATGTAACATTATTTCATAATATAATATAGTTTTGCTTGGAAATATATCTCATTTCTGATTGTTTATTTATAATAGACTTTAAAAATGGCTTACAGGGCCAGTTATGTGCAATTGGCAAATCAGTCAAATAATAACATAACATTAAGAATGTTTTTAGGTTAGAAATTGAAGATTATTTTCTATTTTTTGTTTGTTAAAATTATTTCCTTTTAAAATAATTATTATATAAAGACCAGAGAATTAGCCATAATTCCATCTTTTAATAAGAGGAGAAGACATACTTAAAAGGAAAATATCACAATTCTGTTCATATTTCTAAGGGAAAGTTTGATATTAGAAAAATTGCTTCCTCTGCTGAAGAAATCCAAACTTTGCCCATTTCCTGTCCTTTCAAAGAGGAATAATTTTAAACCAACTATAGACTCCCTGAAAAGTTACATGGGGGAAACACAATAGCTGATGGGGAAATGTTTTATTTTCAAAGATGTCTTTAGAACTATAGTTAAAAAAAAGAAAGTATGCGAGAAAGAGTGGGGAATTATTTTTTGAGAGTTTGAGTCCTGAAAGTGCGGAAGGTTTTGGACCAGCAAGGAGTGGACAAAAAAGGTTTGAAGTAGCAATATGGCGGTCTAGGCTGAGCAGCAGTTAAGCAGCAGGCAGCTAGCTAGAACTGATCAACTATCAATTAGGCAGAGAAAACATTGCACAGAAAAACACATTCTTGTCTACATATTGTAGTTTGGCCATAAATATAATCATGAAGCGAGAAGGTCTATTACAGTCTGATACTCTAGAATTAAGATGATCAGGATCAGTCCAAAAATTGGAAGCCTAAATGGACAGCTGAGCAGCTTCTCTGTTCTTCACCACCAGACTTGAAATTTTGGGCTTAGACAACTTAGAACTACACCACCTTCAGTCTGACCTAAACGTAGTACATAAAATTATCTGCTACAATGTCTTATCTGTCAATGACTACTTCAGCTTCAACCACAACAATGCACAAGCACACAATAGATACAAACTTAAGGTTAACCACTCCAAACTCGATTGCAGAAAATATGATTTCAGCAACAGAGTGGTCAATGCCTGGAATGCACTACCTGACTCTGAGGTTTCTTCCCCAAACCCCCAAAATTTTAACCTTAGACTGCTGTTGACCTCACTCCATTCCTAAGAGTAAAGGGCGTGCATAAGCGCGCCAACGTGCCTACCATCCCTGTCCTAATGCTCCCTTTTATTCATATCCATTCTCCTGTGCGCTGCTTGAAGAGTCCAAGCATGGGTTAATTCTGTCTGACTGCCCTGGACTGAATTGAAAGATCTTTAGCCATGCCTTAGCTGCTGGCACCCCAGATTGTTTCAATTAAGTCTAGCCCAGTGGACATATCCTAACATGGTTCTTAGGAAAAGCAGTTACTTGGACTCTCCAAACCAATACTTTTGAGGGTTTCTTTCCTTCCTACCTCAATTCCCTTCAGAGAGAGCAGATCGGTGAGCTTTTTTTTTTAAATTCTCTTCTTCCTTCAGTCTCACCGAGCCGTTGCTGACATGTCCTGGGCTCTGCTTGGGTGTGCATGGCTGTTGGGTGGCCAGGAGGTGCTGCGAGAGGGTCAGAGTGCCAACGCCTTCCCAATTAGCATAATCTCAGTGCAGCAGTCAGCGGTATGAAGACCCACCCGCTTGCACTATCTCCTCATTCCTCAAGCGCCTAGCCGAGCCTCAGTTGGTGTTTCTTCATCATGGTGGCCATTTTTGGACTAATTTCTAGGTGGTGGCCATTTTGAACAGCATTATTTCCTGCCTTTTTCAGCACATCGACCATTTTGTTCCCACATTTGCTTGCGTCGGCCGTAGTGAAGAGTCCTGCAGCATTGGAGTCGTCTGACTTCTCAGCTCTCAGCAGATCACTGCAGGGGTCTCTCTGTCTGGCAATCCGGCAGGTTACCTCCCCAGCCAGCTGTGAGGCCTGCTTTCTGGCATGGCAGAGGAGTTTTTGACCTTTGGCCACACTCCTGAGCTAGCTTCTGCAAAGCGTGGGAGCAACTAGGCTCGCACCACAATGACTTTGGCCTATCTGCCTATCCTCTCTTACGCCACTCCTCAGATCTCCATAAGGTCCTTCAACCAACAGGTGGTGAGTGAGATAACTGCTACCTGTGCAAGGATATTAAGTGATTCTGCCATGGCAGACCGAGCCCTGATGAGGCAGCCCATCCAGTGCCCTCAGCCTGTATGTGGTTTGCTAGGCAGGCCAGCAAGGTGGCATCAGAGGCCCTCAGCAAGCACCATCAGGCTGGGGGCAAGAAACAGGCCAAGATACAAGACAAGGTGGCTCTCAGACCCCAAAAGGCGCTGGAGAACCAATTCGAAAAGGTTCAGCGCAAATCAGCAGCCATTCCCCTAGAGCCTCCAGTAAGGGAATCTCCTGAGGCGCCAACCCGTCACCATTCACCATCCCATAGCTGACAGTGAAGATGAGGGCCAGGAATTTTCTCCAGACATATCCTTAGCTTCTGCAGGGTCTCCCAGGCCATTGATGGTGAACAATGCTTCTCTATTCCATTGTTCGCTTGAAGTGGAGGACGATTTCCCTCCTGTCATGCCTCTGGCTCCTCAGCGCCCTTTGCCTCAGCCCACTAAATGGGCCCTGCCAGCGGAGGACCTGGGACCCACTCCATCCCTGGAAATTCAGGAGGTGATAGCCAAAGCCATCTCCCAGGGCATTGCAGAAGGGCTTAAACAGAAATCCAAACACCCCCAGAGGTCTAGTTCCCCTAAGACTTCTCATCAAGAGCCGGCCCAGCTTCCCCTAATTCTTCGCTGGACAGCGAAGACTGCTGTGGATGAGGATGTCTTTCCAGAACAGGAATTCTCCAGGTATGAGGGTGCTATTCCAGATAAGCCAGCCTTTGCTGGACTCTTTAAGCATACTTACTTTAAGACTATTCTTAATAAGGCCAAAACTGCCACCCGTTTAGATAATTCTGTTCCTGAACAATCCACTTCAGAACTAGCGGATCATAGTGAGGGGCTCTTTGATGAGTCTGTCATTCCGCAAGAGATAGTACCAGTTCCCAAATTATTTCTGAATGTTGTGCAGCACCAGTGGGCTCAACCTGGTACTCTTGCCATGCCTAGCAACAGTGACAGAAAACTTTATACTGTGGATTCTGCCTTAGAGGATCTATTAAAACTACCTCAGGTGGATCCACCAATACAAGCTCTTACTTCTGCCTCCGTCTTACCTCCTGACCTTCTAGAAGGTCTGAAGGCAGAAGACAAAAGGCCAGAGAAAGCATGTCACAAGACATATCAGGCGGCTGCCTTGGCCATAAAGATGGATATCTCTGCATTCTTTATGTCTAGGGCGTCCCTTCTGTGGCTCCGTCATCTCTCTGCTAAACTTCTAATGGGTTATACCAAGTTGAGACAGGAGCTAAATAAAATTATAGCCACAGCGGAATACACAGCTTATGCCACTCTAAATTCTGCCAAGTTCGCTTCCAGGGCCTTAGCCTCCAATGTCACCACCAAGCGGCTCCTGTGGCTTTGCCACTGGAACGCTGATATGAGATCCAAGTGGAAGTTGACCTCGGATCCCTTCAGGGGAGTAAAACTCTTTGGGAGGTTTTGGACCCAGTTCTCATTGAGAACAAAGATAAAAAGAAGGCCATGCCTTCTGTGACAAAAAAAGGTGGAGTGTAGAGGCTCTGGTTATTTCAGGAAGCAGCCCTTTCATGCCCCTGAACCATCTTCTAGCACAGGGTAGTTCCACCATCCATATGCACAGAACTCCAATCGGTCCCAGGACCATCAGTCTTTACCGGACAGGGGCCAACAGCAGTCCTTTTCCAAGCGGCCCTTTCATGGCAGATCAGGCTCCAGGCCTTTTCATCACTACAAGTGACCACCACAGAGGGCTCCCATCGGAGGCCGTCTGCAGCTATTTCAGGCCCGATGGGAGCAGACCACATGAGACCAGTGGGTTCTCCAACTGATATGACTGGGTCTGACCTTGGAATTCATATCCCCTCTCCCCTGCTTCTTCATCCACTATCCCACCCCTTGCTTCCCAACCAAAAGGTCCCTAATGGAGCAGGAGATCCAGCACCTTCGGGAGATAAGGACCATAGAACCAGTGCCAGTAGGACAAGAAGGGTCACGCTTCTACTCCATCCTGTTCCTGGTCCCAAAGAACTTGGGAGGGTACAGGGGGATATTGGACCTAAAGAAATTAAATTACCACTTAGTGTACAAAAGCTTCAAAATGCAGTCCCTCCAGTCAATACTGGGCTGCATCAGACCAGGAGATCTGCTAACATCAATAGATCTCCAAGAAGTGTACCTCCACATCCCAGTTCGCAGGGTTCATCACAGGTTCCTGAGATTTTATTATGCAGGCCACCATTATCAATACAGGGCTCTGCCATTCGGCCTGTCATCGGCCTCCTGGACATTCACAAAGATTCCGGCAGTTGTGGTAGTGTCCCTGTGCAACTCCAAGCTTATTGGACAACATCATCATCCACTTGTCATCTTGCCAGCAAATGGTCCAAGACCTCCAGGTGACGATGAGAACACTCCAAGACCATGGGTTCTCCATCAACCTGGAGAAAAGCCACCTCAATCCCACCATCAGGTTGCTGCATCTCGGGGCTATAAAAGACACTGCCAGTTGCCAAGTCTCCCTGTCTCACGAGCGGATCTCCAGCATCAGATGTCAGATACACCAGGTATGGACTTCGTGGATGGTGCCCATTGCCCTGTTGTCGAAGCTCCTAGGCAAAATGATCTCTTGCCTATCAATCGTGCTGTGGGTGAGGTTGCACTCAAGACAGCTACAATGGTGCTTTCTGCCCAACCAACGGGCCAAGAACAGCAACTCTCCATTTCCGGTTCCCCTCAAAGTTCAACAGTCCCTGCAGTGGTGGCAATCTCCTGCTGTCAGGCCTGCAGTTATATTCCTTATAGAATCTTTGGCCTGCCACACTTTCTCTCTCTTTCTTTACTATGCTGTTTCATTAGTGGGCAATTGGGAGGGGGGAATAGTAAGGAGTAGAATTGTGGAATGTGTTGTTGTTATTCCTTTCTAGAAATCAAGGTCATCTTTTGTCTCCGCACCTCTGCATCTGACTGGAACTAGATGGGTGGAAATGCCAGCATGGCCAAAGAAGATTGGACCATGTGATGGATTTATGGGTGTGGGGATAAGTTCATGAACTTTCAACTGGGTTGAATCCCAGGAAACTTTTAGATTTGAGATTCCACAGTTTGTGCCCACATGTCTATCTTATTAAATTGGAACTTTAAGGCTTGCTCTGCCTTGCACTATTCTGCATGATATTTGGAACACTGATACCTGTACTGACCAAAGGCAGTCTCTTCCGCAAGCCAGATCATCTAGCCATCATGACAGATGGCAGCCTGTTCGGATGGGGACCCCATCTCGACAATCAAGTCGCTCAGGGCAGATGGTCTGCCAGCGAACTCAAGCACAGCATAAACTGGCTGGAGCTAAAAGTGGCATGACTAGCTTTTCTACGCTTCCAGTTGACCATTCAAGGTCATCATGTAATGCTACTCACGGACAATGTAGCCACTAAGGCGCATGTCAACTGCCAGGGGGGCACTCGATCCAAGTCATTGATGGTGAAGGCAGAACGCCTGGGAAAGTGGGCGGAGAAACACCTGCCATCTCTTCGAGCTGAGCACATCTCCGGGGTGAGTAACGTCCAGGGGGACTGGCTGAGCAGGGCCACGATTGATCACTCAGATCAATCACCACAAAGGTCATCCAAAGCATCCAGCACCTGCACCCTGACCTCTTCTTCAAGATCACACAGAGGTTCGGCTGCCCAGAAGTCAACCTATTTGCCACCTCAGAGAACACTCATCTCCCTCACTTCTTATCCAGATTCCACTCCCCATGAGCAGAAGGAGTCAACGCCCTTCTTTGCCACTGGCCATCCAAACTGCTCTACACGTTTTGGCCACTACCACTCCTTCCCAGTGTGATCTGCAAGATTCTCTTGGAAAAGGCAGAGGTCCTTCTGGTAGTGCCGTTTTGGCCCAGATGGGCATGGTTTGCTGACCTTGTGAGCCTATCCATCACCAAACCATGGAGAATCCCTCCAGAAGAGGTCTCTCTCAGCCAGGGGGCCCTATCCCATCCGGAGCCCCAGTGGCTCCAGTTGGCCATCTGGCACTTGAGAGGAGCCTCCTAGAGAGGGACAGGCTCTCCACGAAGGTCATCCAAACCATCCAGGTGTTGCGACGACCATCTATTACCAGAATTAATTATTCCACCTGGTCTGCCTTTGCCAAGTGGTGTACAAAGTCACAGATTGATCCAGTCTCCACTTCTATTCCGCAGATCTTGAACTTGCTGCAGGAGGGGTTGGACCAAGGGTTGGCGGCTAACACTCTTCGTCACCAGGTGGTGACCCTAGATCTCCACTTTGTTTCTGGAAAAAGCTATTGCCATTGTCAGGATTTTGGCTAGTGAAAGAAGTGTGGAATAGAAAGAAAACTTCAGAATGTGGGAACGCCTGGTTGGGAGTCTCCCTGGAGCCTGGCACTGATAGTTGGGCACAATAGCAGCAGTAGCAATAAGAACTGCATGACAGATCTGGGGGTTGGGGGATTGCAGCACCTACTTCAGCAGCCCCTTCTCAGGTTGTTCTGGGCAGTAGAGTGTGCAATAATAGTGTTTTCAGGTGGCAGCATGGTGATCTCAGCTGCCTGGAATGTCTGAGAAGGGACAGGTGAAGTGGGTGCTGTGTGAAAGGTGTAAGGCATGATGGCTCACTGCTTGGCCTCCCCTTTCTCCAGACAATCCAGTTATAGGGCAGTCACTTTCTGCTCCTGGCCCGGAAGATGGATCTGGCCAGGAGGGGAATGCAAGCCCCATTTTTGCAATTGGGAAAGAAAAAGAGTGTTTCAGGTGGCAGGCGGTTCCAGGCTGCAGGGATCGCCTGGCACCTGAAATGCTCTTTTTCTTCCCCGATTGTAAAAATGGGACTTGTATTCCTCCTGGCCAGATCCATCTCCCGAGTCAGGAGCAGAAGCCGATGATTGTGTTGTCTGGAGAAGCAGGAGTCCAAGTAGCGAGCTACCTTGTCTTACATCTTGCCTCCTGTGCAGTGCTCACTTCACCTCCCCCTTCTCCAGACGACCCAGGCGACTACATTCAGAGTATAAGATGCACCCAGATTTTCACTCTCTCTTTTGGGGGGGAGTTCCGTCTTATACTCGGAAAAATACGGTAATCTCCATTTTTAATCTTTATAAAAATATTGGATTAAGTTAATTAGGTAGCCTATATTATTTTCCAAATCTGTATTTGACTTCTACTTTACTTTATGAATAATGAATTTGCAAAATACATTTACATTAAAAAAATGAAAATGTTGTATGACAGATTATAAAGAACAAATATGTTTGTTGTTTTTTGTACTTTGGGATATAATAATATTGGACACCAATATTTAGTAAAATACTGGATTTCGTAACAGACTGAAGTAGGCAAGCAGGGTGTAATCCATGAATGCATACCTTTCTTTCCTTCTATTAAGACCTATATGTGGACTGTCCCTATAACTTTTTTATGTGTAGACTCCACCCTGATAAACAGGAATATACAGAGTAATGTATAAGTGTATCTTATCCACTTTTAGGATACTGTTTATTGGTCATCAGTCAGCCAGCATTAAATAATAATATATCCTGATTCTAATAATATTAATCAATTTAAATTAATGGTAAACTGAAATTTCATTTGAATTTTTTGCTTTACTTGTTCAATCTAACTGAAAATAAATTACTTGTCTTTTACAAAGGTGATGAATTTTTTAATGATTTTCTCTTGGGTAAAATACAATACTTTTGCATGTAGCTGAGTAATGAGGTGGCTAAAAGAGGTGTGTAACTGCCCAAATTTTTCATTATTATAATTACCTATATGATTTTGAAGGTCTCTGTGGATATTTAGTACATTTAAATTATAAAGAAAAGGCATAATGGGACTATTGCAATCCTATTTTCAAATAAGGTATGATATTAGATATTAGATTAGGTTTTTTTATTTCTGTATCAAAATAACCCCACCTCAATTGGTGGACTTTAGAAACCTTCACACATTAATCTTTGTGAACATTCTGTAGTTTTCTCATCAGCAGTGAAAGATTTGTATAACATTTTCCATGGTGTATTAAAGAGATGAAAGGCTCTTACATAGTTCTTTAAAAAGAAAAAGAAAAAGCCTAACTCTCAGGCAACAATAAGATATATTTTTCTGAATTCTGTCATTTTGTATACTACTTATTAGGGCAGAGAAACGTAGGAAGTTGACAGCCTCCTGCATACATTGATTGGATTGACATTTGTTTAGTTGTAACAAGCTGCCATATTTTTGGTACCATGGGATCTTTGGACTTGATTTAAGAGCACTGACACTAACTGCCTATTATTTCATGTTTTCAAACTGTCAGATCTGCAAGGGATGTCAGTACAAAATTACTGGATTGCTTTATATTCAGGGGGAAATGACCTTATTGACAAGAATGAACTAATATTCGAATTTAAGCCTTAATACAGTATTTATATAGATGAGGGACCACTTGTCAATGTTAAAAATTGATCTGATTATTCTAACAGAGAAGCAACAATATAAAGTTTGTTTAATTAACAAACTATATGTGCATTTTAATGCAGATTTGTGACATGTTTTCAAATAATACTTGTCTATTTTAACATTCCATTTGTGTTTAAAGCAGGCTGTGTATGATATGCATTAATTTAAGGGATGGGTGGATAAAAAGAAAGTAATAAATAAAAACAACAGCAATTCTGAGGGCCTTATATTTAAAGCAAAGAGTTTATGAATGTAATATTCAACTTGTCAAGCCTATGGATCCTTAAAGTAGGATTTATTTAGTCAAATATTATTAACCCTGAATTGGTTGTCTTCTAAGTTAGCAACCATTCTGTCATGCTTAGATTTTGTCTGAGTAAGGTCCCACATCCTGGCTTTGATAGTCTCTAAGTACCAGATCAGCAGTTCTGCCATAGCTTCAGTTTAAGAGTGGAAATACCTCAGTCTTATCAACATATTGATGATATTTTATCCTGAACTGTCTGGTTATCTCCCCCAGAGAATTAATGTAGATCTTAATTAGGATGGGAGAGAAAACTAAGTCTATAATATTCTACACTGGAATATTTGAGGGTGATTCTCCTTTCTACATTGAAAAAAACAGAATTGCCCATTTAAATATGAACACAACCACTACAATACAGGGCTCCCATTCCTAATTTTTGTTAGTGTTCCAGAATGATACTACCGTTGATTATACTTATTGCTCGTATATGTTTTGCTATGCTTATTCTTCATAATAATAAGAACATTATTCCTTATTCTGCAAGCATCATTTTAGGCATCTTTACCTGCTTCATCTTCTTGAGCTATTCAGAATGCTAAGCTTCCCCAAGATTGCCAGAGGCTGCTTGTTAGCACTCATATCTAGTACACATTGTCTTTATATTCCAGAGATGGACTATGCATCTTAGCTTCCAGATCAGTTGGAAATTCTCCAAGTGCTATCTGAAATCTTTTAAGCCCATCAGACATCTGGGTGTAAGATAGGGTTTCTCTCTCTCTCCCTCTTCCCCTCCTGCTCTTCCTCTCTCTCTCCCCCTCCCTCACTCTTCCTCCCTCCCCCTATCTCTCTCTCAGAAGGAGGGAGACTGAGGCTACAGGTTACCAACTTAGAATATCTTAATATTCAGCCATCTTCTTTGGACAGGATAACTCTAATTTAACTCCAGGATCCCATGACCTTCATTTCAGTTCATAGAACACTCATATGTAACCATGGACTAATAAAACCAATAATAATCTGCACTTTTCCACTGAACATCAAAATTGGAGGATCATTTTGACACAATGATGGCACAAACACTAAATATTAGTATAAGGAAGTCTGGCCATTTTGCATGTGCAAAAAAAAAAAGCCAAAAAAGAAAATGATAATGTTACAAATATAGTATCCATTAAAATGCCATGTGGGGGGCATGAAGTTCTCTATAGATAAAGATAAACAATAGTAAACAAACCTTTTTAAATTTAGGGGATGAATGATCAAAATTATACATTGTCTTTCATATAAAGCAAAGGGAGCAGCAGTGGTGGATTTCAATTTGTTTTATTACCGTTTTGCTCATGCATGTGCAACACTTCTGTGCATGCGCAGAATCATCCGGGCAGGTAGGCGGAGCCTCCCACCACCACCCCTACCGGTTCACCTGATCTGGGCCAAACCAGCAGAAACCCACCTCTGGTAGCATCATAGATATACCTATATTCACATTGGCATATGCATTTATATTAACAGCTAGGAAGAGAAAACCTGGATATTTTTTCAGATGCCTTTTATAATAGTGAACAAATTATATAAACAGTTCTGTTTATATAATTATATTGTTTTATATTTAAAGTTTTACTCTCTATATCAGTTTCAACTGTGCAAACAATTCATTCCGTGCAGGGGTATTTGGTATAGCAATTATCGTATCTACAATATTTGTTTGGTAACTGCATAATATCTTAATGTTCTTCTTCAGCTTTCCCAGTGGACCTATATAATAGATATTGCTTTGTGACCTCTCTAATTCTATGATGTGTGGGATTATTATGATTTGATTCTCTTTCTTCCTTCAAGCCCATCAACACAGGTCATCGGGGTTCTGATTTCTCTAATTCTGTCTCTGTACATGCCAGTTGAAAGCATTTAGCTGAGATTAAAGCAGATTCAATGAAATAATCCCTTTGAGTGAACAGCTTCAAAACAGTTCAGACACAGCTCTTTGGGGGATGAACCAACTCAACACAAGCTAATTCCCCCTTCATGTCCCTTGTGGTGCGTTAGGCACACTATTCATGTGCTATTTTTGTTGGAATTTTTTTTTGTATTCCATTATGACTATGTTTATAAAATGACAAAAGGTAATGTCTTTCATAGGAATCTAGAATGCTTCTTTTGTAACATATTAAATGTTTATCTATTTTAATATGTACATTAAAACAACCTTATTAAAACAATACAAAATATAAAGCATTAAAATGAGTTTGAAGTTACAGATATTGTTGACCTTGAGAAAAAGGGGGAAAGGTACTAAAAAGGGAAAACTGGAAATTTCACTTTCAGTAAAATAATATACAATATATTTTGAGTGTTATTGATAAATTCTTAGATATATTGCTCTAAAAGTAAGAACTGACTGTAGAAAGAAAAGTACAGATGGTTCAAATGTGAATGCAAGCTCTGGTCTTTTGAAATGTGTTTGTTTCAGCTTGCAAAAAATACATACAACATTATATGAACATAAAACCTAACGGTTAGATTTTATATTAATTACAACTTTGTTTAGTTGAAAATATAGCAGGTTTAAACATAATTTGTTCTGGGTGTCAGTCAAGTGTGTATTTTGCATTGCTGCATTGTTACAGTAAATCATAGGATATCTGTGAGGAAGTTCTTTTAAATTAATTTTACTTTATTCCTATTATGGTCCCTGTCCCTACATATACCTTTTTTCCTTTTCCTTTCTTGAGCAATCCCCACCTCCAAAAATGAACCATGTCCATAGTATTTAAGACACATTTTATCATTAGAATGCCTGAACATTAGAGAGAGAGAGAGACAGACAGACAGACAGACTCTTTCATGAATAGGTAGGTCTTTTTAAACTTCTCACCATAATAGCCAGAGAACTGCATTTTCCTTCAGATAAATTGCTAAATGCAATAATAATTCTTCTGTTTCTACAAGTTTCTCAGTTCCATTAGTTTCAATATGTGTTTCTCCTTTTTCATTATTTAAAAAGTATTAACAGAACTGATTTTAACTTGACACCCAAACAGAGTTTCACTACTCTTTGAAAATATTGGTAATGGTATACCAACGGAGTCAATTGTTATGGCATGGTCACTGTAAAAACTAATATTCATAGTATTAGTAGGAAAGCAATGCCTCTAATGAGCCGAGGTGGCGCAGTGGTTAGGGTGCAGTACTGCAGGCCACTTCAGCTGACTGTTATCTTCAGTTCAGCGGTTCTAATTCCACCGGCTCAAGGTTGACTCAGCCTTCCATCCTTCCGAGGTGGGTGAAATGAGGACCCGGATTGTTGGGGGCGATATGCTGACTCTGTAAACCGCTTAGAGAGGGCTGAAAGCCCTAGGAAGCGGTATATAAGTCTAACTGCTATTGCTAATGTATGAAGTTGTATCTATGGCATATGTTGGCTATCTTAAGCATTTTTCCCAAAATATTTATAGAAAAATGAACTTTCTATAATTTGATTTTTTACATAGATTGATCCTATATAGTTTGAAAAGAAAGCTTACAGAAGGAATATTAACTGTCAAGATTTTAGTGAGAAAGTAAAAAATGCTATTTTCTGAAAATGCAATATAAAATTTAGAAAGCATAGTTTTCTGTAATTTCAGCTGACAAAATCTTGCTTCTCTCCATTTCATACATGATTTAGTTGCTCTGGCAAAGCTGTTAAATTCACACGAAGTCATAACCTGATGTAGCATTAGCACAGGGATTATAGCAATCTTATTTTTGACTTATTATTGTACACTTGGGTTACAAACAATAGTGCAGATTCTGTACCGATCCAATAACAAAATTGTTTGTGGAATATCCAGCAAAAGCCTAGTGAATTTATGTGTATCTGGTTCTGCTAGTATGTCTGGCTTGTGGCCTGACTGGACATTATTGCAGTATAATTAGCCTTCCAAAGACCTCTTCAGCTTTTTGCTAAGCCTCCTGGGCCTTTTTCTTCATGGTAGAAATACCAAAGGTAGGAGAAAACTAATCTTCATTTTTTTCTTGCTCTCCTCCTCTTTCTGACTTGCTTTATTATCTAGAAACACAGGCTAATGAGCTTTCTGATGCAATGTTACCTCAGGGAATTTCCTTCACTCAGCCTTCCCAAGTACTGCTTGCCTGAACCACTTCTTCTCCAGGTTTGGGCTGGGATATGCCATTATCAAGTCATCACAGAATTACTTCCCAAGCAGCTTTCTGCTCTTCCCTCTACTGCTATTGAGGAGCTCTTTGAATGACCTACCCAGATAAATGCTCACATGTACACATATACTGCCCTCTACAGTTCTTTCTCCTCTGATATTGATTCTTTTTTCTCATCCATTTAACTTTTCTTCTGACAATCTGAAAGCAACAAATCAGCACTATCTGTGTGTCAAACAAGCAAGTCTCTTAGTGAGATAACGGTCCCTTTTTTGTCTTCTTTTCCTTACTGGGACTCTTTTTCAGCTATCATAGAAAGGAATTGAAAAAAAATGCATGTATTTTTGCCTCCATGACCAGCCTTTCACATTTTCCAAGTTTGTGTTGAATCTGGAAACATGTTTGACTATTTATGCTTATATGTACTATCATATTTCTGGTGATTACATGTACATTTATATTGCTATCTTATATGTATGTTAAAATAAAGCCTTTTTAAAATTCAGCAATAAACGATAACTAAGTAGTCAATTGCAATTGTTTTCAATTTGGGCAGGAAGGTATATTATTGGTGGTCCACTCAATTCCACTACTGAAAATAAAAAGCGTTTCCCATTTTTCCCCTTACCATTATTTACATATTATTCCTTTATTTATGTCTTTTACTATGTTTATATACTAAATAAATGTGATCAGTGATGCTTATTACGTATGCTTATTACTGTAAAAAAAAGCTCTGGACAGTGGAGTTTTTGATACAGATGAACTTTATCAGGAAGAAAAAGACATTTTAGATATTTGCTTAATATTCTGTCTGTAATTATTTCTTTTTCTTATGAAAGTGCATTTGCCTAACATCTTCCTACCTTTTGAGCCATTCTTTTTAATATTGAAAAGCTTGGATTTCCTATCATGTTTTATGACACTACAACTAGGACTGTAATCCTGCAGTTTAGTAGCTTAATATGTAATGATATTGAAACTTTAAGTCTATGAAGATAATTTTACCAAATACTAAGTTTATTAAACAATAAATTGCTGTTATGCACACTATGGAACTACTGCTAAAGAACATTTGAAACCTTCAGCTAGTGCCAAATACCATTATTTAGTAAAATGGGCTTTCCAGATTTACAGACTTGAGATATAATAAAAGGAATAATGACAATCTGTGCTTAACTTGGTTCTTCAGGTCTTCCAACAGTACATCCTTTGACACTGTAATTGAGTGCATTCCATATCCATCATCTTCTCCATTGGGATGGAGATAGCATCCAGGAATGGATTGACCTCATCTGCTTAGCTGATTGGACTGAGTCTGTCAGAGCTGTGAGGCCACGCCTCTGTTGCTAGGGCTGCCCAGCTTTTGACTCAGCTAGGACAGACGTGTTAAAATTCCTCCGTTCGTCAAATTCCTGGATTGACAAGCAGAATCAGAGTTCTGGACTTTAAATAGTGAGTGGCATCCCCAGCTGAACTTCCTCTCCAAGGTAGACTCACTGGACTTCCTTTGGAGGCAAAGCTTCAGCTCGACCCTCTGAAGTGCTTCAAACAGCACAGCCAGCTGTTTGAATTGACAGGAGCTTTGCTCTCCCCTTTAACAGCTAGCTCGGCCATTATTAGTCTGAGGAGCTTTGCGTTCCATTGCAAGCTGACTCTGGCCATCTGACGCACTCCGGCCACCTGAGAAGCTTAGCGTTCCCTTTTTACAGCAGCAGGCCATTAACTATTTATAGGAGTTTTGTGCTCCTTCTGGAATTTCTGCCAGCCGACTCGCAGCCATAGGAGCTTCACACTCTTTTTCTTGTCAGCTGGTTCAGCCATTAGTGAACTATAAGAGCTTCGCACTCCTTTGGAAGCTGATTCCAGTTATCTGCAGCAAGGAGCCTCCCTGACATAGTGTGTTTTAAGTAACCCGACAGATAGCATGTTCCTCAAGTGAAAACTCTGGATGTATTTGTTTCATGATCCATTCATTTCCTTTTTTAGCTTTTTGTTGCATTATCAGGAGTAATCTCTTCCCCACCATGAAATTAATAAATGTCTACTTGGCTTTTTCAAACTCTTACCATAAAGTGTCAGAGAATGTCATTGCCTGTACTAATCTTGGTGATTATAGAAACATGTCAACATCTAAATATCTTTTCCAAGGCCTTCATGGCTGCTTTGACATGTTCTAGTCTGTGTTGTATTTCTAGACTTCTTATTCCTTTACTGTTCATGGTTGATTATAAAAGGCAGGAGCTGGTTCTTCCACCTATTGTTATTAGTTTGGTCTTTTTTACATTTAATTACAGCCCCATGTGTTTTTCATTGTTCCTTAACCTTTGTCAGAGCTTGCAGATCTTCTGCATTTTCAGCTATAAGTCATCAACCTAGTATAAGTTATTGATGTTTCTTTCTCCAGTTTTAAAACCATGCTGATCTTTTTTAAATCAAGTTTTACTTAATAAATATTCAGCATAAAGTTTGAATAAATAAGGGACGAATACGTAGCCTTGTCTGACTCCTTTTCCAATTTGGAACCAATCTTGTTTCACTATGTTCTGTCCATGCTGTTGTTTCCTGACTTATTTAGAAATTTCTCATTGGAAAATAAAATCTGTTGGGATTGCACAGTGTGACATAATCAACACAATCAAAGTCCTATTCTATAGGTGTATCTTAGCCTCTTACTTCTGGACAATTCTTTAAAACTCACTGGAAGTTATCAAATAAGTAAAATATATGATTTTCATCCTTGTCTTTCATGTTAAACTTCAAATTTGTATTTATATTTAATTCAAATCTAAGATTAATCTCATCAGAAATTGGGCACGTTTACACACACACACACACACATACACACACACACACACACACACACTATTGTTATCTGTTGCAATGTTTTTATAGAATTTAAAGGCTTTTCATAAAGTATCTAGGGTGCCAAGATACTAGTGAGAATAAATAGTAGTTGAATAAATCCTGCAACGTTTGTTTTTTTAAAGTGAAATTAGCAATGTAAGTAACAACAAAATTATGCTGCAGAACTGAGGGAGAACAGCTTTAAATGTAAAGAATTATAACTATAAATTAAATTTCAGAGACTGATATTAAAAAGTCATACAAATTACACTGGACCAAACTTTTACCTTGTATTATTGATTATATTTTTCAATTAATATTTTCCCTAAACCTTCATTTACTACATGATGAAAAGATATATGGAGATAGAAATGACTAACGGTCTTAAATGTATGAATAACATTCAAGTTAGAGGGCAATTTCAGATTTTAGTATGTTGCCTTCAGGAGACACTTTAATGAGTTGATGTGAAGCTTTTATACTTTATTACAGATGACAGTTTGAGGACACTTGTAGCTGAGAGATGAAAGAATACTATAACTACAGTATTCTCCTTCATGGTTATTATTTTCCCAAAATTGTTTATGCATCTGCTGGCATTTACATATGAATATAATTAAAAGCAATTTTATTTCATCAACATGGGTACAATTGAACCTTTTGGGGGTAAGGCAGTATGCATAGTTTTATTTAACAGTAAGTGAAGATCTTAGGTTTGTGAGATTTCCATAAACAAATCTGAAATATTCAATATTCTTATCATTGTTTAACTTCCATCTTAGTTTACCAATATCAGTGTCTACAGTAGAGTCAAGTGGGGGAGGGGAGGTCAACTAAAAGCACATGCATGGCAGTCAACATGCAAAAGGTGTGGATTACTGGTACTTTTGACACAGTAGTTCATAATAATATATGCTATTTTTTTCTCATTTGTGATTTACAACAGATTCCTTTGCTATTGAAATAAAAATAAATTTATTTGATTTTCAAAGTTATGTTCACAAATAAATTTGTATTAAAGTACACAATTTTATTAGAGGTATATATGTAAATGTGTATATATCTATATGCATGTTCAGTATTTTTATTTTTTGTATTACACAGTTATAGTTATCACTAATCCACACTAATACTGGATAGAAACGAAAACAAAACTGTGATGTAGACATTTGTTTAAAATGTGTACTTTATATTCATAATTAATGTACAGTTTAGACAATTACATGAATTTTTATGTTGGAAATGAAATTATGACATTAATATTTCCTGTTTACCTTTCTTTCCTTATGTCTTCCATGGATTCTCTATATGAATTTGTTGGAATAACATGACCCATATCATCTTTTTATATATGAAATAGGTAAGTAACTATTTTATTATCAAGGTGTTATAGTAGACGACTCACTTAATTAGAAATTTCTAACAAATTGTCTAGCTTATAAATACAATAATTTTCCAGGTATCTTTTTCCTCTCTCTTAACCATAAGGGGCTCAAAAAAATTTGCTTCTATTTTACTACTACTATTACTAGTTTGTTTTGAAATTTAAACAAATAAATTACATATATTTATTAGTATAATTATTTCAAATGAGCCAATTGTACTTTTTAAAGCTGTTGTTTTTTAGGAACACATAGTTAAATATTTTAATAAATATAAACTAAAATAGGACTTTCTGATCTTCTGATGGTTGGCAGAACATAGTTTGAAAGCATGAATTGTAATGAATTTTTTACTGGGCTTACCATGATAAAATTTCTTACTTTTATTGCTGATAATGCTAATCAAAATGATATTTTGTAATAAAGGGACTAAAGAGTGTTTGTCATCGGTATGGCAGGTGAATATAAGTGGCTGTGTTAATAATAACAGAGTAATAATATTGCAATAGATGTTACATAAAGCTAAACTACATATTTTAGTCAGAAATGTAGGCAGAATGTTTGATCTTGAACAATATTCATTTGTGTTTATACATACATAAACATACACACACATACATACACATACATGTATTTAACTATTGAAACATTAAGTTACCAATATTTTCAGTATCAAAAGGCTTAAATGACAAATCAGAAGACCCTGTGACAAATGTTTTTCAGTCCACTGAATTTCATCTCCAAACTATTTTTTATTATTAATAATAACATTAAAACATATTGTTGCCTTACTAAATCAAATACATTTTTTTAACTTGAGCTAGATAAAAGCATTTCTAGTTTTAATGATCTGGGGCCTCTTCTGGGAGTTTTCAATCTCTCTCTTTCTCATTTTATTTCTTATTAATTTAGCCATCTATCCTATCTTTCTATACTTCCTTTTTTTAAAGACTGAGTAATTAATACATTATTAGATTATTTCCATTTTTCTTGTGTATACTTTGAATTAAAACCAGTACAAAATTTTAATGAAATTTATCACATTACATTTTGGAGTAAGACTGCAAGATGTATAAAGGGTTAAACAGAGTAGAAGAAATCCTTTAACGTGACTGTGAAACTGGTCTCATTTATTTGTTTGATATGAGTCTGAGCCTTTCCTGAAAGTAACGTGACAAACCTGACCTCAGTCTCAGGGGAGATGAACCTTAGTTTTCTGCTCTGATGGCTGTTCAGTTGCACTGATTCAGTCTTCAGGGTTAAATTGAGCAGCTCTGTAATGAAGAAAGCTTTTTATCATTCAAGAATGACATTTGTGCAATGGATTTAGAGGAAAAAAGGAAGCAGGACAGCTTTAACATTTAATTAATAAAACTGTGATGTATCTAGTGCATTCAGGAGTTTTGTCACATCTATAGTTATTTTCTGATGTATATTCTTTATTTTAAAGTTGGTTTAAGTGTATTATAAATTCATAAAAGGAATATATTGATAGTAAACAGCTCATAATAGATAATAGGAAAATACATGTAATACATGTAATACAGAAAGACTGCTTTTTAATCTTGCTGCATTGCTTGTAATATGATACCTAACAAAATAAATAAAATCCAGAGTAATGATTTAGATAATTGTCATTTGACTAAAAAGGTAAAATATGGATAAACACTGCTACATTCAAATTCTTTCTTTTTATATATACAGTATAATGTAATGTTTTCATTGGCCTTTTCTAATTTTATAGTTTATATTCAGTAGAAGTATTAATCTAGAATGCTTGTCATTTAAATAGAGCTCAGAATGCCACAAAGAAATTAATGGATACATTTTTCAGGTGTTTTTTTTAAAGAAGCCATTCCATGCCCTGCTTAGTTATGAAATGAGATTTGTTAAATAATTTGCCTTTAAAAAAAATCTTTTAATTTGATGAACCCTATTTATAATCAATTGCTCTCTTCTTTGAGCACGCACTACTGTCAACTACTCATAAGTGATAGTAACCCAGTGTCTTTAAAAGCAATGGCCTATCTTTCATAAAGAGCATGGGAATTTATGAAGAAATGCCCTTTGCTTAATTTCCCTGAGGTGCCAGTAAGAATGGGAACTAAAAAGCCTTGGTGTGAACACTGTCATTTGAATGTTTATTTATCCAGCTTTCTTCCATTCTTCTCCCATTTTTCTAAACCCAGTGATTGTTTTTCTGTTCTTAGAAGTTTGGTGTGCCAAGCATCTGATAAGATGTGGATGTGTTTCTTCCAGGTAATGGCACCTTGAACACTCTTTCATAGATAATGGCTCTAATTTTTTTTCAGCTTTCTTTTAAATTTTGCAGTACTTAACAGTAAGAGTAAGTCAACAGTGGTGTCAATCATTTAAAGATTTAGTTTAGTGCTCTTCAGACATTCTGTGTGCTCAAAAAGACTTTAAATATCCACTCTGACCATAATCCCCCACCCCCAAAGAATGCAGCTTTTGACTTGGCTGTTAGTACTGTTTTGACTTGGCATTTTCTTAACTGGCAGACATACATACATACAGTTCCTATCATCCCTTACCATAACAATCAATTGTTCTTCTAAAGTTAGAGTTGTGTGTGGGGGTCATGTGTGTTTAATATATAGATGGAGACAGTGTGAGAAATAGAAAAATACTAGGATACTCTATTTTATGCTATACATAAGGAAACTATGTTTTCCATTGTTGGAACATAAACGAAATTGAAAGCTTTGGGCATCATTAAAGCCTTGAAAGTATAGAATGCATTATTTCTTTCCATCAGTTCAGGACTGTAAAATCACTGTGAGATGAGAGAAACAAAAACATGCTGCTGTGTTAATACACATTAAGTTGTTAGCAGCTTCCTGTTTATGAGATCCTTGGAAATATTGTTACCAAGGTTATTCCTCTTTTGGAAACTGGCTACGAATACATATTTAAGTGTCTTTTATTTATTCCATTTCATTTGCTGCATAACATTTTTATAGAATAAATATTGTATAATATTATTTTGATGCCTTTACCAAAAGAACAATGTACAGGTTTTTTTTAACTTTCCTCATTTTTGAAAGGTGATAGAACTCAGATTGACATATAATTCTACTCATGCCGTGTAGTAGCTGTGACAAATACACTGCAATGACAAGTCATCTAGATTGATTTAGGTTCACTTTGATATGAAGGATTCAGAAAAGCTGCCTTATTTTTGGTTTGCCATCTGTTTTCACCAGGAATAGAATGCATGGTGGGGATAGAAGGAATCAGCATTTACAAAATGTTTCACTACAGAGCAAAGACGCAGTATATGTGAAATACATCCAAAATTCATATTGTCTATGTCTCTCTCCCTCCCTCCCTCTCTCCCTCCCTCCCTCTCCCTCTCCCTTTCTCTCTCTCTCTCACCCTCCTTCTCTCTCTCTCTCACCCTCCTTCTCTCTCTCTCTCTCTCTCTCTCTCTCTTACACACACACACACACACACACACACACACATACACGCACACATACATTGCTCAGTTGTGTGCCAGATGTTTAAGGAATTCTATCCCATTCTTAAAACTCATAGATATACATTTATAGAGAGAAACTGGATTGGTTAGAGCACCACATTTACATTAAGGTTCAAATCCGGACTGATAACTTATCTTAGCAGTAGGAATCCTTGAGTAAAGACCTTCTAAAACTTCACCCACCTACTTCAAATATAAGAGTGACAAACTAGGACAGTCATTCCATCTTAGACATCATCCAGATTAACAAGTGGCATGAGATATTGGGGAATAAGGACAATCTGACAATAAGTAGCCCACTGAAAAAAGACATGCCCTCAGAGTCTGACTCTCTTGCACTGCAGGCTGGTCCAGGTCCTCACTTGCTCCACCAATTCTTCCTGAGTTCTCTGAACTTCACCAAAATTTATTTTATTATTTATTATTTATTTCATCAAGCATGAATTAGATAACAGATAAAAGTATAAACATGATTATGTATACATGGAATGAATACGAATACAAGGGAATATTAGGATAGAGAGAGTAGGCATGCTGGTGCGCTTATGCATGCCCCTTAAAGACCTCTTAGAATGGGGTGAGGTAGACAGCAGACAGTTTAAGGTTAAAGTTTTGGGGTTTTGAGGAAGAAACCACAATGTCAGGTAATGCATTCCAGGCATTGACAACCCTGTTACTGAATTGTATTTTCTGCAATCAAGTTTGGAGCGGTTTACCATAAGTTTGTTTCTATTATGTGCTTGTATGTTGTTGTGGTTGAAGCTGAAGTCTTCATTGAAGGTAGGACATTGTAGCATATAATTTTATGTGCTATGCTTAGGTTGGATCGAAGGCAGCGAAGTTCCAAGTTGTCTAAGCCCAATATTTCAAGTCTGGTAGCATAAGGTATTCTGTTGTGATGAGAGTAGTGGAGGACTCTTCTCATGAAATATCTTTGGACTTATTAGATTGTATTAATATCTGATATGCAGTGTGGGTTCCAGACAGATGAGCTGTATTCAAGAATTGGTCCTGCAAAAGTTTTGCATGCCTTAGTTTGCAGTTCAATATTACCAAAGAAGAAGCAAGATTAGGTTAACAACTCTTAATGCCTTTTTGGCAATGCTGTTCCAGTGAGATCTGGCACTTAGATCATTTGAGATGAGTACTCCAAGTTCCTTGACAGAGTGGGAGTCGTCTACAAGGTCATATCCGCCCAGCTTGTATTTTGTGTTCTGGATGTTTTTTTTTTTTTTGTTTTTTTTTTTTTTGGTCAATGTGTAAGACAGCATTTGTTGGTTGAGATTTGGAATTGCCAATTGTTTGATCATTCTGACACATAGTCAAGGTCTTTGGTAGGATAGCAGCATTGTCGGTAGTGTTGAATAGTTTTACATCATCAGTGAAGAGAACACAGTTGCTTCTAATATGATCTCAAAGGTTATTCAAAGGGCAGACGTGTCAAATTCTCAGCAGCATATCAGGTAAGACCAACACCCTTTTGGTGGTTATTAGTAGTACTTATAATTTGATGGTTCTGTTGACTTCGTGCAAAAAACTATAATGGTCTTCGGCAGTATTGCAGCCTGTGAACAGAGTTTTCCAATCAAGGGATGAGAAGTTCTCAGTTATGAGATAATGCTTGGCTTTTCTAAAGTTTTGCTTTGATTATTTGCAAACTGCAAAGTGGAGAAAATATCCTCATGGATCATTTTTGCAAAAGTACTAGTATAAATGAACAATAAAAAATGAAGTTTCAAGTTTCAGAACTTTTTAATAGTGATGATAGAGTTATCCATGTCATAAATGCTTATAAGGATAAATTATTGGATTTTTATGTCATTTTAGAGTAAAGTAGATCATCTTAAATATATGTATTTTAAAATTAAACAGCATAGGAAACAAATTATAGAATTATAAACTGTAAAAGTTGGAAGTAATCAGAGAGATTGTGGGTTGAAGTTTCTGTTTAGTCTTTTTACTACTATTGACACTGTGCACAACTATTAGGCAAGCTGTATTTTGGAGGATTAATTTTATTATTGAACAACTACTCTCGGTCAATTCAAAATGTTAATAAACCTCAAACCTGGATGTTTAAGAAAGTTAAAGTGAGGTTGTGGCGTTCATAGGAGAATATCTATGTGTGCATAATTATTGGGAAACTATTAGTGTGCAGAATTATTATGCAATTAAATGAAAAAATTTCCATCTCATTTATTTCACTGATAAAGTGAGAATAATAAACAAACAACTCAAAATTTACAAATAAAAAATTCTGACAGTTCCAAAAAAAATCAATGACCAATATAGGTACCCTTCTTTTCAATAACAGATACAAGCCTTCCATTCATGGAGTCCGTCAGTTTCTTGATCTGTTGATGATCAACTTTTTGTGCAGCAGCAGCCACAGCCACCCAGACACTCACCGTAAATATGCCATTTAAGAAGGGCCCACAAGTTCTCAATAGGGTGAGGGTCAGGTGAGGAAGGGGGCATGTCATTATTCTTTCATCTTTAAGGCCTTTACTGGCTAGCCATGCAGTGGAGTACTTCGATCATGCAGTGAAGTATTGGCCTCATAAAAATCATTATCTTCTTGAAAGATGCAGACTTTTCCTGTACCACTGCTTAATCTTCTAAAAACTGGCAGTAGGTTTGTGAGTTTATTTTGAGTTGATATTCAACCTGAAAAGATCCAACTAGTTCATATTCAACAATAACAGCCCATACCAGTACATCACCTTTACCTTGCTGGCATCTGAGATGAAGTGGAGCTCTGGGCACATTACTAATCCAGCCACAGGTCCATCCATCTGGTCCATCAAGAGTCACTCCCATCTCATCACTCCATAAAACCTTTGAAAAATCTATCTTCAGATATTTCTTAGCCCATTTCAACTTATGTGTCTTGTTCAGTGGTGGTTGGATTTCAGCCTTCCTTACCTTGGCCATGTCTCTGAGCACTGCACACATTGTACTTCTGGGCAATCTACATAGTTTGCAGTTCTCAAATATGACAGCACTGGAGGATAATGGTTTCCTGGTAGCTTCACATTTGATTCTTCTCAAATCTTTGGCAGTTAAAGTGCATCTTTGGAAGTGCCTTCCAACAGAAACTGGAACCTCCACTATATTTAATATAAGCATGCCTAGGATTACCAAATATCTGACAGGCAAAAGAGGACAAGCAATTAAAAAGAAGCCAAAATGGGGGGGGGGGAGGGAAGGAAACACACAAACTCTTTTAACTTTCTTAGCTTATATGATAAAAAATACAGTGAAAATTGCAAAACAAAAGTAAAAATACTTAGGCTTACATATATATGAAATTACTTTTTCCAGTATCAGAGTTTTTCAATTGAGGGAATTTGAGAGAGCTGTTTAGGAGGCAAAAGCCTTCAGTGTGTAATTGATTAAGGTCTTGTTAATTTTAGGCAGCAGGGCCTGCTTGAGAGTATGGTTCCAGCAAGGTAGAGGTGATGTACTGGTATGGGCTGTTATGGATCAAAGGTCTGAGCTTATTAACTTGAAGTTACCACTTATTAGGGAAACTGTGCAATATGAGGAAAAACTACTTGGGAAGAGATACTAAAAATATTTGACTTTTAAGTTCATGCCTTAAATATTTAATTATACAACATTTGATTTTAAGGCAATGCCTCCCAACTAAGGTCATTAGAACAAAAAGGAGAACAAATCCTTCCTGTTGCTGGATATCTTTTAAACCTAAGCATGCTACTTGTGTGGATACTTATTGGCCTAAGGGCCATAAATATTCCACATTATCTTATCTGGCATTGATTCTTCTCCTTCAGCTTTAGATACCTACTATCTTTTCAGCATGTCAAGACTCTCATCTATTTTTGTGTCAATACATGTCTGGTAATCTTGTTTCTCATGTCTTATCCAAGTATTTACAGATATGTAAATATCCTGAAATCTAAAAGAAAGGCTTGCAGCAGCAATCCATTCAACCCTTCTTTTCAATCTGGAACTGTAATGAATAAACAGAATGTCTCTTGACATGTTACATTAATTTATATGTGCAAATCTCACTCACTAGCATAACATAATTTTTATAGTAAAAGCCAGGTATGTTATAAGTGCTTATTTTATATCATATTTCCAACAGAACCAAGGTTTCCCAAATCCCAGGCTTCAATTTAAGTATCCTAATTGAAATAACTATGAGATGAAATTATATAAAATGTATCCCTTTTTGGTTCTACTAGATTATGGAACAGGTATATTGGTGATTTCAAGAAAAAAAAGAGTTGAAAAGTTCAACATACTGTCTGCCAGCACATTTGTCCTTAATGCCTTTCTTTCAGTGTTGTGAAGTCAGTTGGAAGTGATCACTGAATTTTGAAGAATTTCTTTTTCTAGAAAGAAATAGTAGATAAAATTCACAAAATCACACACACTGGTAAGAGAAATCAAACCTGTAAAAAATGAGAGAATTGTCAAATATGGTTCATTTTTTATTTAATTCTTTCAGGAAAATATAATCAATTACATTCAAGCAGAGAAAACTATTCTAAAAATTTAAACTCACATCTGTTCATTGGACTCTTTAAAATTTAATTAAAGATGCTACATGAATATTCAACTACAGAAAAAATACATTTAATTCATTTTCAGAGACGTATATAGAATATTATCTTTCATTTTGGAGCATCTTTATTTCCTAACCTTCTTCAATATCTCTTTTGTTCTCTATTCTTTCTAAATCATCAGTAATTTCTATTTTTGTCCCTTTTCATGTTTCTATTCATCGTTTTAGTTTTCCTCTTTTATCCTTCTGTTGCTGGGTATTTCTTTCCCACCCTATCTCACACACGGAATTATACTCATATAATTATCTTTATTTCCACTAAATTCATGACAAGCAGTATGAAATTCTGAATAATTCAAATACTGAAGAAAGTATTGATGAAGACTGTGTAGAATATCTGCCAATGATTATATCATCTTCAATGGTACAAAACAAAGGCATGACAACAGAATCTAATAAATATTTATTTATTCTATTTATATGGCTATACATCTCTCAAAGCAGCTCTGGGGTGCATACAACATTTCAATATATGTAGTAGCTGAGGAGCCATCAAAGACCCTTTGTGATAGACTTGCAAGTGTTTTAATAGTAAGATTGTTTCTATCCAGGCCAAATACAAACACTATTTTACATTGTTTATATCAAGATATATCCTTTGTTCTGATTATATGACATCAGTTTCAGTTAATGGGGTCTGAAGATATGTTTTAGTTGTACAGCCTATAACATTTTCTCTAGATCTGTGCTTACCTTGCCTTATTCAGTTCATCTATTTACAAGATAAAGTGATGTTATCTTTATCCTTAAAGGAAGCATTAGTTCACCCATTGTTCAAGAAAGGATCCAGAAGGTTTTGCCAGTTACCTTTCTTTCACAAATATTCCAAAATGTTCCTTTTTGGAATATTTGATTTAGAACAAGATGCTTAAAGGAATTATATTTCTTTTAGAACACACCAGTTATCTTAGCTATTTTTATTTTGCACTCAATCCCGACAAGACTGAGTGGCTATTGATGCTCCCTCCCAAAAATTGGCCATTTACTCCATCTCTCAGCCTGTGGGGTGAAATTATACGACCCTCAGAAAGGGTTCTCAATTTGGGAGTCCTCCTGGACCCCCAGCTGACTTTAGAACATCACCTGTCGGCTGTGACCAGGGGGGCATTTGCCCAGGTTCGCCTGGTGCACCAATTGTGACCCTACCTGGATCGGGAGACCCTCCGAATAGTCACTCATGCCCTTATGAGCTCAAGACTGGACTACTGTAACACGCTCTACATGGGGCTGCCCTTGAAGAGTATTCAGAGACTTCAGCTTGTCCAGAATGCAGCCGCGCGAGCGATAGTGGGTGCACCTCGGTACACCCACGTTACACCTATCCTCCGCGAGCTGCACTGGCTGCCCATTGGGCTCCAGACTCGCTTCAAGGTGCTAGTCGTTAATTTTAAAGACCTACATGGTATTGGACCTGGGTGCTTGAGAGACCGCCTCCTGCCAATTACCTCCCTACGACCTATCAGATCCCACAGACTAGGCCTCCTCCGAATTCCATCTGCCAGCCAGTGTCGGCTGGCAACTCCCCGGGGGAGGGCCTTCTCTGTGGCTGCTCCAGCCCTCTGGAACGATCTCCCCATTGAGATCCGGACCCTCACCACCCTTTCAGCTTTCCGCAAAGCCACGAAGACCTGGTTGTTCCAGCAGGCCTGGGGCTGATGAATTTCCAGCCCCACTGCAATGTGGTGACTGTTGTGTATTTTAATTTGTTTGTCATTTTAATTTGTTTGTTTTATTTTCCTATTTGTATCCCCTTTCGCCCGTGGTTGTTAGCCGCCCTGAGTCCCTCGGGAATAGGGTGGCATACAAATTGAATAAACTACAACTACAACTATTTGGATTCAGAATTAACTACAATTATTCTGATGAACAGAATCATCCAAGGTATAGAAGAATTTGTTAGAAATAAAAAGATGGCATGCAAGTCTATTGCTCCCATTTAACTTCTTACCAGTTTTCCCTATTGTTGATTGAAGTGTTTTCATGAACTGTCTCTCTGTGTTGAGGACTGAACTAAAAGTAACATATTATAATGATTATACTAATAATTGTGCTGCCTGTTTTCTGCTTTTTCTAAATTCTGCCTATTTGTTTAGCTTTTGTTCCCCTGAAATGGTAGTATTAACCATCACACTGACAAAAAAGGATACCAATAACTAACTTTCTGTAACAAATCAAACTAATATAAGTTCAGATATAAAAGTCTATTTGTATAATTGTATAAACCTACATAGTATACAAATTCATTTCTACATAATACTTGTAGGTCTGGAGAAATCTCTGATTTTTTTTTTAAAATTGCTACCAATGTAGAGAATTAGTGTGCATCTTTATTAAGGGTCTGAAAGCTGCACTTGGCCTGTTGAGTAAATAATCTGGGTTATGAACTGCAAAAGATAGTGATAATTATTAATATAGTAGTTCTGTATTATTTCATAATCTTACATTGTAAATTACAATGTAGCAACAGGTTTTACAGGTCACACCCAAAGCCTTTTAAAGCTTATTTTTCACTTCAGCCTAAGTATCTTTTGGGTAGTTAGTGATAATTTACTTAGAGGAGTAATGTGATGCAATAGAAAGTAATTGCATATGTGAAAACTCCTAAGGTTTATGGCAAAAATAAGCAATGGTAAATTAATGAATCCAAGCTGCAATATTTTACTTGCTATTTTTTTCTGACACTTTCACTTATAATTTTTAATTTAAGTAATCACCTTGATGAATCATTGTTCAGTTGACATTAATTTAAATTATATCTTACAAAAATAGAAGTGATTCTAATATTAGTATTTTACTAGATTACTGGTTACTGCTAGTTTACTAGATTATTAATTATTATAGTATCTAGTTAAAAGATTTCTAAATTATGTGGATTATTTTATTAAACAGAAATTCTGTATGTATGATGCATTAGGGAGACTAAAATTTATTTGGAACTGAAAATTAACTATGTGTATATTATACATGTGTGTGTGTGCGCGCGCGCATATGTATGTGTGTTACATTTTATCTTTGATTTCTACAGAGATACAATGTAAACTTTTACTGTAAGTATACTTAATCTTTATGTGAAAAAGCTGTTTAGTTTAACTTTCAATTTTATATAAGGTTAATGTGTTTCTAACTCCATTTGTTTAGTATTAAAATCTTATTTATTCTATATAAGCAACATGAATTTTAAAAAGTAGTATCTGTCTTCAGTATAACAATAATAGTTCTTGACTTGAAACAGTTTAATTTTGATTCAGGTATTGTTTTGTTATTAACACAAAAACAATCATTCTTTCCTGATTTGAAGTTCACTAAAATATTTTAACAATTCACAAAACTAGAATTAAAACTAAGTTGAAAGAAATAATTGAGGTTGATAGAACTTCCCTGGATATTTCTGGGTCAAAGCGGAATGTATCAGCACCTTCCTTGAATAGAAGAAGTCCTTTTTTTTCCCCTTTCTGAAGAAGAATGGTGTTTTTCTTGCTGCCACTAAAGGGAGACCTCCTTTGGGACCTTGTTAGATACTTTCATGTGAAGACCATTTGACCCAGCTCTGATTAGAGAGCAAGTGTGGAAGGCTAGAGTGGTTGGGGGATGCCTTTGGCTAATGTTCTCCCCCTTCTTCAGTAGGATAAAACTCTCAGTGGAATATATTAGGGATAATAACAGGGTAAAAAATGTCAGTTGAAAGAAATGGGATAAATAGTGCTTCTTAGACACAGATATGCATACTAGTTAAGCTTCTGTTCTTTATACAAAGAAAGCTATATTACATATTTCATAGTATAATAATCATTTAGTGTAGTACAGCTATCATTAAAATAAGTATGACACAAAATAGTAAATTTCAAAGATTTTGTTAGTAAACAATTGTGTTTCTTAAAATTATTAATTAATACACTAGTGTTTTGCTTTGACAGTTTGTGGAAGGATATTTTAATTATTGTTAAAGGAAAAGGGAATAGAAGGTCTGCTTGACATTAAATTATGGAAAAAAGAAGTGGGATTAGCACATATCTGTCTTCCCACATTATACTGTATTTTGAAAGAGTTCTTATGTTTATGGAGACATGTTAATTAAAACCTGAATGTTGAGATTTTTATCCTCAACAGAACTGCATTCCCAAGTAGGACATATTTAGTTATGCATTAATCAGGCAGTTCAGTAGATGTTCTGGAAAGCCAGTAGATTTATTTATCTCTGTTCCTAAACCTTAATAGCTAAATGGCAAGAAATTGGGGGCGGGTGAGAGGGGCATCCAGTAAAATTTTAAATACTGAAAAAGACAATATTTTGTGGCAAAAATATGCTACTTTTTAAATCACTACTTTAAATGAAGGGGAAAGGGTAGCGATTTTTTAATGTTATCTAACACATTCCATTTTGCCATCCCAAAAAATGAATTGTACTAATATTCTGCTATGCTTGAAAATATGCAGAAAACGTTTATCTTGTAGAACCAGCAGTCTTAACAAACAGACATGAAATAAAACTGGACAGACTGATATGCTTCACCTCGCTGCCTTTCCTTATTTTGAAACCTACAGTGGTGCTTAAAAGTTTGTAAACCTTTTGAGTTTTCTGTATTTGTTCAGAAATAGGAGCTGAATTATGATCTGTTCTCCACAAGTGCCCTAAAATTACATAAAGAGAACCTAATTAACTAAAAACTTTATATTTGTTCCTTTATCTATTTCCTTGATAAACATTAATCTAAGATAAAATTCTGAAGAAAAATGGGATACCTTAAAATCCTGAATTTATTGTTGCATATTAACAGTTGAAGCACAAGAAATAAAAAACATAATATATAATAAATACTACAAAGTGATATACATTTGGTAATTTATCAAACAGAAAATTAATTCTTACTGTGTTGTTTTCATTTTGAAATTATTCTTGTTGCATAGCTTCCACTTTCTTGATATTATTAAATAATTCTTGACTACAATGACCAGATTTTTACCATCAGAGGGCACTTACACAAAATAATTACATACAAAATACAACATAACTGAATTTGTTTCATTAATTCAACATTTTGAAAACTAACTTACTTTATACAATTTCAGAGATATCCATAATTTTGTATAATAGTATTTCTATCCTATCTGGATGACCTCAGGCTTCTATTGTGTTGTGTTCATAGGCATTTAGGATACTTATTTCAGGTTTTCCATATTTTAATTTGTTAATTAAAAATAATATTTTAATGACAATTATCTAAAATCCAATTTTAATAAAAATATACATTTTAAAGTATTATAAAGCTATAAACATACACACATGCACACACACCATTGCAGTCCTTTGTTTTCTCTATGTTTTAAGATTAATGCAGAGCATTTGAAGTTTACAATTTATACTACAGGGTATTCAATATTTTCATAAATATTTAAGCACATTTAGATAGTATTATGTCAATATATCTGGGTGCATCCTCTTTATATCCTCAGGCCAAACAGATTCTAGCATCTATGTTGTCTAGGATAATCTATTAAATCTGAGACACAGCAGGGTTCATTGATAGCTCATTGCCATTTTGTGCCGCAGATCACCAGCCCTTTCTAAATTGCATTTCAAATAGAATTCTTTTTCTGAATAATTCAAAATGAGGCTACAGAAATCAGATCTCTGAATTATAGAAACTGATACTCATCCATAAAAAGAAAAGACATTTCTATGCTCTATAATTGGTGATTTGGGATTGGATAGTTTGGATAATTTAACTTTTTTCACCTGGTGCGTTTTTCCATTTAAAGGTGCCTTCTGACACTGTTTTATGTCCCTAAAGATATTGTTTGCTATTTCAAAGGCCAAGAGGAGAGACTAATTTTTCTCAGAACAATCCAAAAAAGAAGACCTGGAATTTAATTTCCTTCCAACACAAAAACAACAGACAAAAATATATATAATTTGCAATACACAGTTTTCCTTATTTGTCATGCTACAGTTTACCAACAGTAACTGAAACTATTCATCAATATTCCTTCACTGTTTTGCTATAAGTGTGTTCTGCTGACACTCGGTCTGTCTGCCTATACCATCTATCTATCTGATTGTAACTACTTACCAAAAAAGGGACATGCATGAGTAGGATCCTAAAATTACATGTTAAATAAGGCACTTCCTTTATACAATTTATCAGCTCCATGTATATCAACCATCCGTTTTCATGTGCATCAAAACCAGTGGGTCAACCAAGCATTCTACCTTCATCCAGATGATGATGCAAAAAATGAAAATAGGCTAAAGATGGAGAATTAACCACCCTTGGGATGGTGAGTGAAAAGAAAAAGGGAATAAAGCTGGATAAAATGAAATAACTAGACAAAACAAAAGATAGAGTGAAGTTTTGTAAATTATTATAAAAAGAGTCTACAACATTTCCCCAAATATCAACTAATCTCCATAATAATTTTCAAGGGCATCTGTAATTGGTAAAACAGATGTTTGCCATTCTCTGTACACTCAGAAAAATGACTTCTGCTGCTGCTTGTCAATAGTAATTATTTGCAGAAAAATTTCTTCACATTTATTTTTAAAATTATATGTTTATAGGTTAAAATCACACAGAAGTGAATTATTTTCTTTGTTGTATTATTGAGATTGAATTAAAATAATGAAATAAGATAACTTGAAAAATAGTTATTGATTTAAATAAATGTGGCATATTATTAGTGTATAGACGTACCTAGATGCCATTGAATTATGTTCAGCTTCCACTAAGTGCATATACAAAGATTTTCAATTAAAACCTTCTGCAGCAACATCTTGTAATTCTTCCAAGGACAGTGTTATAATTTCTCTGTTCCTATCATGTTATCTATTGTGTTTCTCTTGTACTTCTCTCAACTTTGCCAAGCAAAGGTTTTTTCCCCCCTGCAGATCCATCATCATCTCTACATGCCCAGAATATATAAATTCTGCTTCCTGCTCATTGCCTCAAGGGACAAATTACTCTATTTCATCCAGAATAATGAACTAGTTCTTAGGCCTATGTGTAATTAAATCACTATTAAAATAAGATTCTTAGTATTCATGTTAGCTTGGAAGAACAAATGATTAGTAGACCAATACCTTTAATTTTTAGTATGATAAGGCTAAGCATGTATGGCTTGCTAAATCCCTGAGGAAGAGCAACTTCTATACCCTTGTGGTTAAAAGAAAGAGAAAACCTTGCTGAAGGGTTTGTTCTTTTGAATTTTCCTTGGGAGATGACAAAGGGAAAAAAGGAATCTGAACTTTTGTTCTCTTCTTCCCACAAAGAAAATCCTAGGGGTGAATTTTTCCAGAATATAGGGAGGAATCTAATCCATCTGAAGTTCTAGGTACAGTGAGTTTAATTTACTTTTATATGTGATCACATTAAATGTAACCCAGTTTTTCTCAAGGTAGAGTGCCTTTTGACTATTCTTTTGCACACATTTTTGGACGTTTCATTTATTTAAAATTTATTCATATTTTCATTTCTGTCGGCATGTTCATAGTAAATTCTGAGGGACTGTCTCTTGCTGGTCACCTGATCTACCTGACCCATCAGAGTGGGGAGGCAGGGAATGTTGCGGGTCCCATCCCTGAGGGACCCAGAAGAAGGGCCGCCTTTGTGGTGGCTCACTCTCTTTGGAACATCATTCCCCCAGAGTTTAGAATGGCCCCCACTCTAATACTCTTCCAGAAGGCGCTTAAGACCTGGTTCTGCAGTGGGCCTGGGGACCCAGAGTATGATAGAGCCAATTAAATGGCTTGTGTGATCTGTAGCCAGGGCAGGGGGTGGGAGGTGGGGTGGTTTTGTTATATTGCACTATATTAAATGTGATTTTATATTCTGTAAGCTGCATTGAGTCACCATGGGCGAATAGGTGGCAATATAAATTCAATAAATAAATAAATTCACAATCTGGCAGCCTATTAGATGCAAACTACTCAGAGTCACAACCAACTATTGAATACATTAAATATTCCATTTTGTTTGGTCCTATAAGAAAAGGAATGTGATGCCAACAATTTGAAGTTGAAGTTAAAGGCAAGCATTGCTACATCGTACTGGACTAACCTAGCTGAGTGGATCATACATCATAGTAAAAAAGAATGTAATATACTTGTAATAATTTCCAAACCCATAATTTAAAGCAGGGGTGTCAAACTCATGTCACAGCAGCATCACGTGACGTATCTGGACTTTTTCCCCATTCAGTAACCAGGTGTGAATTACATAATACAAAGAACAAGTAGACTAAAACTAGTTGCTGTTTCAGGGGTGGGGGTGGGGGAATGAGACAGAGTAAAAAGACCTCTTCATTTTAAGAAAGGAATCAATATATGGGTATAAGAAATGGTTTACATGCTTCCTACCATTGTGTTCTTCAAAATGTCCTAAGATTTTAAAAAATATTTATTAAGTAGAAATTAAATAACTTGATCAGAAAATTACTTTTGAAACTGATGTCTTCTAACAAATTTTTACCTGTAGGGCCAACTGTAAGAGGATCTTAATCAACCTCCAAAAAGTTATGCTAGATAGCATTGTTCACCTCACCTCATACCATCCCTGCCAGTGTGCCACTATTATCAGGATAAATTAATTCAATAGTGAATATTCAACAAGATTCAATCAGATAAATGCTAATTTGGAATGATTGAATTCAAGACTTATCAATGGGCAGTTGTAGAATTGGCTAAGAAGTAATTTAAAGTGGACTGAATTAATAACTAATATATCAATATCAGTTTAAGAGTAAACAGTAGTAAATTTAAATAAATTTAGTGGAGTTATAAATGTGACAAGCAATAGCAAGGTAGCGCTGGATGCTCACAGCAGACGTTTTATTCTGGAAAAAATATTCCCTTAAGGTCCAAAATAGTCATTAAAACCAGTGTACCTCTTCTTTGACATCTGTTAGAACAGAATGAGACCATTTAAAATCCCCAAAACATAATTGCATGGTGAAAAACTGTAGTAAATGAAGCAAAATTGTTTGGGGATTGTGTAAACAACCAATCAGATACCATTATTTTCCCATACCGTTGTAATATTTTCTAGGAAAGGTTAAAAAAACACTTTGTTTGAATGTACTTCTGCTTTTCAAATATTTCTAACAATCTCTAGAACTGATTATAAAATGTAAACATATTTTTTAAAATTGCAGAACTTTATGTTTTAAAAGGTTTGTTTTGGGTTAATTTAGTAAAGTATTAGTATTAACACTTCTAAACTTTCAATACTATGTGACACATATGAATGCACAAAGGACTAATTCTTTTGATATTACATTGATATACATATTATGGGATTAAAATATGCATTCTGTAACATACTGAACTCCAATCCCAATACTTTAGAGTTGATATACTTATTTGAGCTTTTGACAATGTATAGTATATGCTTTAAAAAAATTTCTCACTGGAGAAATTCCCTATTCACAAAAAAGTGCTTTATCTAAAATCAAATTGATAACTATGCTTTCTTTCACTTAAAAACGATGGTAATTAACTTTTTGCATTTTGTTGTCTTTCCAATTGTTTCATTTATTTTCATGAAATTATCTAATTTTAAAAATTTCAGACATGGACAGAAAGTAACATGTTGGAGATAACATGTTTCAGACTTTTGTGATCTGGAAAAATATGAAGAAATGTGGGATTAGAATGGGATTTATTGTATGTTACATCTTAATTTATTCAAGCCAGTTGCCAAATAAATTTACTTGTCATGATGCTCTGTTGATGTATGTGTAGTACAGGGTGGTAGGGAACTGAAAAAGAAAGAGCACAATCTATAGCTGCTGCAGCTCCTGTTATATCACAAGGCACACACAAAAAAACTACTGCTACTTGCAGTATGTAGATTCTGAGTATTTTATATTTTGCTGGATGAGAAAGTTAACATGAGTTCTCTACAGCAAATATAGAAAAATGAAAAAAAAGGAATTCTACACACATATGCACATACATTCTTTTTTCTTCTCTCCATTTGTACTATTTTTGTATTTGCCCAATTATTATTGCCAGAGCTATGAGATGTGAAATAACTAGAGACTATCAACAAAACAGCTATGGCTCTTGCCAATAAAAATACAGAAATGGCCATTTGGAGTTAGGATAATTCTGTTTAGCTACTCCTTCCTTCTTTCTTTCTTTCCTTCCTTCCTTCCTTCCTTCCTTCCTTCCTTCCTTCCTTCCTTCCTTCCTTCCTTCCTTCCTCTGGTAATCATTAGCAAGTAACATTCCTCTGTTTAGGATAGTTCATCTTATCATAACTACTATTTGTAAAAATAATTTGATATTTGTTGTTTATCCTTAATAAAGAAATAATTTGAGATAAATCAGGAGTGCAGTATTTTATCTTAGGTATTTGCAAAATAGCATAATTGGATAAATTGAAGAGAGAAATGATGAGTCCAGTAAATCTCCTTTCTCAATGTTTTGCTGTAATTTGTTCATATATTCTGGGAAAATACAATTGTGTACCAAAATACAACCTCAGCAGGTTTTTTTAATATTTTTATTCATACAAAATGGAGACAACAATTAAAGTATTCCTTTCTACTTGAAGTCACATAACATAGTAAATTGGAAGCTAGGAACAGTGATGAGTGAATAATATACTAGGTTCCTTTCCCCCCCCCCAAAAAAAAATTCTAATAAATTAGAATTCTAACTCTTACAATTCTTCCTATAAATACAAGTTTCTATTTCTGCGACATATGAACTAATTAGATATGTGCTAAAAATGCCCTGACCTGATCCCCAGGTTAAGATTGCATTCTATTTCTTAACTTGAGATAAAAATTAAAAAATCATTTTTAAAATAATATTGTAGGAAACATTCAGTCCTAGATAGTGGCAGATATCTCTTTCCTGGGACTCAAAGAAAAGATATCTGCTGCAAACTCCTCACAGTGTCAGGAAGGGCATCTGCCCACTAAACACTCAGCTCCATCCAGTTGCCCTGACTCTATCCCAAATTAAGGGATTACAGGGTCATAAAAAGGGAGTATATGTATGAATAAGTAAATAACAATCAGTAAGGTCATGTTCCGCAGGAAGGAAATACATTTTTTTGTATATTATTTGCTTGCTTGTTCAGCAAGGAGGCAGGTACTTAGGTTTGGCAGACTGCAGTGCTGCCAGTATGAATAACAGTGCAAGAACATTGGCAGGACTGAGATGAGGTTCCTGATGGCAGTCAGTTATGCTGTACCTCCTGATTATCTAGTTTATTATCTTGCCTAATTATTCCATCTATGTCCTGATTCTGCAACAAAGCACTGCGGTTTTCATAGAATTTTCAGTGGTCAGAAGTCATTGTGTAATCCTTGATTTCTTATTGATTGCTCTCATCCTGTAGTGATGGAAATAATGAGAATGGGCAGTCAAGTTGCCATGCACCTGACCTGAGCTCATCAGTAAATCATGCTTCGTAGCTCAATATATGCTTCATAGCTTGACTCAATTCTACTCTTTGGTTTGACTTGGCAAAAATCACAGCTTGCTTGATTAAAATCATTATAGCAGGCAAAAATGAAGTTATATACAATAGTTGATGACCCATGGCAAGTGCCAGGGACAGGAAAGGCTTACAATCTCACAGGGCTAAAACTTCATGGTTCAGATATTTTAGATTTACATAACTGCCATCTCTGACCTGGGAATCATTGATTTCTGGCTTTGCCTATCTTAACCTTAAACTTTAGTCTGTATTAAATAGTTGTTGACCCTGATCTGGAAATATATGTCAGACATAGAGATTCCAGTATAACCCCCCTCTCTGTTCTTCTTCCATGTAAAGAAATGTGTTGAGATTTAGAGATTCTTCTCTGTGAACTGCTCTGAAGCAGCTTGCCATTAATGCATTCTAGAGCTATGCAAAAGAACATAATATTTGCACTTCTGGTGATTTACTTTGAAAGTTATTGCACAGTTTGAATAGAATATAAAGAAATGTTGCTTAGTAGAAAAAAATCTAATTGTTTTGAGATTATTTTAAACCTAAAGAAAGGATTTATTGTCTTTATTTATATTGCTTGATTCCACGTGGTTCAAATACAAAGACAATTAGCTTAAATTGAGACATAATTACTGAAGTAATTCACTATCCTTGCTGCTGATCTAGACTTACCATGGGAAGAGAAAGCGACTAGGAACAGATGGCAATGTATATATTTTCTTCATTACTGTAATAGTTATGCAGGTCAGAAATCCATTGAAGATAGAAAAACGTATAAACTCGAGCTACATTAACAAAAGTGTCATAGGCGTTTCTATTAAAATATCTGTTTGCTAAATACCAATCATTTCAATAAAGTATCATTTGGACTTGTTTCCTGGGAGCTATTTCATTTAAGCAGATTTCCCAAGGAACTAATGGATGCAGTTTTTCTGTTTATTAGTTGATGAAATCAGAGGCATATGCTCATTGCTCACAAGAAAAAGCTTTTCTGTTTTAAAAGAATTGTAATAAAAACAGTTTTATGTACTGTTAGGAAAAAGAGTATCTGTGCACACACAAGTGGATTTTTTCCACTAACACACCAATTTAACCAAATTCCATGGCTAAGCCTAGATGAATAGAGTTTTCAAAATCTATTCTGGTTTCATGACATTCAATCCCATTACTCAGGGAACAATATTGAATTACGAATACGAGACTGACAACATCATTTTAAAAATTAGGAGAATGTAGAAACATTATTAGATCTCTTAGACTCTCTTCTAAGAAAGATTACTTTATATACTTGATTTTCTAGTCATTTGGTCAGTCTTGATATCCAGCGTCCTAAACAATTGTTCCTTTAGAATCTTTTTTAGTATATAACTTAATGAAAGATTGTCCATTACCAATCACTTATTTCCCTATTTGTAATTTTATCTTTAGAGAAAAGTCTATGAGAAATCCTAAATAAAATATTTCATTTATTTTTCTCTAGTCCATTACACTTTGAAATTTACATTATGCTGTCATTAGCCTTTAATTTATTCTCTTGTCTTTTCTTCCCTTTCCTCTTCTCCTCTCTGTGCCTATAATCTTAAAGCTTCTGTGCATTTCTGTGAGAGCTTATAAGATGCAGAACTTTTTAAAAAGAATATTTATATTTTTTTAAAATCACAGGAATAAATAACTAGGTGTTAAAGTAAATCATAGGTGTAAAATAGGAGATACCTGACTCAACAGTAGTAACTGTGAGAGGGTCCTCGTGGATCACTTCTTAAATGCCATGGAGGCCTAGGAATCTGGGTGCGATTATGACTGGAGCCAGCTCCTGAGAGATCCTTGGAGGCAAGCAGTCAGACTTGAGAGCACCAGGAAGAACAGTCAACTGAGCAAGCAGAGTAAGTGAAGCCAGTCAGAAGGCAGAGGGAATTGTTATGCAATGAAGAAGATGAACTTCTACTGCCATTATGCAATGAGGAAAACAGGCTGCTACCCGATGCAAGGGCACATAGAGCAGAGGTTGGTGAGTTTACTCGTTAGAAAGCAGCTTCGCCTTCCTAAATGAGACCAGGGTATTTTTACTTAAGGGGAGCTTTGAGTTAGAACTGATATTGGAAACCATCATTTACTGCAATTCTCTGTGCCTTTCCTTGCCTCACTCCTTTGCCTTGTGATTTTGAAACTGGTCAGTGGACAGCCCTGGGCATTGGACTCCAGAACCATTTGACCAGTCATGTACCTGATCCCCTGGACTTGGAACTCCTTATCTATGCAGGTTACTAAACTGGTGGAAATTTGATAGCTTTGTGTGCATTAGCATATGATATTTGTTGCTTGTTGTACTCTAAGTGAAAGTTTGCAACTGTGTGTATGTGTGCACACACATGTACTTGCACTGAGACAGGACATTACATTTGAGTCAAGAGTGTGCTGCAGCTGCCAAAAAAGCCAACACAGAGGGATAGCATCAAGATATGGGAAGTGCTATTACCGCTTTATAGTGCACTGAGATCACATTTGGAATACTGCATCCAGTTCTGGTCACCACATTTCAAAAATGATGCTGAGACCCTAGAGAGACTGCAGAGAAGAGCATCAAAGATGATAAAGGGTCTAAGACTAAATCAAATGATGAATGGCTAAAGGAGTTAGGTATGTTTAGCCTAATGAAGAGAAGACCCGGGAGACATGATAGCAGCCTTCTAATACTTGAATGGCTATCACAGGGAAGAGGACATTGATTTATTCTCCAAAGCACCGGAGTGCAGGACAAGAGGCATTGGGTAGAAGCTTGTCAGAGGGGGATTCAACTCAACCTGGTAATAAGGAAGAATTTCCTGACAGTAAGAACAAGTAAGTCTCCCAGAATTATGAGTGCTCCATTGCTGGATGTTTTCAAGAAAAGATTGGACAGCCATTTGTTCTGGATGGTATAAGAACTCCTGGATTAGAAAAACCTCCAAGGTCCCTTCCAGCCCTATGATTCACTTTTTCTATGAATCTATTATAAACTTTTGTCTAATGCATCTGATATCTACTAAAACAACTCCCTTTGGTTCAATGGATATCATACTGTATTAACTAATGTCACCAGATAGCAAAATATATTTTCTTTGTACAGAATGTTTCTGACACATGAATTACTTGGCAAAAATTTCAATTATATTTTAGAAAATTATATTTAAGAGTACAGATATTTCTTAATTCTCAGGTAAGATACTAAAGAATACATTAGATTAATTTGGTTTGTATCATCACAACTAGCATTTTGTTCAGTAGATTTCAGGTTGTTTAAATTGTATAAATTTGCTGAAACAATCCCTTAAGATTTCCCTCCTAACTGTTAGGAGCTAACCTAAGAGAATGAAGTGGTAGATAGTTTCTGCCTTTTAGGATCAACCATGGACAGTAAAGGAACAAGTAGTCCATAATATACCATAGACTCTTAGCCATTAGTAGGACAGCTATGAAGGCCTTGGGAAATTTATCCAGATGCCATAATGTTTCCAAATCTATTGCAAAAAATTTAATGCAAGATTACAAGCAATGGCATTTACCTGTGTCACTCTATGGAAATAAAAATTGGTTTGTGAAGGAGCAGGATATAAAGAATATTCTTTCTGAAGATTGGTATTGGATAAAACTCCTGAGAATATCCTGGACAGCCAAGAAAACAAAGATATCATTGAACAATCAAACTAAAATATTCTCAAGGCACAAATTACCAGGCTCAAATATCTTACTTTAGACACATTATGTGAAAACATTACTCTCTGGAAAAGGTTTTGATGCTGGGAAAGATGAATGAGAAAAGAAGAAGAAAAAGGACAGCAGCAAATTGTATCACTCAGTTACAGTGGTGATGATTGTGCCTACATGACCAAATTAGGGACAGATTGTCATGAAAATAATCTATAATCTATGTGGTTACTATGAGTTTAATGGCACATAATCAAATCAAGTCAACCTAAAAGTCTATGATGGTAGAATAAATACTATATAAAATACCTTATGGATAGTCCTCAATTTATAGCCATCATTGGTACTAGAATTTCCATTATTAAGCATGGAGGTTCTTAAGTGAGCTGTGCCCACTTTTATAACCTTTTTTCGCCACAATTGTTAAGTGAATCACTGCAGCTATTAAATGAAACTTACAGTCATTAAGCATTAAGAATCCAGGTGCCCCCATTAGAAGTTGCTTGGGAAGGTCACAAATGGAATCACATGATACCAAATCTTTGCAAACATTGTAAATACATGCTGGTAGCCAACCACCTGAATTTTGATCATATGACCTTGGGAATGCTGGTTGTAAGTACAAGGACCAGTGATTAGTCACTTTTTTCCAGTGCTGTTGTAACTTTGAATGGTCACAAGGCAAATAGCTGTAAGTCGGCTACTTGTGTGTATATGTTAAAAAATAAATAGGATTTATTGTGCAGTTGTAGAGTCTAATGCTTATGACATCTTTCTGTTCTTGCCTGAAAGGAATCTAGGATGTATTTGTATTGCAATGAGAGCAACATCATAGCAATTTTTAAGAAAAAAAATTTATATTCCTGCATAAAATATGTACATAAATGTTTCTTTACAACTGTATGATTCTGTTACTACTTTTCACATAGAATAACAGTATGAATACAGTGTGAAATGATTATGGCTAAGTAGCAGGATCTAAACCATTATTGGGTATATTATAGTAACTTTGCATTGAAGAGTGTAAAAAATAATTCCAGTGCTATAAAAGATACTCCTCAACACAATCATTCATTTAGTGACTATTTGGAATTAGAACAGCACTGGAAAAAAATGACTTTTAACTGTTTTTCACATTTACAACCATTGCAGCATCCCCATTGTCATGTGATCAAAATCCAGATGCTTGGCAATTGGCATGTATTTATGATGGTTGCAGTGTCCTGAGGTCAGTGTTGTGGCCCATCGGCAGCCATCAGAGCTGGCAGCAGAGTTGGACAGTGAGGAGGTTGGGGAGGAACATGGGCCAGTCCTGGGGGTTGAGGAAAGCTCAGATGAGGGCTCTGCATCAGAGACAGAGAGGGAGTTAGACAGCAATGAGGCAGAAGAATAGCTGGAGCCGTTCCCAGTGTGCTCATGCACAGAGCTGCCAGAAGACAAGAACAACTAAGAAAGTAGGGTCAACTTAAGAATAAGTCGACCCTACTTATTCTTGGAGGTGAATGGCCCCTCCCAGAGGAAATAAAAAAGGAACAGGGAGTGGGCTTTTGCAGGAAACCATTCATTCATTTGGTCTGGAAAATTCTGTTTGTGATTATAAGAGACTATGCCAAGTTTTGCCTTGCCCTGTGTTTGAAAACTAGTTATCTGGCAGCACTCTAAATGAGATAAAGTTTGTGTGGATAAACATTCCTCTGAAAGACTGTTTACTAAAGCCTTGCTGACTGTGAACGAAAGGAATCCACAGTCGTGTAAATAAAAGAGGTTTTGTCAGGATCAAGACTTTGCTTCTTGCCTTCTAAGGAAGCTTGGGTCAGAACAGTCAGATGATCACCTTTTGCAACCTTCTGACAAGTAAAATCAACGAGGAAACCAGATAAACTTAACAATCATATTACTTACTTAACAACTGCAGTGATTTGCTCAACAACTGCAGCAAGAAAAATGGGAAAATGGGGCAAAAGTTACTTAACAACGCTCTTACTAAGCAACAGAAATTGTGGAATCATTTGTGGTTGTAAGTTGAGGAAGACTACTTGTGCCAAGCATGAATTTATGATCATTAACCAAAATAATGAAGATATAAATTGTGTCAACTTCATTATAATAAAAAACAGCATATATGATAAATATGGCATTGTTAAATGTTTCAGGTGACATGTGTTTTGTACACACACATTTCCACATAAACATACACACAGTGACTATACTCTCATTTAAGTGTTCTATTTACTTAATTTTTGTAATACTGGATTATCTTCATTCCCATGAGCTAATATTTATTAAGAAGTGAACTGATATTATTATCTGAAATAAATGTGTATTTTCTCATGTGATTCATCCTGTAAAATGTTCTGATCCTCTTTATCATTCAGAATTATAAATAGGCCTTGGTTGTTTCTCAGTTTACCCCTGTCTCATCTGATTTTCTCATTGAAACTATTATTATTAAGTATATTGAACACTTATGCTGTTCCCAGGAGTGCTTCACTCAACTAGTTTCCACTCTAAAGCAGTCATTAATTACAACTCTTTGTAATATCACTTACCTAATTTTTAATCCACAACAGGATTTTAGCTCTCTACCCTGTGGTAATTTTTTATAACAATCTCATCAAAGCTTTCCACCATTTAAATAAATAAATTACTTTAAAGGATCTTTTGTTTTCTCCTTAACTTTCTATATCCAACAAATATGTATTAAACAGACTGGATTTTTAGAAAGACTACGAATCTATACTTGGGCAAGTAACATATTATTCTGACCTGAAATATGTTCTGATACAACTATGCCATCAGTTTTTAATTTCAGTGCTCACAGCAATATTGCTACTTACAATAATGTTTAGGAAAAAATTAGTCAACACAAGTAATCCTCAACTTACAACCACAATTGAGCCAAAATTTATGTCGTTAAGTAAGACATTTGTTATGTGAGGTTTGCCCCATTTTATGACCTTTCTTGCCACATTTATTAAGTGAATCACCACAATTGTTAAAATAGTAACATGGTTGTTAAGTAAATTTGCTTGTCAGTAGGTTGCAAAAGATGATAACATGACCTCATTGAAACTATTATTATTAAGTATATTGGCATGGCAACTGTCATAAATATGAATCTGTTGCAAGTGTCTGGATTTTGATCATGTGATCATGGTGCAGCAGTCATATGAAAAATGGTCATTAGTCATCACTTTTTTCTATGTTTTAACTTCGAATGGTCACTAAGCAAACTGATGTAAATTGAGGACTACATGTATTGCCATTTAAGGTTGCCAATTAAAATTCTTCAGGACAATGTACTTGAAATTCCCAGTACCCTAGTCTTTTGATTTGCTCTTATGCTATAGAATACATGTATCATACTGTATTAAAGAACCACCTTTTCCATCTTTTTTATAAAGGTCAATGTAAATAGCTCAGTTCTTCCCAAAAGTATATTAATTCTCTTTAATAGCACTGTTTGTCTTTTATTGGCCTAGAAGATTTTACTTACATTACTACCTTTCAGTGCTTTGCATTTCCTACTGGTCATACCAACACATTGTAAAGTTAGCAACTTCTTTCTAAAAAGAAAAGCCTTGGGAAGAAAAATTGAAATCAACAAACCAGATATACAGCATGTTGTGTAATGTATAGGCTTTAAACATATTGAATATAAATATTAGTGATGTTAATGAATTCTATAAAGCATCCAACATAGAATTATGAAACATGTTTATATGTTTCATAATTCTATGTTGGATGCTGTATAGAAATTCATTAAGAGCCTCAAAGTTTATATCATGATTAGATAATTTAGCAGTGGGTCTGCCTAGGCTATTAGTCTTTTTACAATCCGAAATCTCTAAATGATCAGAGAGATTTACTTTTTCCCAAAAATCCATTATAGTGGTGAGAGAGAGAGAGAGAGAGGCAATTATTAATCAAAAGAAAAATTCAGAAAAATAAAATGTGGAGCAAAAGTGATAAAGTGAGGAGATGACAGGAGAGGCTCTGCCCTTTAAATTGTGGCTCATTTTTTCCATGGCTACATTGAGATTACTACAATTTCTTCCTGAAAGAATGAAGCTTTCAAATATATATATTTTTTAAATTATAGAAAACTTAGTTTTGATAATTTTTTATTTTAAATCATTATTTAATTTTTATATCAACAAAAATGAATTTATAGTCATACAAATCCTGCTCAGAAGAAATGCTAACTAGTAAAACCTTATCGCAAAAATCTTCAAATTACCATATTTTTGGAGTATAAGACACACCAGAGTGTAAGATGCACCAAGATTTTGAAGAGGAAAACATGAAAAAAAAATTGGCCTCCATGCGTCCCGTTTTTGCCTTCCCTGGTCCCCAGGAGCATTCTCCAGGCCTCCCAAACCTTCTGGGCATCCCATTTTTGTGAAAAATGTGCCGATTTTGTGAAAAATGGGCCTGTTTTTGGCCTCCCCCACACACATCCCATTTTTGCCCTCCCTAACCTCCGGGAGCACTCTGCAGTCCTCCCAAATCCTCTGCACACCACATTGTGCAGTGAAAAATGGGGTTCTTTTTGTGGGGCAGGGTTTTCTGGGGCCAAAAATGACCGTATTCGGTGTATAAGATAGACCACCATTTCCACCCTCTTTTGGGGGGGGGGGAATGTGTGTCTTATGCTCCAAAAAGTATGATAATAGCAGTAGCAATAGCAATAGCAGTTAGACTTATATACCGCTTCATAGGGCTTTCAGCCCTCTCTAAGCGGTTTACAGAGTCAGCATATTGCCCCCAACAACAATCCAGGTCCTCATTTTACCCACCTCGGAAGGATGGAAGGCTGAGTCAACCCTGAGCCGGTGAGATTTGAACAGCCGAACTGCAGAACTGCAGTCAACTGAAGTAGCCTGCAGTGCTGCATTTAACCACTGTGCCACCTCGGCTCTCTATAATACAAATTCCTATAAAAATACTGATGAAAAAGTCATAAAATTTAGATATATTATGCCAATATATATAAATAAAATATGTGCTTGAAATATAATATCTGTAGCGACAATAATAGTGATTAGAATTAAATGTTTAAAGCTATTTAATCTAATATGACATTGTATTTTCCCTCTATGTGCTTCACTCAAGTGACACATCCAAATAGATTTAGCTTGTGTGGGAAGGATTGACCTTTTTTATTTATATGAGCTTGATAACTATATTTTTATATAATAACTGACTATGACATAAATTGAAGTTATCAGAAAGCAGTCCAGTGACTGCATACTTTTACTAACAGACTTTAAAGGGTAAAAGAGAGAAATGGAAAACAGATCAAGTAAGCTTATAATCAAATGGTTTTTGACCATTTTTGTCATATCTCTATAGTTTTTTTTATCCTGATAATTATTTATTTGCTACATTAATCATAGCTATCACAGCCAAAAGCAAGAGCCAAAAAGAGGTGATTACAGTGTCTTTTGATTATTGGGGACAGCTTGTTCACTATCTCCTGGATGGTACCCAAGAAACTTTTATAACCTCCTTCTTCCAATAAAGTAAAAGTGTTGGCAGCTGCTGAGGAAAAAATGTGTTGACTATTATCCTTTAGGAAACAAGAGACACAAAGTTATGAAAGCCTATCTTAATCTGAATGCAGTTAAGAACATAATATCCCTATGGCAATTGTGTGAACTGAGTAACCACATTTGAATTAGCACTATTTTTGTTAGGCATAAGAAATCTGGAGCCAGGATAGAGTTCAAAATTACTATGAGTTTATTCCATCCTACCTATACACTAGAATTGGTGCTAGATAAAAGTATACAGAACACAATGAATTGAATTCAGATCCTTTTGTGAGCATAGCGATTCAAAATTGATTATGTATTTAACTGTATTCTTGGTGTCTCAGCCTGTCATTTCCTACAGTTTCTATCCTATGCCCCAGCCTGAATTCTGACTAGAAGAAATGTCAATAACTTGTGCCATCAGTGTAACTCATTCCTTACTGCCATTTTCTATTAATTTCTCCCAAAAGAAAAATCAAGATATGGGATGAAAGTTGTCCCGACTGACTGGATGTTTTATCAAAGAGAAGGTGTATGAACAGTGGTGGGATTCAGCCAGATCGCGTTGGTTTGGCTGAACCTGTTATTATTTTTTTGCGTAGTTTGGCAAACCGGTTGTTCCCACCATTAGCTCCCCCCCCCCAGGTTTGCCATTCAGGGCTGGGAGGCTGCAGGGGTATGACTAAGTCGCACTGCCTTGGGAATTCCGGAAATTAAAGTCCATGCACCTTAAAGTTGCCAAAATTGAGAAGCATGGGTCTACACTAGAGTTTAGGATTTTCCATTCCTGTTTTATTTAGCGTTTGGTGCAATTAAATAAATCAATTGTGGTTTCCTTAACAAATAGTGATTAAAGTGATATGAACCATTACGGTGGAAAACTAAAATTTAAAATTGATCTGGGCTTTGATGATTAGATATGGGATTATGGAAATAATGTACACAAATGTTAATTATAGAGTAAGAGTTTGATATATTTTTACTTTTATCTGTACCAAAGAAAGTTGGAAGTCATTTTTTTCAGTTTTCCTTCTTTTCCTCTTTCTTACATGTTCACTCTTTTTCTTTTCTGAACCTTTTCTTTTTTCAAATCTGTTTTTTTATTTGTTTATCCCTTACCTTTGTTTTTTTTTTTTTAATGTATGAAGGATCAAATACTCAGCCATCATAATTTTACATTCCTTGTTTACAGAAATCATATTAAAATTTCAAATGAAATCCACTGGGAGCCATCTCATATAAGGCAGGCTCTGAGTCCCTCTAACCAAAAAGTTTTTATCGATAGAAGAGAATATTTGTAGCTCAGGGTTGTACTGTGCTCTCTAAACTTGATGGTTTTCTTGCAGACGTTTCATTACCAAACTAGGTAATATCATCAATACTAGAAGGGAGTGGAGTTTGCTCTTATTTTCATATACTAATGGCTTACCCTGTCAGTATTGATCAGTTGCTTCACAAACAGTGTTTTGATTAGTGCCAGGTCTCTACAGCTTCAGGCAGAGAAGGGCTATTTTGCACCCATCCCTCAAATTTTCTTTAAAATACAATTTCCCAACATTCCTTTAAAAACCTCCAACATGCAAACTGTGGTTACTCATCCTAAAATAAATCATCTTTACTTGGAGTTTCAAAATTTGCTGTTTGCTGGCTAAAAATCACTCTAAATTTAGTGTACATCTGACTTTGGGGATATTTCTTCATAATCAAACAAAAGTATATTTTCTGTGCAGTTCACACCTTTTGCTTGCTTTGATTGCTTTTGGATGTCACAAAGCAAAGCCCACATTTTGTAATTAACTAATTAACATTTTAACTAGCAGAGTGCTGCAGGAGGCTAAGTGCTGTCACGCCCCTTGGCCACGCCCATCTAGCCATGCTCATTCAGACAGTCATTAGAGCAGAGAACCAGTTGTTAAATTATTTGAATCCCACCACTGTGTATGAATGCATTATCTGAGGTAAATAGCGTGATGATTTTCCACACAAAAAAATGTATCATCTGTCAGAGACAATCATTCACACAAAACTGGCTGCCTGAGAAATCCAGGAAGCATGGGCCTCACCTGCGGCTACATAGTTCTTTCATCTATTTTCTTGGTCTCTCCAAATCAAACAAATCCCAGAAAATATATTCACCATTTTTGTTTAGAACCATTAAAAATAAATTGCATGTAATATGTCAAATAAATGTGCATTCAGATTTACAAAAAAAAAAAAATTACCTTGGGATTCATTGAAACATAAATTGGAACAGAATTGCATAAAATGTTATATGCAACCATAAATAATCATCTTCTAAAGAATCTGAAATAAATTTGTTTAATTCTGAATTCTATAATTATTGGGAGATAATTATAAAGTCTGGTAGTGCTACTATTGGTTATCTCCAGATAATCTCCCCTGCATCTCAAATTAAAACTGAAACATTTTAAATGTTAAATGTCATTATTATAGCCAGGTTTTAGAAAACATAATAATTTATTAAGTTTTAGAGAAATACTCTGCTTTGAGGGATGCTATTTATAAATTGGGAAAAATATGCATAAAATATAACCTCACCATTTGGATTCCTTTGTGCAGTTGACTTAGACACCAGCAGTTCCTTCAGATATGTGGCTAGTTGGCATCAAATACTGCTGATTTGTCATCCACATTAAGTAATACTAGACTATTGTGACCACATATATTCACACTTCAAGTATACCTTTCTGGGAAAAATAATTCAATTCTGTGTTGCTCCAGCTGCTCTGCAGAGTGTTGCGCAGGCGCTGTATGTGCCATGCACGTGCACAGCAGCGCAAAAGCTTTAAAACACAGATAAGGAGAGCGGGCAGGTGGGCCCTCCGGAGCACCATACCAGAATGGTATCCTGTGCTCTGGGCTGGCTCCGGTACGCCCATACTGGGACATACTGCTGGCAACCCACCACTGGTACTACTACTCTCTTGTCCTCTCTGGCCTGTATTTGCCTAATTAAGCAATGTCTGCCATCTTTAAACTTGGAAAAATTTCAAATGGCATTTTATCTCCAACTGCATACTTGAGTTATAATTACTATTTATTCCACAATCTTGCCATTAAACTGTAAATCACTTTCCACAATTTCATAAAATATGAATACATTCATTCTGGAAACTCAAAAAGGGTGATTTTAAAACTCATCAAAAACTTTTTCATCATAATAGCTATCTGTGATAAAGTACTTAAAAGTTAATACATTATCCTGTAACCAATATAGCTAGGTATCTGAACAATTTCTCTCAAATTGCTGACATGGATTTCACACTGCAAATGTTGGCAAAGAGTGAATCATTGCTTACCCATTAGGTCATTTGTCTTTATTTTATTTGAAATAATTTGTAACTGTTTAAGTACAGTGCGCAGTTTGAGATACTTGTTTGAAGAGGGAGGAGATTGAAGGAAGAGATTTTCCTCATATCCTTTTCCTTTCACAAATTCATTCAATACAAATTTTCCCTGTTTACTCTGTATCTTATTATTCTGATTTTTAATTCCATTTCTGTCATCCCTTGTAATTTCATTGTTGACTTCTCAATAAAGGCATTATCAGTTTCAGTAATATTTATCTTTTTTGTTACCAATTACTAGTTGATTGGTTATAACTTGATATTACTGTTGAATTACAAATCCAAATCTATCACCTTTTCCATGGGCATTTATTTGATAAAACTTCTAATGCCTGACAAGTGACAACTCTATCCATTTTTTTTTCTTGTATTCTTGTTTTCCAACAACTAAATTTATAGTACTTCAATTTCTCAGTAAAATACCACATCTTTATTCACTATTACCTCCTTCAGCTTTAATAGATAATCTGTTTCAAAGTGTTGATAGCATTTGGATGTTATAGGTAGAGTTGTATTCTAACATTTATTCTTCAATACTTCCCTTTTTGCTATTATAGCTTGAATTTTCCATCTTCATTTTAAGAAACCGGTTCCTTCTCATCCATTTTGTACAGCAATACAAATAGAAATAATAAGCACACTATTTTCTTGCTAATTTAAGAAGAGATGAGATATAACAAAAAGCAATAAGATATTTGTGATCCTGTTTCCTATTTGTTATGGAAATGGTTCAAAAACAATTGCCCTACCACCTGCCATCTTCCTGTTAAATACACTTGCTTTCTCATATTGGAATTGCTTTTGGCTAGATTGTTATTTTTTCATATTTATTGGATATCTCAGAAAATATTTAAAAGGAGCTAAGTTGGAAGTATAAACTAGGTATAAGTACTATACTTATACTGGATGAGGAAACACTGTATGACATGTTTCATTATACCCTATTTTGTCTAATAACCTGGTTAATGTAGTGCCGTATACTCAATACTCATAGTTAAGTGATTCCAGGAGGCACAACAAATACCAAAAAATGAAGAGTACCAACCAATTTTTCCCCATAAGGAATAATTCATTAGTCACAAGGCAACTGACACCGACAAGTTGTGAATTGCGTGTCGTCTACCAAACAAATTATGAGTAGTGGGCCAATACTTTCATGTCAAAATGTGTTAAGTACCAAATTCGATGAGTTTCAAAGCAGTGGAGTACCACTGTGCTACAAGGAACAATATTTTAAAAATATGAATCTAGTTTTGAATAAAACATAGAAATTTGGATTTTAACATTATGTAAAGAACTATGTGATTACATTGGCATTATTTATTTACTGTCTGACCATAGACATTATAAAAGAAATTAAGTCTTATCATCTTTCCCATGTGTTCAAGCTTTAATTATGTTTAAAATTAACTATATAAACCTCTTCAACTTCGTTCTTAGTCTGTTTTGATACAAATGGAAGAATTTATCATATGATCCAGAATTTCTTTGAATATTTTGTGTAAGATCAATATGAATAATAATAATATGTCCAAGTACATTAGAGAATCTTAAAAATACTTTACAATTTGTACATTTCAGAATTGAAGGCTCATATTTTAAGGAATACGATACAGGAAAAAAAGACAGAAAAAAAGTACATTTCCAGGCTTTGCTCGAAGTTTTCAAACACCATCTCAAACCAGTAAGACACTCGGGAGGATCCAAAACATCAATTATTAATATTAATGAAGATGAAAAACCTTTTGATCTTGACATAGATAGTAAACTCCCCTGAGTGCAGCAAACTAATACACAACCTAATATAGAGACTCTTGCAGAACTGCTCTGTCAGGCTGTATCTACTGACAGTATCTAAGATAGAGAAAGTCAATTAGAATTCTCTAAAGCTTATCCCACAAATTTAACTAATGCAGCTATGGGATTGTTGATATATTTAGAACTACCTCAATCTCTACAACAACCCTAACCTCAGTACCTTACTAGAATAAAATATTTAATTCATATTGGGTGTATATATACACACACATGTCATTCCAATTATTATAAATATATGTGTATTCATCCAATGAACATCACAGAACACTACTTTTTTCAATTTTACTATTTTCTAATACTGCTATATGAATTATTTTTCAATAACATTAATTTTTGGTGTATTGTATTTCAGGTTTCTGTTGGTCTGAATTTTGAAACCTCACAAGTTATTTTCTGATGTATGAACACAGTAGTTTTAACGGCATTTTTTTTTAAATGGAACATGTTCAATTTGGGAAATTTGGCTACTGTGACCTATAAGGTGCCCTAGTGTTTTATCTTTTATATAATATAGTTGGCATTTGCTATCATTTGAAATATGGTGTACTTGTGCTTTGATTATGTTTGTTTGCACAGCTGAAGAAGATGCTGGTCTGAAAACCACATAGTGAAATCCGGTTCTGCCTTAGGCATAGAAGCCAATTGGGTGATGTTGGGCCAGTCATCTCAACCTAATCTACCTTAAAGGGTTGCCATTGTTGGAAAAATAGGTGGAGGAAGGAGTATTATGTATGTTAGGTGCTTTGAATTACTTATAAAGTAACAAAGGCTGGTAAAAATCTAACAAATCAATAAAAATTTTGCTGCCATGATTGTTCCTTCAGTAAATATTCTATTTTTTGGTCACTGCATGGTAAAATTTTGATTTGATTTTCTCTTAATATTGAACTGTGAAGAAATTAATATCTCTATATATTAATGCAGCTTCTTTTTACTAATCTCCCTTTGATTTTGTAGACTTTAGTACTTTTTCTTTATGAATTTCTACCACTAGTGATTTTGTAGACTTTAGTACTTTTTCTTTATGAATTTCTACCACTAGTGGTTCTTATGGTGCCTGATATAATCATTCAAAGCTATTTATCTTCTTCTATTGTTTTGTGTAAGTGTAGTACTTTCCTTCTACCTTTCCTTCTGGCAAACTAGAATCCATTGATATCAATTACTCACTGGAAAGTATGATTCATGACATTAATTTTCTTGTTTTCCTATCAAGTATTTCTAGTTCAGCTCATTTCAGCCAATTATGCCCAAGTGTTTATGGCTTTAATTATGCTCCCTGCATTTTATATTGGTTTCTTTTTCCTAGATTCATGTTATATAATTATGGTTTGTACTCTTTTTAACTTCTTCATGCAATCAGTCAGAGGGTTTCATTAGTCCTAATTATTTGTGTATTCCGGTGCCAACCTTCTTAGGGCATATTTATAAATTAATGGTAATCCATCTTTTCAACAACTTTTCCTTCTTTAAATGCCAAAATGTTTGTCCAAACAAATTATGCATTTGTGTAGACTGAATTGCATTAATAATCCTCAATGAAGATAATGGATAGTGTTCAGTAGAGATTCATGTTCTACTTTTGATTTTGTATTTATTTTTACTTTGCTTTGTGTTGTTATGAGTTATTCTGGAATGTTTGCCTTATGATTTTGACTTTGCCAATTGAATCTTAGGTGTTTTTCACATATTCACTGATACTTTCAAGTATTTTTGAATTCTTTTACTAATACCAAAAAATTGTAGGCATTTTCTGAAGTGAATCAAATTATATTTAATAATATATCACATTTCCAGTGAACTGGTTGTTAACGTATGGACTGCCCACCTCTGGTAAAAAGAATATGCTACTTACTGATCATCTAATCACTAAGGGGTTTGTCAGTAAGTCTACCTTTAAGCAACTTTCTTTGTAGATTTAAGAAATGTCATAGCATTGATATATTTTGATTTCAGTGAAGCATTTTACAAAATCCTTGTGAAATTTTGATCAGCAGGCTTATATAGATGGACAGTGGAATAAATAGCTGACTCAATTTCAGAATGGCCAGCAACAAATCTTCCTCAAAACAGACTGAGGAGTTCTGAAATCATACTTGAATCTTTCTATAATTCTATCAATTATTTTTCAGCATTTTATCAGAATTTCTATTAATAGAAGAAATATTTATCAAATTTGGAAATTATACAAAATTGGGTTGATTAGCCAATACTTTAGAAAATAGAAATAAGATTCAAACAGTCTAAATAAATTAGTGAATGATCTAAAATTACATAATTAAAATTACTATAGATAATCGCTATATCACTAAAGCAATAGGAAGCAAATTAAGTAATTAATCATGTAAGTGTAGAAGGAGGATATTGGAAGTAGTGAATAGTAAAAAAAGAATTCAATAGCAATTGAAAGTTAATATGAATTAAGGATGTGACTCTACTATGAAAAAGTCAAATGCTATTTTATTAACAACAGGAAGTTATTATAATTGTTTCCTGATTAACAAACAAATGAATTATATGCTACAGGTTTCAGTACATAATCTAAGCTTAAAATATCAAAAACAATAATTATAATAAGATAAACATAACATTATTTTTTTCTATTGTATAAGATGCAGGGATGTACCTTAGAGAGTACAGTATCAGGTTTAATTAATGTACATAAACAGGATAATCAGAAAATGTGGAGAAACTTTTCTCCAGTTCTGTCTCTTTTTTTCTTCTGTCTCTTGATTCTGCAAGAACCAGAGTTTTTGCCTTTCTCATCAACATTTGTTAAGTTTAGGGTATTACCTGGCAGGTTCTTGTCTGTTTGAATTCTAAAGTTCGGGAGTTTTTAGCTTGTTTGTTTTCCAGGGAGGAGGAGGGTTCAGGAATGGGTATTATCACACCTTGATTGGTCCAGAGATTGAGTCATAAATATTAAGCCACGCCTCTGACTCTCTTCCTCATTGGGCAAATTTTAACACCGTCTGGTCCAAGACTCTTCAATCCTATTCCTGAATCCTTCTCAGAAATTAACTTTATATTGGATCTAAATTGTTGTTGCCTGAATTTGACTCTAAATTGTTGGACGCATATAGGATACATTTAACATTACCACCTGGTCTGGGGCGTCTGCAGCACTGCCTTGGCAGCCATTTTGGGGCCCTATATCAGCTGGGATCCTCTGTGTAGCGGAGGTTGGGAGGCTCTAATTGCCCATGCAGCTGCTTGCCTTGTCGGTGCTAGCCGTGTAGCGGAAAAGCCTGGCTCGGCTTTTCCGAGAGAGTGGAAAGCATCAAAGGAGTCGTGGTGGCAATTTTAAGACCCAGCCACATGCGTGGAGCTGCAAGATCAGCAGCTCCCGAATTTCATGCTGACAGACCGGCTGCCTGGAGTGATATCCCATGAATGAGAGGACCTGGTGAGGTGGTGTCTTGAACAGGAAATTGCTCAGTAGAGTTGGTGAAGTGTGCAAAGGGCTGTGAGTAAGTGGCGAGCGCGAAGGGCTCAAAATGGCAGATGCCAGGCCCAAAGATGCTGCCAGCACTTCCTCATCAAAGGGCCAAGGCTCAGGCAGTTCCTCCCCCAGGCCCAGGACTCGAGCTAAGAAGGGCAAAGTCCCAGCTGCTTAGTGCCCATCCAGAGCAGCTGAAAAGGACAAGCAGTGGAGGCAAAAGGTCTTGGAAAAAAGGGTGGCTAGAGCAGAGAGGCAAAGGGAGGCTAGTGGTTTTAGTCCCAGCCCATCTCCAGCTATATCCAGGTCACCAAGCAAGGGATCCATAGTATCTCTTTCCCCCTCCCTCACCTGCACATTCCAGGGCTTATCATAGAAGGGATGTTTATATCTCCCTTGTCTGGCAGATATATGCAGGAGGTGCCTGAGGATCCCTTTCATCTTCTAGAGATCAGGATTACATGAGAGGCATTCCAGAGCATATGTAGAGCGTCATTGCCCAAGCTATTTCCCAAGGCATCGCCTCAGGCTTCTGCCAGAGGGAAAATACCTCTGTTTCTCCAGGAATGAGAAGTGGGGTCTCATGAGACCGGAGATCCAACATCTCGACATCCAAGGCATCAAACTGGTTCCGGAGACAGAGCTAAGATTGGGATTCTACTCCAATATTTTCATAGTCCCAAAGAGCTCGGGGGGGCTGGAGGGCAATTCTAGATTTGAAGCTTCTCATCATTTACCTTGTGTACCGTAGATTCAAGATGTTCTCCTTAAAATCCATTCTAGCGAACATTAGGTGGGAGGGGGATCATCTAGTCTCAATAGATCTCCCTGAGGCATACTTACACATAATGATTCTCTCAGACCACATGAAGTTCCTCAGATTTTCCCATGCAGAAATACATTACTAGTACTGAGCCCTACCGTTTGGTCTAGCATCAGCACCCAGGACCTTTACAAAGTTGTTGGCAGTAGTGGCCAATGTTCCCTCTAATTTTTTTTCAGTGTGAGCAGAAAAGTATAGTGTTTGAGCGGCACATTTTCATTCCTGAGCACTTGAATTTTTTCACAGATATTACCTAAGACAATAATGAAATCAGTATTATTTGAAACTCAAAGTTATGTTTATTCAAGGTACCCGCTTAATTAAAAGTGTTATATAATATCAGTATCACTTAACAATGCTCCTGCTTAGCAATCAAAATGTTGGCTCAGGAACTATGGCATTGAAGTGCGCAAGTCTTAAAGCTATCAGGTTACAAGATCCTTGCACCTCTAACCCTTTAGAAAAAAAAAACCTCAGAGGTGTTCAAACTTGACAGCTTTAAGACTTGTGTGCTCTATTGTCTTTTGCTCCACTTTTTCATTCTCTATTTTTAGTTGTTGCTCTAAGCTTAAAGTAGAACCCAAAGAAGAAGCAATTGTGATTTCACATTGATGCAGTTCCCATGTTAGTTGGATAACCTCAAGCTTCATTCCTTCCAATTCTCTGCTATGACTTTGCTCTTTGTGGGATAGCTCTTCCTTCAGCTGGGCAAATTTGCAGGTCAACATTTTTTTTTGTAATAAATCATCGAGCATATTAATACCAATCTCTCTGTAACATAATTTCCTCATGTTACCTTCCTAAGGAATCCCATACTGTAGCAGTGTTTCAGAAACCCATTGCCTTATGTTACAGTTAAAACAGTCCTGTCTGAAGTTGGAGTATTAATCAGGAATCCTTGTATTCAACCAAATAACATCTAATTGATGATTTCCTGTATTTTCTTTGAAACCAGCCAACAACAATGTACAAATATGATCAAGTAAGGCTGCTTTTAGAAAATAGTTTGAATTGCTAAAGATCTGCAGGTTAGGGTACAAATTCCACAAAACAAGAACAACCTCCTAAAGCCATTCATAATAAACACCAGCATCCCTTACAAAGTTGGAATGATGGGTCTAATCATCAAGTAGAAACCTGTCAACCCTAAAAGTCCCAATATAGATCAAACAAAGGATGGCATCTTAAGATAATACTCTCAACTCCTCCAGATTTTATACATTATTCCTAGAAGACCATCATCCATCTTGGATGGGGATAAATATTTGATATGGACTGTAAGAGAATGTAAGACACTATGCTTAGATTGCCACATGCAACTTTAAATGTTACCCCTGCCCCCTCCTCTGCCGCCGTGCTTTTGAGGAGCCATCAGGGCTTTTTTTCCTGCTCCCGCCCCTCCGCTGCCTTCCTACTGGCTCCCGTAGCCTCAAGGCTCCTCAAAGCCGCAGCGCCGGGAGCAAATCCGGCAGTGCTGTTAGAGGAAGAGAAGGCAGCAGCAGTTAGTCCGGTGGTGGCGGGGGTTTTGGGGCTTCACAATTACCATCAGTCGCCCCGTGCTCATCAAAACAGGGCCAGTTGGCCAGCGCCTGCAAAGGACCTCCTCCCCAGCTACCAGAGCCTTGTGGCAGTAGAAATCACTGCACGGGAGTTGAAAAGTCCTGCACGGTGTTTTCTCGCCATGTGCGCGGCCGTGCAGCCATGCACCTTAGAAGGAACAGTGGTAGTGGCGGCTTACCTCCAGGCTGTTCCAGTCAGAATCCAGTGCTACCCGGAAGACATCCTGGTTGAAGCAACATCATTGGCCCTTGCACAACAAGATTTGCATCTGATGCTCCAGACATTGCAAGACCTCGGGTTCTCGGTGAATTTCCTGAAAAGTCATCTGAACCCCATCACACGGCTCCAACATCTGGGAGAAATTATAGACTCCGAACTAGGAAAAGTCTTCCTGACTCCAGATCATCGGGACAGCCTTGTGCAGCTGATCCTACAAGCCTCGGTCAGTGCCCATTGTCCTACTCTCCAGTCTGTTAGGGAAAATGATTTCCTGTATCAGCACTGTGCCTTGGGCTCAACTACATGCCAGGACTCTGCAGTGGGCCCTGATTCCTCACCAGCAACAGGGATACCACTCGAGGCTCACCTCAGATGCTTCTTTTGCTGCATTGATGGCTGTCCCCAGCTCTGAACAAGGGATCCGAGTTCTGGGAACCATCATGTCTCACTTTTATGATGGATGCAAGTCTCTATGGCTTGGGGGCCTTATTGGAATCGTGGCTGGTGCAGGGTTGGTGGATGGAGTCAGACCTCTGTCACAACAGCAACTGGCTGGAACTCAAGGTAGCAATCTGACCCTCAGACACTTCAAGGATCACCTGCTGGGGAAGCACATACTCCTCCTGATGGACAATGTAGCCATCAAAGCTCATGTCAACCGTCAGGGAGGGACACACATGAGAGCATTGTGGGTTGAGGCACAGAAGCTAGGCATGTGGGCAGAACATCATCTGGCATCAATCGTGATGGAGCACATCTCGGGATTGGCAAATCACCAGGCTGATTGGCTCAGCAGGGCCACAGTGAATCACGGCAAGTGGCAACTGCATCCCGGGCTATTCAAACAGATCTGTCAATAGTTCGGGATGCCAGAGGTGGACCTCTTTGTGATACTGTTGAATGTCCAGCTACCACGGTTCTTCTTATGCTTCCCGACTCAAGGGGCAGAAGACACCAACGTTCTCCAGAGCCACTGGCCTCAGGGACTTCTCTATGCTTTCCCTCCCCTCCCTCTCATTTCCATTACCCCGAGGAAACTAGAGGCAGAAAGGGCAGAGATCATCATGGTAGCTCCTCACTGGCCCAGAAGGGCCTGGTTTGTGGATCTGGTTCACCTTTCCATTTTGACCCCATGGAGGATTCCTTAGGAGAAGATCTCCCTGTGCCAGGGGGTCCTGGTCTATCTAGAGCCTCAGTGGCTCCAGTTGACCTCCTGGCACTTGAGAGGAGTCTCTTGAGGGCTGCCAACTTCTCCAATAGAGTGATTTCAACCATATAAACCTCTAGGAGACTTTCTACCATGAGAATATATAACGCAACATGGTTGATGTTTGTCAGGTGGTGTAGTAAGGCTACCATAGATCCAACAGAAGCTTCTCCACCTCAGGTCCTTGAATTTCTACAGGACAATCTGGATAAGGGATTATCCCATAATACAGTCCATCGGAAGATAGCAGGTCTGGCCACGGTAGTAGCAGGTGAGAGTCACATGTCCCTAGCTCATCATCCTATCATTTGATGATTTGTAAAAGGGGCATCCAACCTCCATCCCCTAGTAGTTCATAGATATTCCACATGGGACCTTCCCACGGTTTTACAAGCACTTGTCGGAGAACAATTTGAACCATTCAGAATGATTACAGTTCCTATCATTCAGGATTGTGTTCTTGGTTGCTGTTACTTCAGCCAGACACATCTCAGAACTGGGGGCCCTGTCTTCGAGGGCAGATCTCTGCACATTCCATGATAATAGGGTGCAGTGGTTAGAATGCTGTATTGCAGGCTACTTCTGATGTCGGCCAACTGCAATTTGTCAGTTTGAATCTCATTCAGGGTAGACTTGGCCTTCCATTCTTCTGAGGTCAGTAAAATGAGGATCCAGAATGTTGGGAGCAATATGCTGATTCTGTAAATCGCTTAGAGAGAGCGTAAAGCACTTGAAGTGCTATATAAGTCTATTGCTATTGCTATTGCTATTCCAAAGTCATAGGCAGAGCCTTTAGCACCCTTTGAAATACCAGTAAGATAGGAGCTGTTCAAATCTTGGAGAAGCCTCACTCTAGAAGATAGTCTGCTAAGAAGAAAGCAAACCATTAGACAGTATTTTTCATTAGTAGAAATTATCAGATAGAGGTTCTTCAAGTAATCCTTGTGATATAAAGGAAAAAAAATTCTGCTGAGTTTAATTTGTACAAAACAACAACAGATGTTTAGGGAGAATAAAAGCCAATTGATTTTCTGAATTATGTACATAGACATATAATAAATATGTATTTTTCATAATGTACTATATGGAACACTTTATGGAGAAAACAAGGGTAAAAATGTTAATGAGCAAAATAGTGTTATAATTTATTTGCAGTAATTCTTTATTAGATCCTCTAATAAATGGGTGAAATCAATTTACCTTCGTTTACGGTTCACCAATGTGAGCGCGCTCGCATTCACCACCTCAGCACATGTGCAGGACCTTCCATGCATGCACAGAGTGTCAAAAACAGGGCATGATGATGTCCGAGTGGGTGGCCGGAGCCTCCCACCTCCAGTGCTACGGGTTTGCCCAAAATGGATAGAAAAAGCTGAATTACGCCACTGCTCTAATATATATGCAAAATGAGAAAATATAGAATATAAAGTTTCTGTATTGCTGGCCACATAGTAGCATAACTCATCATTGTTTGAATCTTCTAATTTACAACTAGTAATATAATGACTTTAATTTTTATGAAAGTACTGTTTTCTGTCAGAAAACCTTTAAACAAACATAGCCATGATTAGAATAAAAAAAGATTTTAATCTTAGTTTGCCTATTCTATCTTTCCTACCCAAATTTATGTATTGGATTGATATGGCTACTTTTCTTAATTGGAAGAATAACCAGGAATAAACAATATCATTATTTTTATAAATGCATTTTTAATTACAGATCTGCTTAATTATTGAGTACTATTTAAACTATTCTATGAGCCTTCTCACTATGGAAATTTATTTAGTTTTAGAAACACTTAAATGATAATAAAGCATTTTTTTCCATTCTACAATATATTATCATAATGAAGCTGTTGCCTCTCAGTATGCATTATACCAAGTCTTAAGTAACATTTTAATGAGCTCAACATTACCATAAACCCATGGATTAAACTAAATTGAATTTACTGGAAATGGAAAAGGTTCATTAAGAGTTAATTACATTGTTTAAGAAAGAATATTATTCATTTTATGAAGTCAGCTTGGCTAAGAGCCCATCAACATATCCATGGTTTCTACAAAGAAAAATAATATTCTATTCTATTATATAATGTTAATATATAATGATAACATTAACATGACACAAGTATTTATTCATTATTATTCTCATTAAACATTATTGCTTATAACCATTATAAAATAATATAATAAATAAGTTACAGTGTAATTTGTTTCATAAAATAAAAATAGGTCCTTTACAATCTAACTTTTAATAATAATGACTTCTGAATTTTTTCATATCTTTTTACCTGTATGACACAATACATCTGTGTTAATTATAGATGAAATAATATAATATAGTTAAGTGTGTGTGCTATGTTTCCCTAAAACCATTTGCAGGAATCCAAATTGTTTGTCTACTTAGTTTTTCAATTAATTGCAGTTATGTATTTAGACAATGAATTGTTGATTATTCTGTTTTAAGTAGTTGGTTAACTTTCTACCTGTCTTAAATAAATGATTTTTTAAAAAAAGAAAGTGCATCACTTGGTCTTTTTTATTTTTGCTTGCTATTGCATAATGTAGCATATTTATTTATTACTTTTTAATAGTGCATTGCTAAGTTTGATGGCCTCTTGACAGTTTATAAACACTTAAAACCAAAGTACATTTTACATATAAAATTATTTGTTTCAGTTGAACAGTAACCAATCAAATATTGATAAAATAAAAATCATAAGCACTGAACATTGCACACTTTCATATAATATAATTTTGGAAGACAGAGAAGATGTATAACAGTTGGTTAACATCCTAACCTAAATACCTCTCCTAAATAGAATATTTCCTGCAGTAGCAATCAGTCTTATTACGTTTGGGCAGTATTTATTTTTTTGTTTTTATTCATTTAATAAAATGTGTGGCCTGTTTGTAATCCAGGTTTATCCCAAATATGCTCACACTATTTTAAGTATACCTCTAATTAGTAAGCTCAGTAGATTTGATTTAGTATTTCCAAAATAACATAATAGTACTTCAGTTAAAAACAAGCTGCAAGAATAATGACCCACTAATGCGATGCACACTTGGGAAGCCTGTATCTAAGGACATATGTCACCAGGCCCTAAAAGACTGCAGTCTTCTGGATTCAGTTGAGTTTTAATTGTATAATCAATGAAAATATAAAGTTATGTAAATAATCCTAGAAAGAGTTTTCGTACAACCCGGACTGGATCGCCTTTAATAGCGAAATATTAGTTTTTCTATGAGACTACTTTGAAAGAAAGATCAGTCTCACTGATTGCCTTTCAGAGAATTCTTTAACACTTAAATTAGTTAACAAAGAAATCCATATTATATTGAGCTAGAACTAATTTTCTTAATTTGGTTGATATATATTTCTATTTCTATATATTTATCTAGTTGAACATTGTTTATATAGTGCTTTAATTTTTTTTAATTTCTATATTGCTGTGTGTACTTATACTATTAGTTTAATTTTATTCCTTATGCATCAAATAATCAAACATTTCTTGGCAAATTACCCTTCCTTCCTTCCGCATTGCAAAAATCCATTAGTTATATGGAAGACTAAATCCCATGAACAAAATTTCAAAATTACGTGCATTATTTCATAAATAATGCTGCTTATTTTATATTACAAAATAATATACTGTATGTGCATTGGATACTTGAAAAGCTATAATGAGATAGGAAAAATGTATATTTTTCTCATGCAAATACTAATACAGTTAATACTGGTAATACCCAACTTGGAGAACAGATTGCCTTGCTCTTCTCTAAAATGAAATGCAAAAAGTAAAAAAAAAAAAAAAAAAAAACTATAGGTGCTGAACGTGCAATTTTGAGACACATGTAGTAGTCATATTAAGAAACTTCAATATTCCATAAGATTTCTGCTTGTGTTCCTTTTGAAATTAACTAAGGACACTTAAAGCCTATTTCATAATCATATAGCTACCAAAAAATTGTACAACTAAATTCAAGTTAGACAGCAAGGATATTTTTCTCCTGTTTTGCTATTATGCTTGCTTGAATCCTTTGAACTTCGTTATCTTGGCTTTTAATTATACTTTTTCTTGTTATATTTATGTCCTTGACTTTATCAAAGATTCTGTATTTCAGGCTTTATTTTTAAAAGATATATTTCTTTTCATCGTCTTTCTCTTCATACTTTCTTTTTCTTTTCCTTTCTTTTTTCCTCCCCTTTGACTATAAATTGGCCTCGTTTAAGCTGAATCCATTTTAATAGGCCAATCAATAGAACTTTTCACTTTTCCTATCCGATAGGGTCATGTAATATTAATGGTAACAACTGTCTGATTAATGTATTAAACTTTATTGTAGAAATTATCTTCAGAATGTTGAATATCTTCAGTTGAGATATATTGGGGTGATTTGTTTGTTTTTGTTAATTATTTCTGTAAAACTGCTAAGAGTCTTGTAGGACTTGATCGATGTATAATTTTTTATTACTTTCTTTTTTGTGAAGAACATTTGATAATGAAATTTCACATACTATGAATAACTATAAACTAGGTTTTTTTCAATTATTGGGGTTTTTAACAATGTATACATAAATAATAAACTAGTTTATTATTTATTATATAGTTATAGAAATGTTTTTCAAAAATATGCATTAGTAATCATATGTAAAATATTAGTTTATAAAAATGTATAAAAATACAATCTATTCATATATTTTCTAGTCAAATAAGATAAATATATCTAAGTGTTCATAACTGTGTTTGATGTTCAAATCTTAATTTCCACTTTCTGTAATTAATGTACAGTATGATCAGTTAGTTGTCACTAAAAATGTGCCCTTTTGAAAATGTGAAGTACATCTAAACTCAAAAACTGCATACAAAATATAAATGCTACAGCAACTGCATGCAAAAATGTAACTATTTGAAAATATTTCATTCAGTTTTTAAACAAATATAGATTGATGTAACCTAGCTTGTGTGACAAATTAGATTTATAATTCTATAGTTGTAGAACTGTCATAAACCAAAAATCATCTAAATATAGCCTTTAATCCAGTGATATGTGAAAATATATTTCAGTTTTTAAAGTAATGTATGTCTAAAATAATTATGTCATGTCAAACACCAGGAAACAGTTTTGTTAATGAAAATTATAAAGCATATTGTTTCAATTTTTCCAAAAAAATGTACTTTTTCCTTCTAATCTAAGTGTTTAGTCTGTAGTTTAGTGGGTTCATGGGATGTCCATCATATTAAAAAATAGCAGATGAATAATTATTTGCAATCGTATAAATATAAATTCAGTTTTGTAAAAAAGGTGAGCGTTTCTATAATAAAAACAAAAAATGAGGAGAATTAAGCCTTGAAGATATGGAACATTAATCTGTTTATTTAATAAAGGAATATTAAAAACAAGGTACAATAAAAATAATATAATTGCGAAAATGATACAGCAGACTGATCATATTATTTCATTACTTCTCTCTCATTCACATACTGTTTATTATGCCTTGCATAGCAATGATCTGCAAATAACAAATTGGGAACTATTGTTCCTAATTATTACTTTTCACAGAGCTATTCAAATTTCAACCATTTTTTCATTATTTGAATCAAAATAATTTTACACACACACATATATACATACATATACATATAGTTGTTAGGTGATGCTAATTTTACAAGATATGAGAATCATTGTGAGCTGAGTGATATACAATTTTAATAAATTAGTATTATGGTTGTTTTCACAATCAGTCAGATGTTTAGACTGGATGTGGCATGTTTGTCCACCTATCAAGTCCTTCTCAAGAATAGGCAGTTGTTTGATAATGTTAACAATGTTGTCGCATGATGTAAGCTGTTCCAAGTACAGCTGCCTTTTTCAATTGACTGGTGGTGATTTTGTAAAAAGTAGCTTTACTTAGAACAGTTTACTTGCTGTGAAGAATTGTTCTTGTAGGAAGCTTTATTTCTCAGAATTGTTTCGTTTCCATTTTATGCATCAAGACATAGAGTGTAAAGGAAGTGTTTGTATTAGAAACTAAATTAACCTTTGCTTTCCTTCTCTCTCTCACACACAAACACATGCACATACATACTCATGTTTTGCCTCTCTTAGGATTTACTTGCATGTTCTGAAAATGTGAAAATGATAAGCCACATCCTGTACCTTTATCTGAGAGCCAAATGCGGCTCAACTCAATCTGTTTAATACATAATTCACGTTCATATACATTTTATCTTTGCATATACTACAAGGAAACAGGAAATGTGCAGTTCAAAATGTTAAAGCAGAATACATTTTATTAAGAGCTAAAGCAATAAATTAAATCCACTTCTGAACTGAGGATTTTCCCCCCTGAATTGTTCCAGACTGTTTATTTAGTAAGATGCTGGGTTTTATTGGTTTCTCGGAGGATTATTATTAATAAAAGGTAAATTTTAATGAAATGGTAACATTTCCACATAGCTAATCTATAAAAGATGAAATGCCCTATTTTTATAAGTTTATATTAAAGTCATTTTATATTCTGTTTTATCAGAAGAAAATTAGCTTGGAGACTTTGCATAAAAGGACAGTTGTGACAAGGTGGTTGTTTTCTCTCTGTGCATCCACTTCCCTGTGCATCCACTTCCCTGTGCATCCACTTCCAGCATCATAAACTTATACAGCAGATATGTGTCACTGAATAAAATTTGAACCCGCTTTTAATAAGCTACCTTTATTTTATCCTTTCTTTTCCAGAATCTTAATCTTTAAAAGGCTATTTATATTATTATGCTTTGTACAGTGCAGCACTCCAAATCAAGTATCTATTACAAATTACTGTCTAGTATCCACTTAAACATACACTGTGAAGGAAAACCAACATCTCTTTGGGCAGCTTTTTTCTTTTCTTAACTGTTCTTATTTTGGGGGGAATTTGTGTTTATGTCTTAAAAAATAAATATTATTCTCTACGTTGACATTCTTCATTTGTATGTTTTGAAACTCAGCCCACTCTAGAGCTAAGTATTCTCAGGCCCATGTTTCTCTTCATGGGATTTTATTTGTAGTTCTCTGCTTTCATTGTTGACTTATTTTTCTGAATAGCAACTATAGCTTTTATTTATTCTTTTATGAGCTTTCACCCATATGCATCCCATAATAAAGTACATTTATTCTTTTAGATTTCTAATCATATTCCTTCCTTTTTTCCTGTTTCTTCTGTTCTTTGTGAATAAACAGTAAATTACTATCTTCCTTTGGAATTCGTCTCAATTTTGCCTATTACATAAAAGATCTTCTTGTACTAAGTCTTATTATAGAACTTTAAATTCTATCTTGTTTATTTTTCATAGCATTTTTATGAACTAAGTATCTAGGGGTGGTCATCCATGCCACTGGCTCAAGAAAAGCACATGGTTAATATGCGGCTGCCTCTGGCCAAAGATCAGCAAACACCATTCTCAAATTTTTCAGCACAAAGGGGGGATACTATGTTCCTGTTGCCATTAAGCTCTTTCTGGCCAAGTCATTAGCACAGCTTCTTTACAGGACCTTGTTCAATCCAAATTTATTAGATCAATTCTCCAGATGCTGTGTTGTGTCTCAAATGCACTTCTGTGCCTGGAGGCAGCATTGATAAAAGTCAAAGCAAGAATCTCTATAGCTTCTTTAAATCTTTGGCTAAAGCTTAATTTATTTCCGCAAGGCCTTGCTCCATTAATCCTTGATTAATGATCCTTGATCTTCATGGATCAAGGCTGTTGAGTTCAACCTTGCCAAACGAGGCTTCTCTCCAGCCTCACTACTTAAGTTGGAGTACGACCAAGCAAAACAAACATTGTGACAAAGGGTCAAGGACATCGAGAGGCAAGCAGATTTAGGGAAAGCTCCATTTTTTTGGCTCCAGGCTATATTACATACGTTGTAACTTCTGCCAGTTATCTTACCCAGTTGGAGAAGGCAAACTACTGGAAAGCATTTTCGCTTACATGGTGCCATGCACTTCCATCAGCCATCCTGCATGGCAAGTAGAAAAAGATACCATTGACTGAAAGATTCTGCTCTTGTGGCTCAGAAGAGGTGGAGACCATTGGACACATACTCCTTTGATGCTCTTTATATAGAAATATTTTAAAAAACACATCCACCCAAAAATCGATAGGTATCCTGGTTGTTCTGTCACTGCTTATCTCTAGTGGTTGCTTAAGAACAAACAGACTGTGGTTACAGTGCAAGTGGCTAGATTCTGCACTGCAAAACTGGGGTTTCAGAAACAAATGATTAATTCACCATAGCTATTTTACACAACCAATGTAGCAAACTCTTGTGCATCTTTTGTTTTTATTTGTTCTGATCTTTGACTGTAATAAACTTGATTTGATTTGATTTATTTAATTATGAACTAATCATAATAATGATTGTATAGTGAATTGTTCAGTAGGCCAATTTCAGCTCTATCTAACAATATGTTTATTTTATTTATTATTACGTTTATTTGCTACCCATCTTGTTTAGAAGCAACTCTGGGAAGCATGTAGCTTTAAAATAATAAAATATAAATATTTTAAAAATGGTAAAAAATGGAAATTACAAAGAAAAATAAAATTATAGTTAAAAGATGTGGAGAGAAGGAACAGGATGCAGGGGAGAAGTGGGATTGCCTCTTAATTAATTCATCAACTTCTCCAGTGTGATGCTCTCTCATTGGGACCCCAAGCAATCTGGTAGAGCTCCATCTTCGAGCCCTTACAGAAAGTCCAGAAGGATGGAGCCGATGTTACCTCAAGGGGTAAGATGTTCCAAAGGGCAGCTGCCATGGCAGAGAAGGCCCTTCTCCTATATCCCATCAGCCAGAATTCCTTGACTGACAGGACCCACAGCTTTGTCTGAGGTCCATATTTTAGATTCTTAAAAAAATTCCAACTATTTTTTCTCCTTTTCTGTTTTACTTTCTAAACTGAAGGATGGAAACCACCAATAAAACCCCAGAGTTTACTTACCTTCTTCAGGAAACATGTTTTAGCCTTTGCAGTTTCCCCATAGGAATTAAAAGACAGGCATATTTGTCAGTAGATTTTATAAGTCTTGCATTATTTCTTAATCTTTGCAGTCTCAATATTCTCTGCCCTTTGTGTATTCCTTGCTGCTTCTGCAATTTCTCTCTTTTTTCTTCCCTTGAGGGCTCATAATTTATTTTTTTTGTAAGCTCCTGAAAGGTCATCTATCAATGCAGAATAATTTATGATTTCTTGAATTTATAAATGGCAACAATTTATAATTGTTATTGGTAGTCAATTGGTATTTGTTTAACAAATTTATAACAGAATAACAGAGTTGGAAGATACCTTGGAGCTCTTCTTGTCCAACCCCCTGCTCTGGCAAGAAACTCTATACCATTTCAGACAAATAGTTGTCCAATCTCTTCTTAAAAACCTCCAGCACTGGAGCACTCACAACTTATATATGACTTTTTCTTCATCTGAACTCATCAGCAAATTTGTTTGTTTCACGATTTAAAAATGTTAGAATAAAAACTATGAAGGTTTGTCATCCCCAAAGTTTACACTAAACAGAGGTATGGTTGCAGATCAAAAACTCAGATATGTGTATATTGGATATGTTTAGTGATGTGTTTCTGTGAAAAATTAAATATATAGGTTGTATTCATAAGAAAGGATATCTGTAAAGTTGTAGTAGCTGATTATGGATGGTTTCAAATCATGCTTTTTAAAGGATCATTGACCTTTGGTGAAGTAATATCTGTGTTTATTTGTAGGATGTCATGTGTAATAAATCTGGATTTTCTCTCTTTCTGTATTTTTTCAGTATTACGAGATGATTTCCGTCAAAATCCTACAGATGTTGTTGTGGCAGCAGGTGAACCAGCTATCTTAGAGTGCCAACCTCCTCGAGGACATCCTGAACCCACTATCTACTGGAAAAAAGACAAAATCCGAATAGATGATAGAGAAGAGAGAATAAGTGTAAGTAGAACATACAATGCTAAATCTATATGAATTACTAAAGAACAAATCTAACTATGAATTTTAAAGACAACTGTTGAAATAAATGGCTTTTCATGCAATATACAAATGTATCATAAAGCAACTAGAAATTCTAAAATTTGGTTCATAAAAAAAATAGCAAAGAATATGTATGCAAATTTATAGAAATAATTACTGCAATTACCACTATATAAACAGAATAGTAGGCTTGGTGAAGCAATGTACCTTCATTCAGTAAGTTATTTGACTGATAGAAGTGATGTGTTTTCCTTCATTGAAATGAATAGACCTTTGATGGAACAAAGTACTGCATGAGAAAACTTGCTCTTAGTCTTTTCCCCAAGTTCATCCCAAATGTTTTTCACATTAGACAGCTTTGGGTTCCTATAGCATGCACCAAGGTAGCTCCAAGCTGGATAAGTGCAGCAGATACTGCAGGATTGCACACAGTACATGATGGAAAACCATCCATATATGCCAAAGACTCCAACAAGTTGGCTTTAGGCATAGTGTGGGATTCCTCTGCATTACTGATCAACTGGTAGTGCTATTAACACACCACTTACCTCTTGAAGGTTGACAGAATGTTCATAGATTGGAAGCAAATGACAGGTATGAAACATAGAGAAAACTCCAGGTTGTATGGCTGATATTTAGATGTTGCCCATTCTCTGCTCTTATCTATAAAAATTGTGAAGACAGTTGTGAAGACTGTTAACCCAGTCCTTTGATAAAGGAAAGACTTCTTGCTTCATTGTGCTTGCCATCTTTTATCTGCACAGTGGCGCAGTGGTTAAATGCAGCACTGCAGGCTACTTCAGCTGACTGCAGTTCGGCTGTTCAAATCTCACCGGCTCAGGGTTGACTCAGCCTTCCATCCTTCCGAGGTGGGTAAAATGAGGACCCAGATTGTTGTTGGGGGCAATATGCTGACTCTGTAAACCGCTTAGAGAGGGCTGAAAGCCCTATGAAGAGGTATATAAGTCTAACTGCTATTGCTATTGCTATTGCTAATTGGGTTTTTTGTTTGATTGTTATGAGCCACCCAGAGTGGTTGAGATTCAAGAAGCATATACTGTAAGTTTAAGAAATTATTGATATTTTGGTTGATTGCATTGTCAGCCAGATGCTTAGACTGAAATTCGCATTTTTATCCACCTATCGAGTCCTCCCCAAAGACTTAGGATAAGCAGATAGTGATATTTTATGGTGTTAGAGCTATCATCACCGGTTGCTATTATTATTTTCATTGTTATCTGTTTACAACTATGTCATGTCAAAGCTGCCAGTTCTTTAGCTGGTGTTGGCCTTCATATTCATTGTTCTACCGAAGAACCTAGGGTGACATAATGTATCAGCATAGCAAATGTGCAGAGCCAAGCAGTGTGGTCTTTTCTGAAAATTTTGTCAATGTACAGATTTTTCTAAGTGCTAAAAGTTTTTGGTATGACACCAAGTATGCCCATAATTACTGGGACCACCACAGTCAGTTTACGCTATAAATTTTCAGTTTCACTTTTTTCATCTTCATGTTTACTTTTTGTCTCTTATTCTGTCATTCCCCTGATAATGCCATATCAATTACTGTGTTTTTTGGAGTATAAGACACACCTTTTCCCTCAAAAAAGAGGGTGGAAATCTGGGTGCATCTTATGCACTGAATACAGCATTTTTGGCCTACTGAAACCCACCCCTTTTGCAAAAATGGACGTGCAGAGGGTTTGAGAGACTTGCAAAGTGCTCCTGGGGGCTGGGGAGAGCAAAAATGAGCAAAAAATGGGCCAGCCCCCAGGAGCACTCTACAAGCTTCCCAAAGCTCTGCATAATTTTTTTTTTTTTTTTTTTTGGCAAAAAATGAGGCGTGCAGAGGGTTTGGGAGGCATGCAGACTGCAAAAACCTTTTTTAAAAAAAATATCTCTTCAAAATCATGATGCGTCTTATAGTCCGAAAAATGTGGTATCCACATTTCTTTGTTTCCAACAACAGTTATTTCTAGTTTCAATGTTATTTGAAAGTCCCACAATGTTTTAACCTGATCATTTTCAACTATTTTTTCAACCATACATTCTTATCAATGATGATAATGATGATGGTTCATCATACAGTCAGCCAGATTCCAGACTCGCATTTGTGTTTGCCTATTGAGTTCTTTCCAAGAACCAAATATAAGCATATATAGAGTTATATTGTTGCAGGATATTTCTCTCAATCTCTAGGATAAACCAGAGCAATCAACTGTGTGTGTGTGTGTATGTATGTATGTATGTATGTATGTATGTATGTATGTATGTATGTATATGGACAGACAGACAGATGGACAGATAAATAAATGACAGTTTAGTTTAGTGATTAATGCTTTATTTCCAGACTGTGGAGTCTAGTCCCATTAAAGCTGGCTGGCTTTGATTTAGTCACTGTCAGCCCATGACATTGGGTTCAGGTAACAAGTCATTCCTATTGCAATCAATGCATCAACACCTGGTCAGATGTTCAGAATGGATTTGATGTTTTTGTTCACCTATTGAGTCTTTCCCAGGAATTTGGGATAGGCAGATATGGATGTTTGATATAAATTATTCCAAGTAAAGGTCCCTTTTGCAATTGACTGATGGTGAATTTGAATGATGTTCAAGTGGTGCTCCAGTTGATTTGGGATTGCACCTAACTAAGGCATATATTACTATTGGTATTACTACATTTTTCTTTCTTTTGCCACAGTTGTTCTATTCCTATTTGCAGGTCTTTGTAGTTTGTCGTTTTCTCCAGTTCTTTATCTTCTTTTCTGCTGTCTCTTTGTCTTTCTTATCAGTGATTTTTAAGCCTGGCAAGTTATGCAGCAGGTTTAAATTCTAAAGTCCTAGAGCACTTTTTAAACCATGTGTTCATTGTACAGTCAGCCAGATGTTTATACTGAATGTGGTACTTTTACCCACTTGTCATGATTATTGTTCCTTCAAATGCACAGTCGTCTATATTTAAATGAAAGTAAAATTAAGCACTATTGCTATTCCTTTCTAGGTATCCCAGGGAAAATTTCACAGTGCATAACAAGTTATCTTTTTAATTTTTTTTATAATAGATACGAAGTGGAAAGCTCATGATTTCAAATACAAGAAAAAGTGATGCTGGAATGTATACATGTGTCGGCACAAATATGGTGGGAGAACGGGATAGTGATCCTGCAGAACTTACTGTTTTTGGTAAAGAAATTCTAAAATACATTCATGTTTCTGTCAGCTGACCCAGTCAATGTTATTTGGAAGTTTTGTTAAATAACAAGTGTACTGAAATTCTTTTTTTAAATAGCTTTTTGCCTTTGCCATGACAGCAAGAGTTCTAGATTTATGGCTAGATTTATTAATATAAATATGCCATTATTAAACTCTTATATTTTGCTCTTATATTTTTCTCTTAGGTTACTTAGGTAATTCAAACATGTTACACTGGTGTTGAAACATAATAAAGATATTATTAGTACGTCAATTACTTTGTGCAAACTATTTCCCACAATGTCTAATGATAAACATCTATGAATTAATTTTTAAAATATAAAAACACAGAAATTAAACATAAATGATATTTTCAATTGACTGCTTATATTGGTTCCTGTTAGAAAATTATCAAATGAATTTGATAAAGTATTACCCCAGCTGACAGAAATTTCAAATTCTATTGTTTATTAATATTAGTTCTACTGTACTGTACTTTATTCCATTCCTTTCCATTCTATTCTATTCTTCCCATGACTGATAGAAAAAAATATTTGTAACACTACAGGAAACTGAATAAGATTATACTGTCTATACTAAGTTTAAAAAATGTCTGTCTGAAATAACTAAGTGGTATGATCATTTTTCTTTAGGCAGTTTATATTGCTTTCAATTCCTTGTTTTAGAAAACTATTCCTATAAATAATGACCATTTTCTAAAAATAACATTGATAACAAAATTAAGGTTATCTGGATACAGAACAGATACAGAACAAAGCTACTCAATAAAATTTACTGGAAATGCATAGAAAATTCTAATGAATTAGAAGAAAGTGAAGCTGTTGCATCTGAAATGTATAAGTTATTTTCTTACCTGCTGGCTTCTAGACATTTGCAGAATGTATTCCTTTGTTTTGGTTTTAAAATGTTTTCTACCAGTATCTAAAATTAATTCTAGCATATCACTTGGAACTGGTATCTAGGTCACCATACAAGGAATTATGCTTGAGGCATAGCCTCTGGTAAAAATGGGTAACAGAAAGTAAAACATTATCAGGAGCTCAGTGAATATACTGTATGCAGGAGGACCAAAATTACAATCATGTATGAAGAAGTTTTCATAAATAGGTTTGGCATACTTTAAATAATCATAGATAGTTATCTAACTGGGTAAATTAAAATATATTGTTTTCATCCACATAGGCATCAGGAAGGGCATCTGGCCAGCTCCATCCAGCGTACCTCGACTCTACCCAAAATTAAGAGATTACCGTGTCATAAAAAGAGTTACTGATATAATCATTGCAAGTTAATATTGAAAGGAAATTGCATACATTTTCCTGCATGTTAACAAGAAGCATTTCCATTCTCAGTTCTACTGACATAATTATTACTATAGTTGGTGTTTAGATTTAATCAACATAAACTCATTAAAATCAATGTTGTTGAGCAATTTTGTTGCTCAAAGGATGGCTAAATCTAGAGTCCAAACATGTTGTGTAGATATTCATAATATTTTGTAGTGTTTGCTTTAGAGATAAAAAGTTTTGAATTTTTCAGATTTTTTATAGCTTAAAGAAAATATGTGCATTTAACTACATATGTTGTCTTTCATTCAAAACATATAATTTATATCATATTTGCTTTTATTCACAAATAATATTATATTAAATTCTTTAACCTTAAGTTCTTAAACTTGCCATATTTTAAAAGGAATGATTGAGTACATGAAACATCTTCTGCCATATTTATCTCCTCAGCATGCAAGATATTGCCATATTTTACTCAAGTATATGCAATTAGATATTCTGATCTGTGATTTTGTACTATGTATATTTTTGTTTCTATATAACAACATTCACCCACAGCATCCACACATTCACCCAAAAGATTATTTCAGCTTTCAGAAGAAACGTTTTTGTGTCCAAGGGAGTTTAGTGTAAGGAAGGCCTGGTTAGGTTTAGGGAGAAACTAACAAATAATAAATGCCCCATGTATCAGAGTGAAATTATATCATTCTGCATACTGGAACAAAGCAAAGCATAAATAATAGATGACTTTAAGCTTCATTTGATATAAGATAAAAATCCATAGTCATTTGCTTAGATCCTGTTCATTAAACATTGACAGTTCAGTTTATTTGTAATTTGACTCTTTTCTTTTATTTAACTTACATGGGAAAGTATCAGCTATTCAAATTAATGAGAAAGAATTAAGTAATTAAATAAACAAAATAAATAATGATTCTTCATCTTCAAAAGTGAAATAAATATTATTGGCTTAGCAATTTTTGACAAATGTTGTATGTTGTATTCAATGCTGTACATACTGTATGTATTCTCTTGTGATTGTCAGGTGCCATTAATACCCTAAACTTTGGTATATAGGTACTCCTCAACTTATAACTAGTTGCTTAGTGACTATATGAAGTTGCAGTAGATAGCCCCAAAGCTATTTATGAATCAGTCCCAAAGTTATGACCATTGCATGGCTCCACAGTTGCTTGCCCTTATGACCAACTGCTGGGATGTTGCAGTGCCCCCACACATTTATCAACCATACCAGGAAGAGAAGAGATGAGGCTCTCATAAGACAAGCGATTATGTGGGCATCTCACGTAATGGCTATCATGACTTCCAATCCTAATGGGCAGGCTCCGTTACAATTGTAATCAAGGATGGCCTATATATATTAATCAAGTATCTGAGAAAAATTGATATGAAGCTTATTTATAACAAGCCAGAATCCATATGACTGACAAAATGATCTCTTCTGATCTCTTTTATATGTATTACTTCTCTAAGACTTGTATTATTTGACATAGAAACATTTTGGGAGATAGTAAGATATAATTATTCATCTGTAATCTTAAAAAATGCTTTATTTAATATAGACTATACATCATTTTAATTTGCATGCTGAATCTTCTTGATAAAATTATTAATGTATATAATATATTATATAATATATAATATATAATATATAATATATTATATATTATATATTATATATTATATATTATATATTATATATTATATATTATATATTATATATTATATATTATATATTATATATTATATATTATATATTATATATTATATATTATATATTATATATTATATATTATATATTATATATTATATATTATATATTATATATTATATATTATATATTATATATTATATATTATATATTATATATTATATATTATATATTATATATTATATATTATATATTATATATTATATATTATATATTATATATTATATATTATATAAAACTTTTCAGCCTTTTTTGAAATTAGCATTATGGATATACCAGAGAATTTCGTCCTTTTATCCAACGAGGGACTAACATTGTAAAAATATTGTGCATTTGATTTAAATCCAGTTGATATTGTTGCCTATGCATGTACAATATGTGCTTTTCAACACAAGTCCCTTCAGTTTTCTTGGCAAGATTTTCAGAAATGTTTTACATTGCCTTCTTCTGAGAGTTGAGTGGCCAAAGTCATTCAGCTGGGTTCTTATCTAGGGCAGGACTAGAACTCACAGGTTTTTTGCCAGTGCCTTTAACCATGACAGCAAACTAGCTACTAATATTATATAAAGAATGTTAATTGAATGACATTAGTCTAAACATTTTATTCATAAATTGAATAATGGAACAATCATGTTGTATGACTAGAATATAAGCACAAAAGAAACAATAATGTACATATTCTTGCCTAACAATAGACAAAATGTAGAAATGATGTACAAACACAATAAGCATTTGTGTGAAATATAAAGTCATTTGTTTATTTATTTTGTACCTTGCCACAATTGGTTTGATTTTCAGTGGCTTACATGGTATGAAAAAGAAAAAAAGGAAGGCATCCATGATACAATATAAATACTCATTTATTTGCATATAAAACACAAATCTGGGAAATACTAAAAATAACAACTCATTAAAATTAAATAAAAACTTGGCCCAAGCAGGTTAAACATTAGACTTCATGACTGTTAATGAGAATAGGGAAATGTTTTAATAAATCACTAGGCAGTAAATTTATTCTGGGCTGGACTATTTTCAATATTTGAAATGAAACATAGCCATCTTATTTAATGTGGAACTCTTGTTTTCAAGAACGGCCCACATTTCTCAGAAGACCAATCAACCAAGTGGTTTTGGAAGAAGATGTTGTTGAGTTTAGATGCCAGGTACAAGGCGATCCTCAGCCATCAGTTCGCTGGAAGAAAGATGACATCGATTTGCCAAGAGGAAGGTAAGAAAAATGCTCATTATTCATAGGGCTTTTAGGATTGCCATAATTATTCATAGGAAACATTATTAATCAGAAAAAAAGCATATTGGTTAAAAGGATTCTATTATTTATTTATTTCTATTATTAAGAACACATGTTCTTAAGGAAATACAGTTTCGTAATTAGAGATACTGACCCTTTAAGCAATAATTCTTCAGATCTAATTGCAGGCCCCAGAACACCAAGAAATTTCATCAATAAAATGTGATGGTAAAAAGATTGATTATAGAGTTAATGCAATGTTCACATGTTTATGACTTTAGGAGTGTAAATGAAAACATATGAGCCAGTTTGATGTAATGCTTAAGACACCAGGCAAGAAACCTATGGGAGTTGGAGTTCTGGTTCTACCTTAGGCACAAAGCCAGTTGAGTGGCGAGTCACTCTCTCTAGCCTAGGATGTTAATATCAAATCATTTCCAAAAAGCCAAGAAAACTACAAGGGTTTGTCCAGACAGTCTCCAGGAGTCAAAATTGATTCAAACACACAGACACACAATGAAAACATTTCTAATCCCAATCTCAGAAATCTGAATGAAAAGTCATATGTCATTGGAAGTCTTACAATATAACAGCAAGGAGTATGAACTGAAGCAGAAAATGTTGCTTAACTATACAATAAAGGAATAAGATTTCTCTTCTCCTTTATGTCACTCTTGCATGATATTAATTTTTTTAGATTTACTAAATAATTTCACTAAAATTTAATAACTTGATTAAAACACTGATTTGATCAGATGTGACGTTAGCTTGACCCAGGGGTGGGTTCTTGCTCCTGTTACTGCCAGTTCGCTCAGGGATGCACTTCAGGCTCACGTGCTTGAGGCACGCTATGCATGCATGCACAGTAGTGAAAAAATTGCTTCTGCGCATACATAGAAGCAAAAAACAAGATAGTGCCATAGGCACTGCCAATAGAACCAGTTCGGGGACGTGGTCGACCTACTCGGCCGAATCAGTCCGAACCAGTAGGAACCTACCTCTGGCTTGACCTCTTATGCTCTCTAACATAATACTAGTAATACATAATCCAGAGAATGTTCATTGTTATGTCACTTGAAAAAATAACACTTAAAGAAATTAAACACTGTAAATAAATTAAATATTCAAACTAGCTAATCCTACATAACTAATTTTCCTGAAAATCCTATAAAAGTATGGAAAATACTTTAGGAAAATGCAGTTTTAATAAAAGTATAGTGTAAAAGGATATAATATTTATAATGAAATATGCTCTTACTATTCTCTGAAAATATAACTATTTCTTTTTATAACCTCTGCTTCAAAATTTTCATGCCTGGATATTTGTTTCCAAACCTTGTAATGCTAATTTTAAGAATCAGTGGTTTTAAATTTCTGTTTGATTTAGGTTTTAAAGTTATTTTTTAAAATTTGGATTACTTCTCTCCTTCTTGCCTGCTATGAAATTCCAGTTTTCTGTAAACTTTCTGCAAGTTCAGGGTCTGCTGTTTTGGGTCAACCAAGTGTTGATCCAATGATTGCAATAGGAATGGTTTGTTGCCTGAACCTAATGTCATGGGCTTTCAGTGACTTAATCAAAGCCAGCCAGCTTTAATGGGACTAGAATTCAGTCTCCTGGAAATAAAGCCTTAACCACTAGACTAAACTGTCATTTATTTATCTGTCCATCCTTCAACATACATACCTACAATTCAGTGCTCGAATTAAAAAAAAAATACTACTAGTTCTGTGGGCTTGGCTTGGTGGGCGTGGCTTGGTGGGCATGGCAAGAGAAGGATACTGTAAAATCTCCATTCCCTTCCCACTCCAGGAGAAGGTTACTGTAAAATCCCCATTCCCTCCTGATCAGCTGGGACTCAGGAGGCAGAGAATAGATGGGGCGGGGCTAGTCAGAGGTGGTATTTACCGGTTCTCCGAACTACTCAGAATTTTTGCTACCGGTTCTCCAGATCCATAGGCCTGCTGGATACCACCTCTGAAACAATTGATGGTCCTGGTTTATCCCAGAGACTGTGAAGAGACAATAATGTCTCCATTGAGGACAAGCAAAAGAACAAGCAAGTTTAAAATATTAAAAAAGCAAATTTTGATTGAACCTCAGAAAATATTTCATAATAATAATTACTCTTTAACAATTGAACTGACAATGTCATTATTTAATGCTTTTCTCTAGTTCCTTTACCAGTTCAACTACTTAAAGAGATACTGCATGGCTCTCTACTAAGCAAGGATCCATAGTGGATTCCGGCATTGGGAAGAGTTCCAAACATTGCATTATTAAATGAAATGCAATTCTAAAAGCATTTTGAAAATGTAAAGTGAACAATATGAATATTGATGAGTTTTCAGTGATTTATTATTATGACTAGTTTTCTTCTTTAATGTCTGTTTGACACATTTATACTGAGGGGCAATGAATTCTATAAATGATGGAAAGTATTTGTAATTACTTCCAGTTAAATACAATCTGACTTATGTGTTGAATATGCCACTTTATTTAAGCTTAGATACAGAAGCAATATTACAGACTGAAATATTTGGTGTGGAGATGGCATTTCCTTGGCTTAACATTTAATAACATTTGATTACAGTTTGTGCTGCACTTCATGTTTTCTAATTTCTAGCAAAGCCTAAGAGACCAGCTGCATAACTGTAATTATGTAGCAAGTAATATAGGGTTTTCCCCCTTAGAAATAAAATACTTTTAGTTACAGATTGGAATGTATGAAATTTGCTAATAACAATTTACATGCAATATGATAGCAAGGCTACTTTTGTGAGACTGAACTAATGTACAGACAGAATGAATGTGTCATTTTCCTAAATGTATATCCTTAAAGTATCTGTTTTATGGGGAGGGGAGGATATTCCTGTTCTGAGCAGCTGGTTCAGTAAGTACCTCTTTAATGAAATTACAATTGGTGTTTGTATGTTGGATGTGTAGATATTTCGTGTTAACAGACAAGAGAACTGAAAGTAGCAACAGATATAAACTACCAGCAAGAAAGAACCATTTCTTTAAATTTATTCTCTGTAGTGCAATAAATAGAACAATGCAAGAAAACCTGGTAAACTAAAAATAATATGCAAGTTGCCCTCTTTTACAATGAAATGTTACGTTGCTATGCATTGTTGGATAAAAGAATTCTTTTGGCAACCTAAGAACCAGTTCTGTTTAATGGAAAATTAAGAAAAGATCTCTGGTTTCATTTTGTTTTGGTATCTAGCAAACATTCTTTCTGGGAATGGAAGAAGATAAAGTGAAATGGAACATTGTCACTGGTTAACTTGATAAATAAAGTTCCTATCATTAATGTCATAAGAAATTCAGCATTACCCATCCAAACTATTTCCATTTCGTTTTGCTTTTCACCAGGCAATCTACCAAAAATAGCATATTGCTATTATTTCTACCTCCTCCTCTACAAGTGAAACAAAATGAAGATTCTAATTGTTAAGCCATTTTTTGTTTTTGTTTCAATTAATGATGTAAATGGCACTGTTAGTTATTAAATCTACCTCTATCTGTTCTAGCATGCTGGAATTTTTAGTGATAATTTTCAAGAAAAGATACCCTGATAAATGCAAGATGTGGGAATTTAGTACTTCATATATTTTCTTGGTGATAAGATAGGAATTTGGCATTCACTTTTGAAATCAGGTGTTTCACACAATAAAATTCATCCTTTTTCCTCTATGGCTTGACATTTGAATACAGTAAGCAATAAGACCCACAGCCTAAAAGAAAGGGTAAATGGACATTTAGCTTGAAAGTGATGTAATGCATTATTTATGCCAAGAGATGGAATTTGCCCATTGCTGCCATTATTTCATGAGCTGTAGACCAGCTATAGGGTTCTTTATTTGCTTTTATACTAAACAGAGACATTCATATTGGCTTTACTTGATTTTTAGTGACCTTCAATACAATCATGATGTTCTCTGCAACAATCATGGTGTTAAGAGTAGGTTTTGGTAATTCTACAACTTCCTCTACAATTAGTGACAATTGGTATTGGGGGAGAGAGGGTAGAAACCTAGCCCTAAAACCCTTGATGTGTAGGTTGTCATATGTCTGTATTTTTTCCTTGTTCCTATTTAACATCTACAGAACACCACTGGGTAGTTTGCCCAAAAAAGAAAGTTAGATATCATCCATACTGTGTGCTGATAATAGCCTTCTTTACATTTTCACCTGTGTCAGCCAACAGTGCTCTACATATTTTTTTTGCAGTGTCTGAAAGCGGTGGGAAGAGCAGTCTCAGGTTTAGGCTCAACCTTGGCAAGATGGAGTAGCTATGAATTTTGTAGTCTTCCCTACCTCAGGAGCCAGGGCTTACCATATTTGGCTATGAATGGAGTAGCATTCTCCTACTAATTTAAAAATAAATTAGAAAAAAATGTTTTTCTGTATGATATAAAGGAAATAATGTTGATCATATGAGCAGATTTTCTGTTTTAATTAATAATAATGAGCAATATTGAATGAAAGTTGGAGAGAAAAATATTTTTCTGCTATTAAACATAGCTCTTTAAACATTTTGTCTTTATAAGCCTATGCTGTTTTCAGGTTTTCAGCAGTATACATCAAGGAGACTTATTTCTTTTATGAAATGAATAGAGTAGGTCAGAGAATGTTGTTAAAACCTTGACAATAGACAGGACAAAGCTAATATATTATTTCTGTGTTTATGTGAGATGGAATGTCAGAAAATATATATTATCAGTTATAGTTTATAGTGAATTAACCTGACAGCTTCTGAGCACTGTAGCGGCTAAGGAAGAATCTTCAATTTGATATAGTATACTATCTTTGGTTAACAGAAAATTAATAGTAAAAGGCATGTCAATTTTATTTGGAAATGGTTATTAAAAAGAAATGCTGATGTTGAAAATTTTACCATTTCTTGTCTAATTTAACCATTAATCATTGCTCATTAAAAGAAAAACAAGTGGAGTCTCTTATTTTCTTCAAAGAAAATTCATTACTGTGTGTTATAAACTGAAATCCTGGGAGGTTTGACATTCCAGTGCTTAAGGGCTGAATTACAATATCAAAAAGTAATACAGGCTTTCAGAAGAATGTGCTTCTAAGGGGATTGAAAAAATAGTTATGCTTTCACTGGAATTTCCAATTTGGTAGGAGTCATTTGCAATGAAGATAACAGAAACCTCCATAACAAATTATTTTATGAAAACATTCTTTGGTATTGTTTCTAAAGCTCTGCTAATAAGCATGTTATTGATGAAAGCATGATTTCTAAAGTGTATAAATATAATAGTAGTACATGGATGTGAATTTTCTATTGCTTCGTTGTCCATTTGTAATAATATTAACCAATATTATCATTAATATTTTATGCTTTTTAATTATTTTCTTTCTTTGCTCACAATACTTGTTTGCTAAAAGTTATATGAAAATATTAATTGCATTTATATATTAAAACTCATACAGTGTGCAATTTTCAAAATTGGATTGTTAATATTCTTCCCAAATCATGGCCCTAATGGGATTTTAGACCTATAAACAGGGGTGCGTTGCTGCTGGCATTACTGCCAGTTTGGTGCACGCAATTGTTTTGTTTTTTTCCACAGAAGAAAAATGTGAAAGATAAACTTATTGTGGTTGTGTGTATGATTGTATCCATTTCGCCAAGGCCAGTTCTGGTTTTCAAAAGCTTTTTCTACATTGTCTATTATTGTTATTTCAATTTACTATTGTTTATTTTATGTTAAATATAATTCTCTCATTTATTCTTAAAAAGATGTAAAGGAAAACGTAAAGACTTTTTCTCTTATTGCTTTATTTGAACACTTGCTACTGCACATTATCACCCCATAATTGTAAAGTTAGTAATATTTTACCATTTTAGATGTTATATTTTTCTTTACTTATAATGTACAACATTAATAATCATAAATAATAGAATACAAACCACAATTCGGTAAAGGAGCTGTACAGATGACCAACCTTGTTCTAAGCTGCTGAGCTATAATTGAAAACTGTAAAACAAATATGTGTTTTTACAAAAGACTATCTAACATGCTTAATAATTTCATAAGATTTAATTAGTCCATTCAGCCATGAATAACTGAATTTGATGTAATGTCTAAATGAATAAAATGAATAAAATGAAATCGGTTCCTTGATTTCCTGACAAATTAATCTGTATTACTCTTTTTAACAGTTAATTAAGTACTATATTCTATGAAACAGGTTTCTTCCACTACAAATAACCCATCTTGCTTTAAGATAATGCAAATTCAAATTTGTGAATAATAAGAATAATTATCCAAAACTAGTAAATATATCCACATTTCATGTTGAGTTAAATTTATACAACATCAGACTGCTTAAAAAGTCATTTTCTGTTGATATAATAATTTCTAATTCTGAAATACCTTGCATTCTCTTGTAAAATTAAATTAAAACTAAACATTACAACTAATGTAAGGAAAATAAATAACTCTATAATATGCTGCTTCTCATTTCTAAGTACCTTTATGAATGTTTGCCACATTTTTGCCACAACCTATTTCAAAGTAAAAGAGAACTAACATTTTCAGCTTATTACCATGAACCTGAGCCATAAATGTGTTACCATCATTATAAGAAATAACAGAACAGAATATCATCTGGGAGTTATTTACTTCTGAATTAATAACGTACATGAAAAATTGTAAGCATAGGGATACATATTCTATATTTGTTATTTTAAATATTAATCTCACAGAATTACAATTAGTCTGTACCACAATACGTGAAACATAAACATAAGGAATGAACACTACTAAGCTTCCAATTTCTACAGATGTTTGTTTTCGTAAGTCTTATACAACATCTCCACTTGTTATGGCAATCTTGTCTATTTTTGTCTGTGTGAGATAAGTTTATCCCTGTTTAATTTTTAATGAGAATTGTCATGTTATTGTTCACATTTTTTCACAATGTCCTGATAATACTGTCCTGTTGGCATTCCATGGAATCATTTCCCTAGCTTTATCAATATCCTTCAGTCATACTTTCCAACTCATATCTCATTTGTTGATTCATTCTGACTCCTGTTATTCACTATGATTTGGTTTCTTTGATTTTAAAGCCTCACTTTATTCTTTTAAAAAGTTTTTATTCTTTCTCCATAACATACTAGAGTGGCTGCATGTGAACCAATCACTTTTACTCTAACAAAAGCAAGAACAGATTATAATGTACTTCTACTACCACGTTCAAAGTTGAAAATGTTTGGTGGGCATATATAAATATGACATCATCTAAAATTGATTATTAAGTTTCACATGCTGTTATATTGTTTGTAAGTGTAGGAGAATAAAAATTGGAATTTCTCTGCTCAGGGACTCCACCCTTTATAATGATAGCTTTTAAGACTAGTAACCATTTCAATTGTGCTAGATATGCATTTTAAAATGTGGTGTGTTTTTTAAAAAATAATGTGTTCATTATTCCCTGATGCCCTGGGAAAATAATAATAAAATATTTCTTTGCAGGAAAATCCATCATTCCCATTGACCTTAAACCAAAGAATTTGAGGAAAATAGAATACAAACTTTAGAAACTTTAAATTATTCCTATTAGTGTAAAAAATTTTTTTACATTTTTACATTGAAAGTAAAAATAACTTTGTATTCCTTAAAAGCAATTGTAATATAAATTGGCCTAATCTGGTCTCATTTTCAGTATGTGAAATAGGAAATTATGTGAAATTGTGTGTGTGTGTGTGTGTGTGTGTGTGTATGTATGTATGTGTGTGTATATATATATATACACACTAGATGAATAGTATGTATACCTATATTTTAAAATTAATTAATACAGCATTTAAATAATTGTTTATAATGAAGCCATCTTGTTTATAAAACATTTTTTAAACATTTTTCCTTAAGACATTTGCTATAGTATATTTTGTTGAGAAAATTTAGCATGCACAGAAATCTTACAGATCTTACTTTTACTTTGCTTGCTCAAAGTCTAAAATTCCCTTTAATGTAACTTTGTTAAGATATTATAGAACTGAAATGTTTTGATAGGTATATTTCATATTATTAGATCAGAATAAAACTTAGGATATTACATACTGATAATAGCGCTATCTGATTTTAGTGGTTAAGAACAAGGACAGAATAAGTGATATTCCTAATATAACTTTAATGTGACATGAACATAGCCATACTAATTTTATGGCTCTAAAGCTTTAAGTTATACATGGTTCAATAAAAGTGTCATGAAGATTAATTTTTAGTGGAATTATGTCATTTCGTATAATGAATTATCTTCTAGAGATGTTTCTGTGTTAGAATAATGATGACAGCATTCCAGGTGAAAAATTAAACTTGGTATAATTTTCTATTCTAAAAGCAGATATGATATCAAAGATGATTATACCTTGCGTATTAAAAAGGCTATGAGCTCAGATGAAGGAACATACACATGCATAGCTGAAAACAGAGTTGGAAAAGTTGAGACATCTGCAACTCTTACAGTTCGAGGTGAGTTCTGAACTATTTAATACATAACAACATATAATATATATGTACATATCTTTTGGTGACTGAAGATTAGATTCTAAGATTCTCTCTTAGAATACAGGAAATAGTTGTATTTAAATAACCAACTCTGCTTGTAGCTTACTTTGATCACTGATAGTAGCTGTCAAGAATATCATGCAGAAAAACTTTTTTGACATTGATCCACTTCCTAATGATTAAAAAGAGATTTTGATGTCATTACTATTATTATACCAAGAGAAAGTTCTTAAAACTCATGAAACCTCTTTTGTTACTGATATCCCAAGAGACAATAAAAAGAACTTATATATTTATAAGCATTGCATAATTAAGTGCCTATCCATTTTGTTCTTGGAAAACTTATAAACAAGGAAATTGAAGAAAAAGTTCACAATTTCATATTTAAATGAAAACTAGCAGCTGAAATCATATATCTCCTTATCCAAATGAAGTTCCAATACTGTTGTGACAAAATTAAGGATAGATACATGAAAAATATAATTTTCTTCATTACAGCTGACCCATGCAACAACAGGTGGCTATAAAGCCAGTCATCAAGAAATTTTTTTAAAAAGTTTTATTTTTCACAGTAAATGTAATATATCAGTCTAATACAATATATAAAGACTCAAGGAAGAATTAGATAAGTATATGAGGAAGGAGGAAAAATGTGGTGATATGAAACTGCCATACTATACATATATATCAACACAGATTAGATATGGGAATGTAGATCTTTTTTTGATGTAGAAAGAGAAGTAGAAAATACCAAGGTACAAAGGGGGGAGGGGGGGCAGGCAATAGACAGTATATTGTGATTGGCCTATGGATCATGATTTTTGGTCTGCCGTATATAAAAAAAAATGGATTTACAATTTACACATATGCGTGTGAGAGAGAGTAAGTTTATTGTATAAGGGATACTTAGGAACAAAATATTTATGTGGATTTCATGAGATATTTTCACTGTATAATACACTAAAATCATATACATATTAACTTAATACACCTTGCATTCATATCATATTCTTTTTAGAGGATATGTTAGTCTGCTGAAATTCTATTCCTTTTGGTGTGTATTTTTCCCATTGCCAGCTGTGGACGTCATTGGTAATGAATGCAGCTGGAGGTCATTTTATAAATGAGTATACACAAACAAACATAAAAATAGAAGTATAAAAAATAATGGATACTACACAGGCACTGTTCCACATTTTAGCAGCATGGTCTAAAGATTTCACTAGAATTGCAAAAATTGCTTCATAAGTGTTTTTTCTTTTTCTATACATTTATATGGTCTGTTTTATTAGAATATGGGTCAACTGATCTGAGATGCCAGCTTTTATAATATGGTTTAGTTAATTGATGAATTTGGATGGGGAAAAAAAGAAAGAAAATGGAAAAAAGCATAGTAATTCTGGCAGTGGGGAACTCTCCAGATTTTTTTAAAATAGAGGTTTTATGCTTTATTTTTACAATTAATAGTTTCCTATTATGCTAAAATCTTACATAACAATGAATTGCCCCATACGTTTCATACAATCTTCAGAACAGGCATTACTACTTTAAGAGGATAGATATATACTTACATCCTTCCAAAACAACTGTTAAATTTGCTGAAGCTTAATTTCAACAAAGATAAATGTGAAAATATGTATCTATCACTGAAGAATCCTTCAGCAATATCCAAATTTTCTGAACATAAAGGTTTTTGTTTTTTGGCAAGCAATTAAATAATGAAGTTGAAATCAAAATTGGAATCCTTCTTCTTTCTTAAAGTTCACCAGATTCTGTTAGTAAAAGTAATTTGGAAATTTTATTTCATGTTCCAAATGGAATTTATCTTAAAAATCAAAACTTGATAAATTTCCAGTGTTGAATTGCTATTTTAAAATCCTACTCTACTTTTTATAGTGCCTCCTTCACAACAATTACAAAGCTTTTATTGTTTTTGAATTATATTAATATTAAATCATGCCTTATAACATTGAAACTGCCAAATTATGAATTTTTCTTTTGAACTTAGTCTAATTTACTCCACAGAAAATATGCACAGGATAAAACTTGATCAGAAATGTAATAATTTTATGAATATAGCAGCTTAACTTTCATTTCTGAAGTATTTGGGCATCTATGACTGTCTGTCTTGTTCCATGAAGTATTTGAATTATACAAGCATAAAACTCTCCTAACATTAAACCTCTTTCATACATTCCTTGGCTCTGAGTTACATCAAATAAAACCATGGCAGGCATAAACACTTTTGCCAGACATACTGTTATGAAAAATAGTGACTGTAACAACTGTAGTGTTATTAGATGTACACAAATTCAATTCTATCTGGCAACAGTATATATTTTTTCAAACTCTTATTTGATTTAGAAAGATACTAGAGAATATTATTCTTTTAGAAACATATACATAAAATAATAGGAAAGTTAATTTTAAACACTGTTGGTTTGAAAATGTCCAAATTTAATTATAAATGTGTTATAACAAGTTGCAAGTCAATAAATATCCACATTGGGAGCTTTAAAGCAATTATGGTTATGTCATATCAAAACATAGTCTACAAAATTATAATTGAAAGTGGTATTTTATTGTGCAAATCATAAAGAAAAAATAATAATTACAATGAGTGATCTAGAATATATATGAATACTAAAAGCTACACATCTCAAAGAAACTTATAAATTTATTTTGTGAAGTTTGACTAATGCAGTTGAATAATTAATGTAATAATTAAGTACTTAACAATATTATGTGATTAATTCTTTAACTGCTTTGTTTCTTATACATAGAGCTCCATGCAGACCTAAGCTTGTCCTTCAATCAAATAAGAGCTGACACATAAGCCAAACACTGTTAATATGACAATCTAAACCCATGATAGACACCTACTAAACTGAAGACACTCAAAGTTAACATACATTTGAAAGAAAAATATCCCATTAATAAGTTCCATTTTTTTAAAAAAAGGAAGTTACCCAACAACATTTTCTAAAATTCTGTTAAAATTCCTCTGATTATTCAAAATTATTTGTTTTAATTTTATCATTTGAATCAGTGAATATACATTTTAATTTGTTACTAAAATATTATACCTAAACACAGATACCACCACATACTTTTAGCTTTTCTCCAAGCTTACCAAAATCCTGGCTAGATATGGTTAAACACCATTAGTCTTTAAGTTAAATACTCATGCTATTTCTTCTTTTAATTGGATTAATATTTCCCAATATGTGAGTTTGGATTAAATAAAAAAATCTAGAGATTTAGCTGCTTTTCTTTAAATATTTGAAATGACATTTGATAGTGTCATATGAACCTAACAATAGAAGTAATCAGATCACTAATTTAATATAATCAAATTCTACATATGTATTTCTCAATGCAGCTTTAAAATCATAAATAGAAAGAAATTATTAATTATGGTTGCTATATATGAATAATGTTCAGGTAATTATCCACATATAGCATAGCATTACACATCATGCATTCTGACAAATTCTTTTTTTTCTTTAATTTTTTTACGTTCTCACCACACCATTGTAATATCTCCAGCTCGTCCTGTTGGTAAGTAGCCATCCTTCTATCCATTTTAGCATAATTTCATATAATTCTCCATCTTTCATTTATTATCATACAGATATGTTTTAAAATAATTATTAATTACTGAATATCTGATAGAGAAGGAAATAATTATTATTTACCTGTTTTCAAAGTTATTATACAGTAGAAAAATTAGAATAATGCAAGAACCATAATAATTTAGTGTCATTTTTGAATCTGAAATGCTGTATAATAAAAATAATGAACATATTTGATTAAAAACCTGCAATCTAATTTGCACTCTCACTGAAATAAATGAAATTATACTCTTTGATGGTATCTTTAGTAATGTATTGAAGAGAAAAAATTAAAACAGCAGTGACTAATATAAGTAGACATGTATTTTTTGAAAAGATACAAAAGTTATGCTTTACCTGAAATGAATTTTGTTTCCAGTATTAAAGAAATATTTACACAGAACTTATTTAAGAACTGTTATCAATGTCATTTTTATTTGCATTAGAAATGCCAGTTGTGTTTTGTTTTTGGTATGCTCAGTATGATATACAACAGAATACTGGTGCAATGTTCAGTGAAATGATATTTTTAGAGATTGTTTTTCAATGACATTGTTAAATAACAATACTAATATTGAGAGGTTATAAAAATTTTGATATCATTACCATTATTTTATAGGGTTTCAACTGAAATAAAAGAAGCTTTTTACTAATGTGTCAAATATGTAAGTGTCCTTTGGTTGTACATGATATGAAATACAGGGTAGATATAGTTTTAAAAGTTTTCATTCTGTCTGAGAGGAAAAGAAAAGATCTGGATTTAATCACTGCTTGTTCTATTATTTTCATTTTCCAAAATCAAATATGACAATTCAATTTTAAATCATTAAATTATTGATATAAATTGTTAAATTATCCCTGCCTTTTCTATTAAAACAAATCATATGTATCATATGGTACTGAGCTTACGTATGCAGAATATATATATATATATAAAAATTAAGCATTTAGATTATCTTCTACAGGAGTTTACATTATATAAATTCTGGAAATAGAGCATTCATTTCTTTTCCCTCCATTGTTGTCTATTATGGTTCTCATCAGATTTTCAGACAGACAAATCAATATCTTCACACATAGAAATACTATTGCACTGTTTCTACCTGGTTTGTTTGTCCAAAATACAGTTGCAGTCATTGTCCTGCTTTGGGTTTCAATTATACACACACACACACAAATTTGCCAAAGAAATTAACAGTTCAAGTTTAACTCAAGTTCAAGGAAATATCAGTAGGCAATGAATGCAAATCAAAACAGAGCCTCTGAAAGAGTTTTCCCAAGGTGATTTTGCTTTTAACAGGAACGTGCAGAATTATATTTAAAATCCAGTCGAGAGTTTCATCAGCCAGTTCAGAGTGGTCAGCTAGTCCAGAAGTCAAAATTTCACAATCAATCCAAATGAGCATCATGTAACAGCCAGCGATCAGACAATTTCAGTGAAGGATGATGGCTCAGAGCTTGCCTCTTAAATGAGGTTGCAGCAAACTATCTTTACATAAGAGATTTTTTTTTCTTTTTTAGTTCTGAGCTGTGATGGTCTCCCCTTCTCCACAATCTCCTCCAACCTCAATTGAAGGTTCAGGATTTTTGGAGAATCAGCAGTGGAACTGAATTACCAAGTGTACATTCTCTCAGGAACATTCCTCTCCATCATTTCCCAAGTACTGTAGTGTTGATACCAACATGTTGATATGCAAGATTGGGAACCTATACAATATATGGAAGACTGAGTGCATTTTGATAATTGCAGGTGATTAAGTATCTGCTTCAATGAGAAAAAGAATTGGGAATTGGTCATATAGGGTTTTTTGGATCTGCACTGAGTAACAAATGTCAGGTGGAAATTCAAAAAAAATATCTAAAAGACAAGGTGACTCTAGGTTGATGGTGAAGTTCTTTGCTCCCTGTATCTGGTCTTGAAAGACTTGGTAGGTTGCCTTCAGTTCCTATGGGAACTGATCTTTGACTAAAATAGATGAATTAGAGGAATTCAAAATAAAGCAATATGGATGGAAACCATAATTAACTAGGAACAGAGATATCTTTATAGAGATGTATTGTACAGGGTTGTAGACAAACTCCACTGCAGCCAGAAGCTCAATCCAATTGTCGTCTTAATAATTGACATAATCACAGAGATATTCTCAAGGATAGTATTCACAAATTCAAGTTTGCCTGTCTGTTTGAGTATGATGGCTGAGGAAAGATGGACTTGCACCCCCAAACCTGTTAAGAGTACCATCTCAATGAAGCATTAATTTCATGGCCCTGATAAGAAACCAGATGTTCATGTAAGTGGAAAATATAATCTAAAAAGACAGCTGTCTTTGCTGTTAATAAATAGCTATAGGGAATGAAATGAACCACCAATATAGTTGTTGGTCCTTTTGACAAAGATAGTTCAATGACATAGTCTGATATAGTGATATACAGAGGGGCATGGCTTGTCAGAATCTTTTCAAGATTCACACTAACACAAGTTCCCCAGGTAGCTTTCCTGGAATATCCTTGACTCAGCAGCAATCAGGACAGGAAGTGACCTACTGCTCCACCTCCATTTGGAGATGGAGCCAGCGGGAATTTTGACTCAATAAATACAGAATCTTAAATTGTCCAAAGTGTCTTGGCAATGGACTGTTGTGGCTCAGTCTCAGGACCATACCCCATGATGGCTCAGCGGAAACTTAAATTGCAAGAATTTCCCCTGTAATTTCCCTCCAACAGGTCTGTGCATAACTATCTAGATGTTACTGTTCCTTTAGTTGCTATAATAGAGTTAATGGAACATTGGAGTGACTGTGTTTTCTGAAAGTTTGAGAGTGGCAGATTGGGTATCACTGCCAGTGATGGATGGAGGGCATTGACACATTTATTAATGGCTGCAAGGGATGTGATTTGAAGATGTTTGTGATTCAGATGATCACTACAGACTTCCACTGGGTGTCTGGCTCGTTCTAGCAGATGTCACAAGATTTCAAAAGTGGCTTTAATTGCTAGCAGTTCCTTATCCAAGTGATATTGTTTTTCTCGGCCATCTTTCAATTTCTGAGAGTAATAGCCACAGGAGAATATACTGGAGGAGCATCAGGTCTGCCTGGAGCAGTACTGCTCCCAACACTACCTCAAAGGTGTCAGTCAGTCTCTATGACAAAAGGACTTGCTGGATCTGGGTGCCAAAAATTGAGCTGAGAGGCAAATGCAGACTGTAAAGCTTCAAAAGCTTACTGAACCTTCTCATCTGAAAAGTGACCTTCTGGAGGTGGTTGGTCAATGGTGCAGTGACTTTAGCAAACCAAATAATAAAGAACTGGTCATAATTTGCAAAGTGCAGAGGCATTGTATATCCTTGTGTGAGGACTACCAAAACAAGATAACATCCACCTTATCAGGCTCCATGTCACTATCAATAGAAGATTTATGATTGCCTAGAAATTATGTTTTGGTAGTCTCAAATTCATACCAAGTGAGTGTTGTAAATAGATAATTTTTCTCCATTCTCTGTAAATCGGTCTGACATGTTGTTCATGCTCTGCAATAGAAGTCAAGAAAATCAGGATATCATCAATATAAATAATGATAGAATGATCCAGGAGATCTCAGAACACATCACTCTTAAAATGCTGGAAGATTGCATAAGGATTCATTAATCCAAGCCACATGAGCATATATTCAATATACCCATAGTATGTTCAAAACACTGTATTCAATTCCTTTCTCTTTCTTTTGCACATTAAATTGTACAACCTATAATACCTAACCTGATAAACATTTAGCATTGTAGAGGCATTCAGAGATGAATGACAAAGAGTAATGACTATAAACAGTAATCTGATTCAATTGTCAGTAATTGTTGCAGACACCAGGTTCTCCCAATTTCTTTCTAAAGAACAGTACAGGAGTCAATGCAGAAATGGCTAAGGGTCAAATAAAGCCTCTTTTCACATTTTTATCAATGGATCCACAACCTAGGTTGTGATAAAGAGTAGACACATCCAACTGGGATCTTAGCCCCTGGTACCAGGATCAATAGGATAGTCATGAAACTGATATGCTTTCCTTTGACTTATTACATCTGTGAAGTCTCAGTATCTAATGAGAAATGCCGTTTAGCAGCTAAAATTGCAGGAATGACAAGCTCATCATATATTATTAAATTTTTCATCTATCACCAATTTTTGTTTTTAGATGTGACTACACAATGGTGTGTGTCATGCTAGATTCAGATTGACATATAAGTGGCTGTAGGATTTTCCTCTAAAATTGCATTCTGACTTAGGGCCATATGACAATTCAGAGTTTGCCCTGTAACACTCCCCCCCCACAACAAAAAAAGAGTCTCAGGAGTGAACTGATTCCAGATACCTGTTTTCTTTCCCCTAGCCTCTAAGACCAGTTCTAACTGACATCCAAACCTTAAGCTGGTGAACTAAAAAACAGATGTGGCAGAAGACAAAGCAAAGCAAAAACACAAACCAACCCGAACCCCATACTAGATGTAATCCAAAGAATCTGAGAATCTTGAACTTTATGTAAAATGACAGCCAGATAGATATATCTGAATACACCCAATATGCATTCTGAATAAATTCTCATTTTCGGTTATAGAACTAAAACTTAAATATCATCTGAACAATATAAGAAACACAAAAACATAAATACCCCCAAATTTTGTTTTTTTTTAAAGTTTTTTATTTTTTGTTCTCTATATATACATTCACATAATTATTATTCCTTTTTTTACATTCATAATACTAATACATTTGTCATTCCATTTATAGAATTGTAATATTCCATTTGGGTTGTTTTGTTTACCATCCCTCGCCTATTTTGACATCACCTTCTTCTCCTTTCCTTTTCTCCCTCCCTTCTCTACTTCCTTCTTTCCTCTTTTCCCTTCCTTCTTCCCTTACCTTTCCCCTCCTCCTCTCTTCCTCCTCCCCTTCCTACCCTCTGTCCTTCTCTCCTTCCCCCTTCCATCTTCCTCTCCTCACTTTCTGTCTTCCTTCCCTCCTTTTCCCCTCTTCCTTTCTTTTTCTATTGCTGCAGGTTTCTCTTCCAGCTCTTAATTTCTATTTTCTTGGGGTGGTATTTCCACAAACCCAAAAATCTTTGTATATCATTTCTTGTTTTGTTTTTTTTTAAGAATTTTTTTTTTGGTCAGACAAAAACAGACAACAAATAATACATAGAACCTTCTTCAATCATGTACAGCATATCGTTTGGTTGTAAAATTTTGTGTATCACTTCCATAGTCCTCACTTTCAAATGTATGTAAAATCACAAATTATCAACTCATTTTGAACAAATTCTCATATCATCAATCCAGTATATTATATAAAAAATATTATAATTATTAAACATTCATTTGACTATAAATTGCTTTTATGTCCTTTTGTATGAACTATCCTAAATTTGAGGTAAAACTATAATAGCATTCCATTCAATAACATTTCATCTTTCTAACATATTCTAAATAAAAATTGATTATATTTAATAAAAAATACTTTTAAGTTTCCTCTCATAGTCCTCATTTGCAGTTTGTATAAAATTTCATATCCTCAAACTAGTACCAATATATGTATTATTATCAATATTACTCATTTATATGACTATATATAATACTCTAAATTTAACTAAGTTTGACTTAATATTTATTATAAACTTTCAGAAGATCAACTTGTTCCTTTCCAGTAGTAGTGCAGTTTTATATCTTGTGTCGTTTGTGGAATTCATATTCTGGTTGTTTTCTTAGTGAGTCTTTTTTCGCAGCTTGTTGCTCATTGTATATCTTATGAGCACTCGAAACCCTCCATCTGTTCCTTTAATCAACTTATCTTTGGTTATCACAATGTTTCAGTCAAGATTTTTCTCCTTACTTCCATCAAATTTTCTCTTTTTTCTTCTTCTGTACTTTGAGGTCTGAGGTAGAGTTCCAATCATTTGCAATATTAATGTTTCTTTTTCATGTTGCGCCATCCTTCCAATTTATAAACACTGCCACTGTAGCATTCGAGGCTTTTATTGTATTCCAAACAAGTTCATTATAATATTTCAAGTCAAACTTTGCCTTCACTGCAAAAATTCCGAAACAGCAGCTGTATAAACTAACCGTGCTCTTTCCATTATCACTCTCAATAAACAAACTGAAAGGAACTCCGATGATCAAAGAGCAGAAAGAAAATACAATGATTCAGCCTCCAGCCTTTTAAGTGGCAGTTACTTTTTTCTGTCTGCTATTACAGCCCTTTTTAAATAGCAGACTTACGGAGAAAAATTCTTCATTAAAAAAAACCAATCCAATCAAACGTTGTAGAAAAGCAAGAAATTTTTAATCCACAAGTATATATAGAAAAAGTAAAAAATAAAAAGTAGGAGAAGAAAAACTGAGCCTTCCAATTTAAAAAATAGGAAACATTTGCAGAACTTCCATTTGTAAAAAGATAATTTAAAAAAAGAATAAAACACTAAGTTTAATGTAGCTTAATTTCGCCACTTGTTTTCTTTTGTCTTCAATTTTAATTTAGTTTTATTTTGTTTTGTGTAGTCTCTCTTCTAATAATAAAATTTACTCACTAATCCGACACGCTAATTTTGTTTTTGGACTCTGATAGTATGAGATTTTGCAGTGTTGTTGAGGACAAAATTATTTTGATCTTGATTAGTGTGACAAGCAATTTTATTACTCATTTTAAAAATCATTTTATTCATTTATTTTAACTTATTTATTCCACAAACCTATATAGTTACCAATATACCACCAAGAACTTTGACCAGTGCACAAGAATAATTACACAGTTCAGTTAAAGCAAATAATAATAATAATAATAATAATAATAATAATAATAGGTAATTGCCCCAATAAAACTTACCTCCATCAATCCGTGGATCATTAAATCATGAAGATTTCTGAAGTGTCCTATGCCTTTACAATTATTAGAAGAGCCATGAGTTCAGGAAAGAGCAGTCTACAATCAAGTTAATAGAACTGTGCATCAGCTACTTTCAGTTCAGAAAAAAGCTTACTAATGAATTTAGTTATGAATCTCAAAGTCAGTCACAAGATTTACACAATTAATTATAGAAAATAATTTGAATACAAATAAAAGGACATTCAGAAGATATTTGTTCTAGATCTTGCAATATGAATTAAATGTATTTTGGGTTCTCATCATTTCCTATGATTGTGTTAATGCAAGTTTCACATGAACTACTGTTGAACTGTAAGCTTTTCAAGCAACTTTAAATACATCTTGTTAACATTCTTTAAGATTTAAATAATATTGTTAATTTTGCCTTTTTGTGCTTTTATAGTTGCATTCTAAATATAACATCCTTTATTTTTTTTCCATTTGGTATTAATTCCTTTTGATATATACCTGTCAAATATTATTTCAACCAAGTTCATCTTTTTAATGAAAGTATGTATTTGATGAATTTCTATGTAATCACTGATTACTACAATATTCTAAAGTATTTAATGAAAATTACCAATATTTATTAGCTTTTTTATTTCATTTCTTGTCAATTAATGGGGTAATTACTGCGATTCATGCAGCTATGCTGATTTGTACCCTTGTACCATTGGCATCTATTATCAAGCAGTCTACTTGTAAGTCCCCATCTCCTTAAAAGCATGACAACAATATTTGGCAGCAAAATTACCAATATTTACGGTATGATTCTGTTCCTTGTTTTAGTTATCACATTGATTTTTTACTCCCAAAGGTTTTCTACTCCAATTCTCATAATTTTAACTCCCTCAAGAAAAGATAGCCTTTTTCCAAATCATTATATTACAGGAAGATTTCTAGAAAATCCACAATCTGAGTTTGTCCATCTTTGATATAAGTTGTCTTAGTTTATGATATAGTGCCTTACACCATAAAATAAAGATGCACATATTTAACTTGTGAAAACAGATGAGATGAAATCTGCAACTTTTGCATGTTTATTTCTGAATAAACTGGAAATAATAAATGTTAAACTGTTAACCTTTCAGAAATATAAAGCTCCAAATTCCAAATCTTTGGGATTTTTGATGGGAAAAAAGCCATGGATGTCTTCATTTAACATGTGCGGGTGCTATGGTATTAATAACAGTATTATCTTTGCATAAGTCACAGACCAATGTAATAAAAAGAAAGAAACATCAAACGAGCAACAATGCATTCTTTCCATTTATTAGAATATTCGAATGTGCTGTTAGTATTAGTACTTAAATAGAGCTAAAGCCTGAAATACGAGTAACCTAAAAACAAGCAATAAAGTCATGTTGTTGTTCAATATTAAGATAATACCCCTAACTAAAGTTAAATGGCAAGAATTAATGAAAAGCACCACTAAAATTCTAAATTTGAAGCAATTAGATATGGTTTATGCAGACAATCATAAAGTTTCTTTGTATGTATTCATTAGGTGTCTCTACTTCTATGAACCATTGAAAATAGAGGAATCTCAAGTTTTCTACCAGAGACCTGGGAGTTTGAGGGTTCTGCACAGTATCTTAGCTGTCCCTAGCACTTCACTCTTTTGAACATAGAGCTCTGACGTTCATAGGATCTATTAGAATCACTCTCCCAGCTTAGGAGTCACAGCCCTGAGTGCTCTTACCATCACTTGGATTACTTTGGCTTTTACTTTCCACATCGTCTCTAGTTTTCTTCCATCAGGCCTTTCTCATACTCCTTCTACCTAATGTTGTTGTCACTTGGTACTGCTGCAGCTTGCTTAGCAAATATCTCCTCCATCTGCCTAAAATTAGTATCAAAGTTGACAAAGTTAGTTTTTACCAATAGGTTTAAAAAATAGCTAAATCTTAGTTTTGATCTAAGTCTCAAAATGGAGGGCACTGTGGAATTTGTAAGATATTTCTTAGAAATTTATGCTGCAGTTTCCATTTGTATATAGTCATCCTATGGTCCTAAAGTATGCTGTACAAGATCTAGAACCACACTTTGACAGAGTAAAACCTCAAGATATGCTGTATATATACTTCTTTTAAAAAATGGTAGTCCTTGTTCTTTAATTCAGCTTTTGCTAACTTACAATTTTTACTTCTTTTGAATCAACGTTGATTTCTGAAATTGAAAATATTGTGACTTTAACTTTTTGATATAGTTGTTAAAACCTTTCACCTCTTAATATCTTATTTTGTCTTCTCACCTCATAGCACCTCCACAGTTTGTGGTAAGGCCACGTGATCAGATTGTTGCGCAGGGAAGAACAGTAACATTCCCATGTGAAACTAAAGGAAATCCTCAGCCAGCAGTATTTTGGCAAAAAGAAGGCAGCCAGGTAAGTTCTTTAAATGAGAATTAATTATTTAATTACTAGAGGTATATAAGGCTTTGGTACCAATGTATCAGGTAGGGTATCTGCATAACAGAAGTTTTCCTCAAAGCATATAAAAAAACCGTTAACTTGAAAGGCATATGCAGATTATGTTCCAATTTGCAGGCAGCCCCAGCAAAGAGGCAAAATTCTCCTATTTATTTATATCAGTAATGGCGATACTAATGAAATAATAATAATTTTAACTCATTTTTAAGACTGAAACATATTGAATTCGTCCTATAGAATCATTATATCAATGATTATTTTGCTATCCAGTAAGTTTTTTGGAATATAAATATATTATGCTAGCCCTTTGTCTCACTAAATTTAGCCTTGTTCTCCACATGCTAAACCACAACAGTCATTTTCAATGGAATAGGAAATTATTTCTGTCTTTTTGAGGATTGCTAGCTTATATGAAAATCTGTACTCATATGATTGAGGCACTGAAACATTATCTCAGTTATATACGAGTTAAACTACAAAATATATAAGTTGACACACTTTATGAAATGAATAAATAATTCATCTGTCATTGTTCAATGTAACCATTGTACATTAGAAAACCACAGATGAGGATGCAACATTTTCTTCTACAAATAGTTGTGTTTTTCTTTGTTTCAAAGCTTGTCAGGTTTTTTAGTTGTTTACTTCAATGTGTAGTGTGAAGGACTTGATTCATACAATTTAAAAGTTGATTTCATTATGAAGAAAATTATTTTTGGCTTGCTGTTGAGAAAATTGCTTGGAAGAGAAAATGTATGCCATTTTAAAAATTAAAACAACAATTGTTAACAAACATTTTAAATATGTTATTTAAAGTCTTAATAACATGGTAATGTTTATGTAAAGTGGGCTTATAGTGCCACACTTGAATCTAATAAAGTGGACATCCATCATGATGTAATAAAGAGAAGAGCTTCTAATTAAAGTAGGATATCATTTGCAGGATTACAGTCATTTAGTGTAATTGAAAAGTGTTAATACCCTATTTTATCCACTTTCATTGGTATTACTTCAAGGGTAAAACATTTTAAGGTGAAAATGTATCTTGCTTCTTTAATTGAATGCTGTTACCTACTGATTGTAACATGTTGAAGCTGTTTAATTACAAACCTGTAGAATTAATTACAATATTGAGACCAAGTTCCCAGAGGGCTTAAATGTTCTCTTTTTGGCAAATAAATGTAACATAAAAATTGATACCTCAGTTGTTTATAATCAAACCTTGAAACATAGTTCAATGTGATTCATTATTCCCACGTGTTGTTTTCTTAATTGAGCTTCGGTAAAGCAACAGAGGTTAACCAGGTTAATGTTTCCACTCTAATATAAAAATGTCTGGTCTTTGTAGGGAGACATCAACCTTTTAAATGTTTAAAAGTCCTGTCATTGCATTTTATCATGAATATCAAAGGCATGTTACTTCCGTTTTGCCTAAATTGAATATATAAATTATAATATATATATTTTTAAAATTTTTGAGTTACCCAGTTGTCATTCAATTTTACATTTCCTATCTCAAAAAGAAAGAAAGAAAGAAAAAGAAAACACAATTGTCATCAATAATCATGATCATATTATGATCGTGTGGCTTTCCGCTATTTATATTAGCTTAATAATATATATTTTTAAGGCAGGGGTTCCCAATGCCCAGTCCATGGACCATCCCCATCTTTAGGATGAAGGCAGCACACAAAACTATGCCTTCTCTGGTCCATAGAAAAACCTCTCTCCATGTAACCCGTCCCTTGTGCCCTGTTTTAAGAAATTCTTATCTTGGACTGGTTCTTTTTACTCTTTTACTAACTGTTGTCAACTGGATAGGAAATGTAATAACTATCCCTGGATTTTTCATGATGGCAGTTTGTATAACTCTTTGTATTTAGTAGCTTTTTCATTTTTAATCATATTCCATATAAAATGCAGCAAACATACTAAAGAATATGTATATTTTATTTTCTGTTTGATTGCAGAAATATATTTTCAATACTCCTGAATAAGTGAACCACGTTCTTTGAAATATTGTATTTAGATAACTGATTCTGTTGTTAACAACTGGATCCCCACATTCACTAAATCATACCATAGATGCAGTTTGAGGGGTTGGAACATGTTATTATGATTTGTTATTAGAAAAAAATATTCATTATTTATGAAGTCCATGTAAAAACATAGTCAACATTTACAATTTTAGCTCTTACATTCAGCATTACCATTTAATAAAATATAGAATTTACTATAGGGAAGTCTCCTGAAAAATCATAACAATGTCCCACTAATATCAGATTATTTAAATACACATGGGCAAATAATATAATTTTCTTTTTAGAAATGTATCTTCTGACAAAAGTACATATGTAATTACTTGTTTTTTCTAAAATTATTAAAATGATTTCTAAAATTATGTTTGGGAACTTTAAGAAAACCATTTTAAATGTCCCCAAAAAAAACCCAATAGCTTAAATACTATCCAAATTATAAAATCTAGCTCAATATTTCATCAGTAAGGAAAATCATATTTTACAAATAAAACTCTGCATCTATCATATTAAAAATTATATAAAGAAATTCCAATTAAAAATTGTACCAACTTACCTCAGAGGAAGTGTAAGTGATATGTACATAACAATGTGAAGAACGCTGCTGTTACTTAGAAAATCATTAGTGTTTCAGCTTTTGAACTAAATGATCTGCATTACCTCTACAGAATCTTCTATTTCCGAATCAGCCTCTCCAGCCTAATGCCAGGTATTCTGTGTCACCAACTGGGGATCTTACTATCACAAATATTCAGCGGGCTGATGCAGGCTATTACATCTGTCAAGCACTCACAGTTGCTGGAAGTATCTTAGCAAAAGCTCAGTTGGAAGTTACAGATGGTAAGAAATAACCTTCATGATGTATTGTTATTGTTGTTATATATTGCTTTATATATGTTTATGATCCCAAATCATGAATTGTTGTAGATATAAACAATTATTTGGATTGACCAAAAGACAGGATGGTTTAAATAAGAAGTTATCAAATCAAGGATAATTGAAACCAAATACCCTGTTCACTCATTCACCCACTCTGACAAATGTTAAGATAAGTGGAGATTCTTTAGAACATCTCATATGCAGATAATTATTTCCTAATGGTATTTATTTTTGATAGCTACTGAAAGTATTTAATTACTGGACGAACTAAACTAAAGAAGTGATCCCCATATTATATAATTCTAAATCTGCATGTAGCTTTAGTCCAAAGTAAAATCCTATATGTAGTCAATTGTTACAGGAAATATACATATACATCCAGATATACATGTCCTATGACAAAGGGTAGAAATTATTTTGGACACAATGAATTATACCAAATGAATTGATTCTTAGTCTTGAAGGTACTTTTCAGAAACAGCATAAAATCTCTTTCATAACAATAACTGTCAGCTAAGAAGCAGAAATTTTTACATAATGTAATGAGTATAATAATAGGTAAGTTGTTGATTAGCATGTGCCTCATTTAGTGACCAAAGTTATGACCATGCTAAAAAAAAAAACACCCAGTTTAGCAGCTATGCAGTTATGTCCATTCCAGCATCTCTCTCCTGTTGCTTATTTGCACCATACCAAAATGTTTTAAAGAGAAAGAGAAGCAAACCCAGTTCTACTGAAGGAAGTAGCAAAAAAAAAACAAAGGAAAACTGGAGTAAAATCATAAGTTGTGGTCATGTAATTTTCACTTTTGCTTAACAACCAAGTGCCTGGTACCAGTAGTAGTCACTGAATGAGAACTATCTCTATATAAAATACTATTCTATACTATAATATAATAATTAACATCTAAATTGTCTGAATCTATCCCTGATGTTCTATATCATGGCTAATTAAACTTTCACTGTTCATAGAACATTCATGAATCCCACACATTTATGCTAAGAAATATAAAAAGGTAAAATTGGAAACTCCACATATGCCTTAGGTATTTTTATATCTGTATTGTGAACTTTGAATAAACCTAAGTTAAAAAGTTGTATCTAAATGTGATAAATAATGAAACCCACATTTTTATGGCACTGTTGATGCTGTAGGAAATCCCAACAGCCCACTGTATATTATGTGTAAGGTGATACATGACCTCCTTTTTATTCTGAAAACTATAACTTACAACCAGAAAAATGAAGTTAACTTCATTCACTTTCCTACAGGCTGACAAGCAGTAGTTACAAGTTATTAGTTGCAAGGCCTAGATATTAAGGTAAAATCAGATTTTTCCTATTTTTCCTATTAAAATTAATAAGGATATATCCATTTTAGGAGCTGAATTTCTGGTCCTTTACTTAAAGTAGAAATATAAATAGTTAACACACTTCCTTTTTATAGCACTTTGCATTACAATATTTGCTATTGTTAAGTCATTTTAAACATTATATATTATAATTTCTGGTGAGGAATTTTTTAAAAGTTATGGTTAATTCTTGAAATCAAAACTTTAGTGAAAGAAGATTGAGGCATTTATCTAGATAAGGCAATTTAAAAAGTAATATAATTATGAATCACTCTATGGGATATTTGAGAATCTGCAGTTTAAGTGTAAAAGTCATTGAGCTGCATTTAGCATAGTTGTCAAACATTTTGATAAATTATCTTTATAGTGTATTGTATAATATTTTATTTTATATGTTTATAAAAAAATTTGGAAGAGCATTCTTTATTTTAATTTTTTTCCAAAAAGTTTTTATTTTGTCATTAATATTAAAATAATTCAATGCAAAATTGATTAGTATTTCTGGGAATTCTGAGCCATCTGTTTTTGCAATCTTATTAAATACCTATTTGGCAGACTGCAGAGGTTTTACTATTAAAATGTTGTGTTAAAGATTTTGTTTCATAAGTTCTGTAGATACTCAGATGTTTCATTAAAAATAGCAAGGCTAATTTCAAAACATCTGGTTTTTCATAAGCAGATATTCATCAAGATTTATAGGTAAAACTTCAACAGAATTTCTGGTGGAATGAATCAGGGCTTTCTTTTCTCAAAATACTATAATGCCTGACTAAAAAAGATCTTATTGTTATGTTTTTAAAAGTATGCAGCTAAATGCTGAATTTTAAAGTTAACTATAGCTATGTTCCCACTTTAAATATTGCCTTTTTCATTCTTTAGGACAAAATTTTGATACAGTTCATTTTTATATGAAGATTACATAGACATTTAAAACTAATGGAAGAGCAGTATTTTTAAAATATGTCCCTATGTTTCTGTCGTAATATTTCATTCACTGATAAGTAGTTCAGCTGTAATTAAAATAAACAGTACATTCAGTTATTGGTCAAAAGGACATGACATGTTAATGTTTGCAAATGGTACTGGAAGAAAGCTTAAATGCAATAGGATGTGAACAGGGTAAATCAAATTAGACACATGAGTTATTAGAATTTTATTATCTTGTAGGATTTATTTCTGAGAAACACAAACAATAATCTATCAACTTCTATTTATGTATTTGTTAAATTTATATGCCGATTGATTCGCAGCATGTTAAATGTTAAAAACAAATTTAAAATAAAAATCCCACCTAGGTTAGTTACTCTTGCCACCTTTTATCTTTTTTTATTTTCTTTTATTTATTTATTTGATTTCTATAGCCATCTACAAACACTTTTTAAAGATGGATTTATTTTAAAATACTATATAAAGAATTTCATATAATAAAGATTACATTTCATTTAGCTTTTCTATCTACTGGAATTTTATGGAGCTACTAGAAAAAATGTAAAATAAAATAATTTTATAGAAAAGTTTTGTTAATTTGTCAAAACTTCAGTTAAGGATACAGTAGTTAAGGATACAGCAATCTGTACCAACGTCTGAGCACGGTTTACAAAACTTTAAATAGTTTCAAAATTTGTATAAAAATGTCTATGAAGTATGTTTCTTTTCCTACTCCATCAGTGAAACATTAAAAAAACCCTAAAATACATGTATTTTCCCCCTTGTTTGTTTTTGTATAAATATATACAATACATGAACTGCCATATTAAATGCTTGAACTCATTTTGAAAGTAATTGCTTATATAAGATAAATAAAGGAACTTGTGGCTTTGTCTTAAAGAGTAGCAAATACATTGCTTAAAGAGTAGCAAATATTAAAGAGTAGCAAGTACATTGACAAGTCATAGTGATAAGATTATCACATTCCACAAATTTATTAATATTCAATTATATTTATACAACTATAATAAATTTTAGGATTGTTACATTTCAACAAGACTCAGCTGTTCATCTGGAAAGGGTTTATGTGTATATTTTATTGTTTTAATCAATAAAAACTAATATATTTAATCATTACTAAATATCAATTAAAATAATACCATTTTCTATATGTTTTTGAACAATGACTGTGTTGATCGTCTTCTAAAATAATTAGTTTTGTTTTCTTCTTTTTTTCTGAGTAACATTCACAATAATAATAAATTACAATTATATTAAAAACAATCAACAATCTTGCAATATATTTTTTATAAAAATACCTTGCAAGATATATGAAATAGCTCAGTTTCAAAATGAAATATATAAGTAGTCTTACATGTCTAAATCACAAAAATTTTAATACTGTCTTTTAAGGATATAAATACATTTTACAACCTTGTTCAAAGACATTTTCTGAAAACCATACCCTTAATGATGGCTTATATTCATTTTAATAAATAGTTTATTAGTTTCTCAATGTATCCATTAATCCAGAAGGCTATGAATATGAAAAACGTTCCTGACATTCCCAAGAAATGTGCATTGTACATTCAGAAAATATTCTGGAAGTAATTTCATGGATAATATTCCTCATGTATGTATAGGTCACTTTGGAGCTAACCATATTTTTACAAAGTCACAAAATATGTATTCATTTGTATTTATATTTTTCCTTGATTTACTGCAAAAATATTTTTAATATCGAAAAAAATATGTTGCAGAATCCTAATTGTAGAACTACTAATGGAATTTAGATTGCTTTTTAAAAATTTGCTTTCATTATTTTGCAATATATTTTATGCTATTAGGATTTTGATACAAATTCTATAAACAGGATTTGTAGCGCTAATTGAAACTGTTTTCTTTTTTATCTTTTATTCCTTCATTTTATATTATACAAGATATGTAATTGTACAACTTAACAAACAGTTGTTGAAGGGATTACTTAATTCAATAAACAACACAGTAATAAACAAATTCAATAAACAACACAGTAATAAACAACATAAATATATTACTTCTTTAGAAAACTTTTTTTCTTTTCTGTGCCTTTGAATCATTGTTGACTAGTTCCTGCAGTTTTCTTGGCAAGATTTTGGAAATGGTTTTCCATTGTCTTCTTCCAGTGGCTGAGAGGGTGTGACTAGCCGAAGGTCACTCAACTGACTTTGTGCCTAAGGTGGTATTAGAGTGCACAATCTTCCAGTTTCTTGTCTACTGCTTTTACTACAAGCAACTAGTAATATGATTTTCTAGAAAATGTTTTTCAAAATAGTGGCATCTGAGTCTGAATACTAGAGGATATCTACTAATATATGCACATATATATATTTAAATTCAGTTTTAACAGATAGGCCTCCACCCATCATTCTCCAGGGACCTGTAAACCAGACATTGTCAGTAGATGGAACAGCTTTACTGAAGTGCAAAGCTACTGGTGACCCAATGCCTGTTATCAGCTGGCTAAAAGAAGGATTTACTTTTCTTGGCAGAGATCCAAGGACATTTATGCAAGATCAAGGAACTTTGCAAATTAAACCTTTACGGGTGAGTATATGTTGTAACAACATATTTACCTTTCTGAAATCAAGAGAGTAATAGTTAAATGAGAGCTGCTTAATTATTTATTGATTATACATTACATGTAGAAGTTTAGGCATTCTGGGTTAATAAAATCCCGTAATGAACAGAAGCTAACACAATTTCTGAAATATTTATTCCAATTTAAATGCCTAGTTACTCTGTCTGTGTAGTTCTTTATGTGCTCCAAGTAAGAAAAACTCTGCATATGGCTATTGCAGAGATTTGGACAATTTTGCTATTAAATCAGTGCTCCTCCTTTTCCTCCTAATCTCTTATGCCTTCCTTTCTTTTTCTTTAAGTGAAGTTCTTGGTAAGGTTTTACAAAATGGAATTTCTAGGGCTATTGTGGAATTAGCCAGGTTAAAAAAAATCTATAGGGAACAAATACTCTGTCTCACAAACTTTCAGGTTATGATTTTGTTATATTTACTTTCAACAGCCATGTTATCCTCTAAGCAGTGTTCTAACTAGCAATTTTAACTGTTAAGTAAAGTAAATAGTTACTTAGTATGTTGAAATCAAGGCAATAGTTTAAAAAGTAAGAGAAATCTTCAATGGAACTGATCAAATTTTGTTTATACCTGCACAGCAGAAGTTTAATACAGATGATTTGATGAAAAATATAGCTGACACTGAAATAGTTATTCACAAATCCAGTATAACCAAAGTAAGTGTTGGCTATAGAACAATTATTTGCACAGAAGAGTTGACAACATAAAAATCACTGTCCAACTTTATCACAAAAATGATTTTCTAAACTATCCAAAAGAAAATCTTGAATCTGAAATATGGTGGAGCAAAATTTGGACAACGTGAAACAAAAACTGAACTCTGGCCACATCTTTTAAAAAAGGAAAGAAACATTTTGAAATAAAAAGAGCAAAGCATTTGCTGAAAAGAACACTGCCAACCATTAAATACACTGATGTCTCTGGTATGTGTTAATAAACTGTAACAGCCAGCTGTATAGGAAGTATTTTCATGGGTAGAAGAAAAATGCATTCAACTAAAAGCTCAAATATATTTTGTCCCATAACCACTGAAGAATTGGCGTAAAAAGTGACTGGATTTTTCATCAAGATAACAATCTGCAATATATCTCTCTCCAAATCAGCTGTAAAACACTTACAGCAAAAAAGATGAATATTTTTGAGAGACTTTCAAAGCCTCCAAGTTGAATATACCTAAAAATCAAAGAGCAGAGTTAAAAATTCAATAAATGAATAAATCAATAGCAAGAATAAAAATAATATTAGTTGGCCATAGGAAATTTTTGATGCTGTTTTTTTCCCTGTTGGAAGCTGTCCTTTGTCAAAGGAGACATTACAAAGTTTACCAATGGTGTTCCATCTTTTTACCTGCCATATTCAGTGTGTCCTCATTTGTCTCTTTAAACAATTGTATATACTGTAAATAGTAGCCATGCATTTAAACTGTTAGAAAGTTGAGGTGGTGTAAATGTAAAGGTTTTCAACTTCTGTTCATTTAGGAAACTGGAATCAAAACAATTTTATTAGGATATGCAAAACTGCTATTCAAGTAAATACATTTGAAGTGTTTTGGCTATGAAATACCTATTCAGTTCATTTGCAGTGTGATTACTATTAGGAGACAACCAAGAAGCAAAACACAACACACAGAGGCTTAGACATTCAACAGTAGTTTATATACAACCTGTACAGAAATATATGTGGTAGCAAATACCTGACAAGCAATAAATCTTTTTCTTAACACTACATGGAGAACTTAGCAATGGATCCTGGACAAAAGGAGAGAGATACGCAAAGAAAAAGAGATACGGTCTCTCATGGCCTCCTTTATGTAGACAGCTTTTTAAAGTGGCAATAACCTGGCTTCTTAAAGCGGCAATACCTCTGCTGACTCATACTCATTTCATCATCTTAATTTACAGCCTTACATTGGCTGGTCAGCTTTAAATCATCATAACCCTGACACCTATGATCATGCAACAGAAATTTGTATCACAACTATGGAAGGAAAATTGCACTTTTTCTTTAATTCAGGCTGCATATAACTATTTCTAAATAGCAATTCATAGTTATTTACAGCCATGTCTAAGAGGTTATATTGTCCCAACAATCTGGACCCCATTTTACTGAACTCTCAAGGATGGAAGGCTGAGTCAACCTTGAGCCTGTGAGATTCAAATTGCCAAATTACAGGCAGTCGACAGTCAACAAAAGTAGCCTGCAGTACCGCATTCTTTCTGCAGCTCTTTATACTGCTTACTTTGTTCTGAATAAAATAATGTTTTCCTTACTTTGAGGTAAAATGGACAGCCTATAAATTTTATAATTGACTGACTGAATGCATGCAAGTATATATATGTATTTATATATATATATAAAATAAAAATTCAGGAGCAGGCATTGATTAAACTGTTACAAACAATATTTTAAGAAAGTTTGTGAACATTAACGTATAAATATAAACTAAGTAATAGGTATGGAACACGAGAGAAAATTGAAATGACACAAGTTTACTGATAGACAAGAATCAATAGTAAAACATCAGTAATTACCTCAACATATGATAAATCCCACTTGTAAGTTGGGAAGAAAGAATTTGCTTAGCTACAAAGTAATTAATGGCTTATTTTCTGCACTGAAACTCATCTACATGCCTTTTTTAAATCAATTCTAATGTTAATTCTGCTTCAACCCTTATTTCTAAGCTTTTTTAAGTGGGCTATGTGATTCAGGTAGGCTACATAAAATAAAGCTGCCACATATTTATCTTTTGTCCATAATCCCGTGCAGTTGTCCAAGACATCATTTATATATTCTTGAATATCTTTGCTTTTTCCAAGTTTCATGTAATGTAGTTTCATTTAAAATAACAACCTATTAGTCAATCTTGTTCTTTATAAATTTCAGGATACCCCCCGCCCTTTCTTTTTTTTTCTTTTGTTATGTGTACCTATTTACCCTGCTATTAGTAGACCTGTAGTATATAATACTTGCTAGCTTTGTTTATTTCAATCTTTAGGATGTCATAGAAGTCTCTTTGGTAATGGTCTCCTTTAAATCAGCTTTTTATGCTTTATACTTCCACAGTTGACAATTTGAATTATTCAGTTTCATTTTTGAGACTGTGGGATAATCATTTTTATATACTTGCTTTAAAAAAAATAATTCATAAGTATCAGGGATAGGTTTGTTAAATGTATCTAGAAATGTGTTCAACAGAATTTTAACTCGACATATATGCAAGATGACAATCAGCAAAATTTGGTAGTGCCATTTATGCTATCCTCACAGAGAGAAAATGTGACAAGGTAAAACATTTGAATCATGAAATTTTTGCATATATGTGGAATTAAAGTTGATTGCTAAATAAAATAGGAATTTTGTAATATGGAAGCATATCATGCATGAAAATAAAGATAATGCTTACCAAATAATTCATAATTGAGCCAAGAGTAATCCAGGAATATGTGATGATTCTTTTGTTTTTTAATACATTAAAATAAAAATATGTTAGGACAGTTTCTGTTGATGCTAAAGGCATATGCTCTTGGAGACTTCAAAGTATGCTTATTTGAGAATTAGATGATATTTTGTGTTGTTTATAGAGAACTTATTCCTACGAAATATTAAATTAATGATATAATTTAATGGAGCATATAAATCTGAATATTAATTAATCAATACCATAATATTTGTGACTGACAGGGGAAATGGTGTGAACAATTACTACATACTCATAAATTATGAAATTTCCTATGGCCAACTAATATTAAAGCATAGACTAATTTGTATACTTTAAAATAGTTATTAAGTAAATAAAAGGGGGAATTAAAATGTGATCTGATAAATGTGTTAAACTGAATCTTGTCTGCTGTAGAAGTTGAATATCAAAAGAAATAAAAATGGTTGTTTATTAGTTTGAGTTTGTCCACTTTGTTACTACAAAAATGAGTATTGCAGAAGAAACATAAAGGTAAATGGGAAGAAGGAATTTAAGTGTGCATAATAAAACAAGTAGAGATGGGATCAATAATGGGTGGGTGATGAATAAAAGTGGACCAACTAGAAAAGAGAGTAACAATATATGAAAAGGAACTTACATTTGTAGCTCAGAAAGACAAAGATATGACTCATAAGATAAACATTTGAAAGAAGAGAGGCATGAAAAACCAAATGCAGCAAATGTGAATCAATATATGAACACAGTAGGAGCAATTATTGAGAACTATGAAATGGTATACAGAGAACTATGAAATGGTATAAATTAACTTGAGTTATACACTATTTTATTAAGCATTACTATTTCTTTTCTATTTTGTATATCAAAACTTACCTCAAATATGGTAAATTGGTGAAAATACAGATTTTTACATTATATTTTGCTATAATGAAATAGCACCTATATTTTAAATATGAACTTTAAGTAAAAGATTTTTAATATTTCAATATAATATTTACAATAAATTTATGCTACTCAAATATAAATATATATTTCAATATGATATTTCAATATATTTCCTTGAACTCTTTAGTAATATTGGATTAGATATAAACGAATCAAGCAACTGAGTAGCAACAATTAAACAACAAATCAATAACAGCATATGTGATCTAAATATAAACGCAGCATTGTGTCATCTCTTCTTCTACATATACATGTGGCAACTTTTGCAGTATTAGCTCCATTATTATAGAACTGAAAAGACTTCAGAGAGAAGCCAAATAGTTTCCTTGCTAGAATAATGCTGTTACTTGCCACTTTTTATTTTGAAGGAATAAATATAAAATATTAGATTAAACTTTGAAAATAGGTGAACATTATTAACACTGATAATTAATATATGGATTAATCATAGGAATTATAAATGACTTATTCAAAGTGGAACAGAAACAAATTAGAATATGCTTCAAAAGATAACTATTCTAAGGACTGATTTATTTCATTAGCAGAACTCTTACCATACTTAGACCAGTCAATGAAAGAATGATGAATTTGTTGTTTCTCTGGTCTATTCAACAAATTGAGAACATTTTTTGTATGAAGATAATAGGATTAAATTCAATGTTATAGGGAAGATAATTTAACAAATGTATATTATTGCAGTTTAGGATAAATATATACATACATATTCTGTTTAATTGGTATTGTGTGAATTGTTATACTGTTTATAATTTACATCGAATGCATACACTGAGGAATATGCTATATACCGTATGCCCCCAGTTGCAACTTCAGCTGAGATGACCTATATATTTGCTTAAATAATATGTATAAAAGCAATTATATAATTCAGAAATACAATTATTTGAATAAGCAATTTGCTCTCACACAGTTAAAAGGAAATGAATGTGTGTGTTATATGGACCTAGATTAACAATGTACTTGAATAGTCATGGTTTCCCAACAATTAGCAAGCACATGTAGATATCTACACTTTTACTGATGTCTTTCTTAAATTATATTTTATTTCAAAAAATTATTATATTATTTCCCTTTAAAATTGTAACTTTAAGCTAGTGATAGTAGTTATGTGGGACATAACTTGGGATGGAAATGTGAAAATGTGTCAAATAAAATTAAGGAATTATTTAAAATTACTTAATGAAATGCATAATTATTTTTTGTGAAATATTGTATTCCACTTTATAATAATTCTGAATCATGCTACCCTCTTAGTTCACCACAAAAATATTTAAAAGATTAAATGAATATTTCAAGCAAAGGATTGGTATTTCTTATTTCCATGTTTTTAGATATCTGACATGGGCACATACACTTGTGTTGCCACAAGTTCAAGTGGGGAAACATCTTGGAGTGCTGTGTTGGATGTTACAGGTAAGTTATATCTACTTAATACAGAAAACCAAAACAAAAATGTATTACAATTAAATCAGGATATTCAATACATTATCATTGATTCTTATTAACGTTTTTTGTTAAGTGCAAAATTTAATATTGCACAAGTCTTCTACACATATAATGAAACTTTCCCATTTTCTACTCCCCCTCTAGCTTTCTAGCTTCAAGACCCAGTGGTAGAAGCTATTGTATTGGCAAAAGTTAATTCAGAACTCCATAGACAGCGCAGCAAGCTAAAAGCACTGTCTATAATAGCCATTGTGGCCCTTCAGTATATTGTCCCTCCTAAAAATTGTATGCACAGAAGGAAATATTAAATCCAGAGACAATGGTGTCCATAACAGACCAAAGTGACATCAACATAGCAATATATATGGGATTATGTCATCACTCCCAAAGATGCAGTTATATACTAATATCACAATATCTAATGCAAATGCGTAAGTCACTGAATTTATTTCACATCATCACACACATGTAAAATCATTTTGCAGTATAAGCTAATGCATCCATATTTTTTTTTCATTTTGGGGACGTTTGAAGGAGATGGTTTAAGGACAAAATGCTTCATGTTCAGTAGAACATATAAAGTCTATCCTCTAATCAGTTCCATTTCCTATTATGAATAGTTGATGCTTTCTCCTTTAAGATCTACCCAATGAACAGGAAAACATGGATCAAAAAAGTTAGACCCATCCATCTAAGTGATGTTTTAATCCTGATATCCCCAGACAAGCATAGAAGGAAAAAATATAGTTTTAAACATGTTTTCTACTCCTAATTTAGCTGACACTCTCATTATATGAGAAAAACGTTCCTATAAACAGAAGTAGTTGGAATAGCTTTTTCTTTTTCTCTTGTTTCACTTGTTACTATATTGAATGATAATGAAATGAAATGATAAAATATATTATACCTGCAAATTACTTATTTTAATATGTTGTGCATCTGTTTAAAGCATTTATATAACTACAAAATTATTTAAAATAGATATTTTAATCATCCTTTAGTAAACAACTATAAACGGGTAAAATATAATCAATTTTCATCCTGTAGAATTTGGGGGAGCAGCAGTTAGCAAAAATTATGATTTAAATGATCTTCCTGGACCACCATCCAAGCCTCAGGTCACTGATGTCACTAAGAACAGTGTCACCTTGTCTTGGCAGCCAGGCACACCTGGGAACTTACCAACAAGTGCATATATCATTGAAGCTTTTAGGTAGGTTAAAATGTATTGCTGCTATGATCCTTTGCATTTTTGAACAAAATTCATTCCAAAGTTTTAGTTAATGTCAGAAATTTAAAATCATGGGTGTTTTTAATGTAATGAAATTATATTTTGTTTTACATAGTTTTAAAATGTTTCAAACATTTGATATAAACTTTTCATACGCATTTATAAGGGTAAAACGATAAAAATCTTTAAAATGTATTTTATCAAAATGTTGATAAGGGATGAAGAACAAAAAGGGGACTTAGTGTAACAATTTTTCAGTATTCTTTGCCAGTATCAATCAAATCTATTGTTGGATTATAGCACTGACACCTCAATAATCACTTATCTTTTTTTATTCTTTTAAATTTATTTATTGATGATGTGGACTGAGTATAGAGAGAGCTATCTCCTGTTTACCTAACCTTTTTGTGTTACCGGATAAGATCTACCAAGATGGACTTTTCTATGATTGAAGGACCAGATTAGAGAGAGGTCATCATGAAGCAATCAATCTATCTGGTCACTAAGAGTTGACAACAATGTGATGCTACATAATTAATCATATATTAGGAGTTTTGTGCTTTTAATTGATTTAGAATCTATCATAGTTTCTGTGGGTCTTGCTAGCGCATTATATGATGTCTTTATTTGCCTTTAACAGCAGATAGAAACAAATCCTTGACCATTGTTTTAAGGTATGTGATTTTAGCTATAGTATTCCAATTTATTTTCATTTCAGCCAGTTGGTGAGCAATAGTTGGCAAACAGTGGCTAATCATGTTAGAACAATTCCTTACACTGTGAGAGGACTCCGTCCAAATACCATATACCTGTTTATGGTGAGAGCTATCAATTCACAAGGATTGAGTGATCCCAGCACCATGTCAGATCCTGTCCGAACACAAGGTAACTGGAATTTATTTCTCAGGCAGCCTATTTGAAGTTGAATATAATATAAAATGCTTATGCAAATGCAGAAATATTATATGTGAATGTATACCCCTGGAGTGTATATGGAATATGTGTACACAGTAGTGCATACAGATACCAGAGTTGGAAGGGACCTTATAGGTCATCTAGTCCAACCCCCCCCCCCCGCCCAAGCAGACCCTACACAATTTTGGCAGACCAGTCTCTTCTTGATGAGTGATGAAGCTCCCACAACTTCTGAAGACAAGCTGTTCCATTGGTTGATTGTTCATACTGTCAGAAAATTCCTCATTTCTAGGTTGAATCTTTCCTTGTTCAGTTTCCATCCATTATTCCTTGTATGGCCTTCAGGTGCTTTGTAAAATAGCTTGACCCCCTCTTCTCTGTGACAGCCCCTCAAATATTGGAACACTGCTATCATGTCTCTCCTGGTCTGTCTCTTCACTAGACTAGCCATTTCCAGTTCCTGCAACCGTTCATTGTATGTTTTAGCCTCCAGTCCCCTAATCATCTTGGTTGCTCTTTTCTGCACTCTTTCTAGAGTCTCAACATCTTTTTTTATAGTGTGGTGGCAAAAACTGGATGCAATACTCTAGCTCTGGTCTTACTAAGGCTTTATATATATATGATCACCGAATGAGTGATCCTAAAATATAAAACTTGAAAAAGAAGGAACATACAGGTGAAAAAAAAATGTAAAAAATTAAATTAAAAAGCAACTTACTTAGGCAAGGCATGATTTGCTGCTCCCAGATCAGGAGGCGGGAGAATCATGTGCCTTCTTTGCATACGGAATTTTTCACCTTTTAACCCTTGCTTAACTCTTAAAAGGCGAAAAAATCCTTATGCAAAGAAGGCCCATAGTTATCTCGCCTCCCCCTACAGTTAGCACTAAGCAGACTCAGAGTCACTGTGACTTGGAGTCTGACAGCAACAACCTTGGCCTTTTTAATTATTTTAAAAATTCTTTTCTTTTCCTCATGAGACTGGTGAGGCCCTGCCTCCCCTGACTGCACGTCCCTGTCTAAAACCATATAGCAACCACCTGGATAGCACTACTGCCAATAATCATTGGGTAAAATATTTATGCTATGTTTATGTGCAGAATATTGTTACAGGAACACAAGGACTTTATACAATGGTTGCATAACATGTGTGTACAAATTCAGTTTCCATAACTGAAGAATAACTAATCAATTATAGAAGTTAACAAATACCTGGAGACCCACATTTGCATATAATTATTTGAGATCCTTATATTGTTATACAGTTATATATTCAACTGCTTTAAACTTATCAAATTTGATACTCAATGCATACTGATGTGAAAATTTTGCCCTGGTACTCATAGTTTGCTTGATATTCATGCACAAGCTAGAATTTGTCAATATCAGCTGTCCTGTGACTCACTACATTATTCCTAATGGGAAACAATTGTTTGGTACTCATCGTTTTTGGTACTCAAATTAATGATAAATTCCAAAGTACCACTGTATTTAGAGGCTAGAAATGTCTCACAACATCTTAGAAAAAGCTGGCTATCTGGACACTATTCAGTAAGGATTCAGGTCTTCTTATGGGATTCAGATTGCATTGATCACACTCTAAGATTACCTGTTTTAGAACTTAGGTTGAACTCATGACATTTATAGGCCTCTTGGTGGCTTTCAAAATGTTCACAATAGTATCTGGCTGACTGCCTGCAGGGAGTAAGGTTTGAAGGCATTCTTTTATAGTGATGTGGCTGCTGTTTCGTCAGTCGACATTTCAATACTATTTGAAAAATATATGTGTAGTATGTATTAAAATAAATTTACTGCCACTATATAAATCCATGTGTTCTATCTAGACCAGAATCCAATCCCACTACTACATTGTATGACAATAAACTAATTTCAGTAAAATCATTTAAGAGAAGGTTATTATGCTTTCAATCATCATAATAAATTGATTTAATTGACTCTCCTTAGTAAGATAATAACTTATTGATGCACACCAATATGTTTGACCTGGCAGATATTAGTCCACCAGCACAAGGAGTGGATCACAGACAAGTCCAAAAAGAGCTCGGTGATGTAATTGTGCGACTACATAATCCTGTTGTGCTTACCCCTACAACAATTCAAGTGACCTGGACGGTAAGACATTCGAAAAATGTATAGTAAAATGCCTGATTGTTCTTAATATTTTCCTTATTCTAATCAGTAATTGAAATGGTACTGTGATATTTTTATATTTACTTTATTTACAATTAAATTCTATGGGTTTTCTCTTGACTGGAAGTCTGTTTTATGGTCTTGAATGTTATTTATTCTCTGAGAATTCATTTTATTTTTAGACAGTTGATTTGGTAAATGGCAGAAAATACCACTCCCACTTTCTTTTCTCTTTTACTTTATGTCCTTGGAAATCATCTGAGATATAGATAGATAGATAGATAGATAGATAGATAGATAGATAGATAGATAGATAGATAGATAGATACCAAGATACCCAGGAATCATTTCATAACTGTGGAAAACAAAAAACAAATCTTATTTAATCCTATTTTTTTAAAACATTTCTTCTTACACAGAAATTTTGCTATTTTATTTATTCATATTCAGTCTTTAGATCTTAGCTATACTCAGTTTATTTTTTTATATGATTTTGATACAGGAAACAAAAAACCAGTTTTTTTTAAAAAAATTATATTCTTTTTTCCCCCTCCTCCTCTTCCTGGACCTCTTATAAATTGAATCATCTAGACTCCTCCTAACTAGGTTTGATGCTAAGATACATATATAAGGCAGTTTTTATTCTGCTTGTAGATGACCTGTGGTGGATCTTGAATGTGATACTGTATCATTGACTTGTTGACAGCCTTCAATTCTATCAATATAATATATTTCTGGACCTTATTACAGGCTTGGGAATTGAGAGCCCTGTTCCTTCAGGGCATTTCCAGTCAATGTTGGTGGGAGAGAGCAGTCTAATCCTTGACCCCTATTTTTCAAGAGGTCTGTCTTCTCTTTTCTTTAATATATACACAAAGCCACAAGGAAAGGTCATTTGTTGACACGAGGTTGTACATATCTGATTTTGAATACACAAATGAAGTTCTGTTCCAATGTTTGGACGCAGTGTTAGTCTGAATGAGAAATAATAGGCTTTGGCTCAATCCTACCAAAATCAAGTAATTGTGGGTTTTGCATTCCATTGGAGAGATTTCATCCTTTAGTCTGAATGAGGTTGCACTATTACATTTGGATTCAGTATACAATACAAGAGGAGCATGATGGCTCAGTGGTTAAAGACAACTGGAAAGGAGCATCTGCACCCTAGGATATCTGCCCATCTCATATGCTTTAACAGGAATATTCAAGACCCAAGCTCATATTTAAGACCCAAGCGCTATACGAAGGTCTGCATTCTCATTTGTCCCAGCTGCTGCCCACCTAGCAGTTCCAAAGCATGCAAATGTGAGCAGATAAATAGGTACCACTTCAATGGGAAGGTAACAGGGTTCTATGCACCCCAGTATATTGGCCACATGACCAAGTTAGTGTCTTTGGACAATGCTGGCTCCCTCGGCTAAGAAACTGAGATGAGCAGTGCCCCTAGAGTTGGACACAACTAGATAGGGGAAACCTTTACATTTACCTTTATATAATTTAGGGATCTTTTGGGACATATAACTCCTTCTGAGACAGCAAGTGGCAGCCGTTGCAGGGTGTGTTTGCACAATTTCATTTTAGAACTCGATTGAACCCAGTATATTTTAATGCTGGCCATCATTTTATTGTTTTTTGTAACTAGATTTAATGTTGTGGTTTTCTTTGGTGTTTTGAACTTATCTTATTTTAATTTAATATAAATGGATATTGCATGTTAGTTAGACCCTGGCATGACATCTTTTCTTATGTTGTTAGACAGATTAATAAGAGACCTAGCATAGTTTTAATGGGTTCCATTTGTTTATTGTGCTTTTGTATTTATATCATTTTGTTTACCCAGAATTGTAGTAGTTAAGATGGTTGATCATCTAAATTTGCAAAATTAATTAATTATGATGACACCTATAACTTGGCAGATATAAGACAATTGGTAAACTGATTTCTAGGGTTCTTACTGCAGCACATTTTATCATTTGCTGCAAGTGTTAGTTTCAGTGAATTGGTAAGCAGATTGTTTTTAGATATATTTCAAGTATACTATATTTAACTGAAAGAAATACAATACTTGGGTTTCAAGAAATAATTTATTCTTTCTTTATAACTTCATCCTTTGATAGAGTAACAAATTCTTAGAAAAGCAGTTATAACTGAGATCAATTTTCCACTACAACCTCTATTCAATAAAATGTAATGATAGTTATATTTTCATGCTGGGCATCGTTAGTGATGCTTTTTGGCTGTCTTGTATGCTTCATCCTTTTGTCAGTTTGTCAGAAACAATACATGAAATAAAAAATACACATTTTATATGTGTCTGACTGGCATATCTTGGACAGTATATACTGCTACATCGATTTGTTTTACAAAATAAATTTAATAACATTATTAATTCATTAAGGACAGAAATGGGTAGCCACAATTATAAAATTTGCAAGCTGGCTTAAGAATAATTTGGTTCCATCTGCCTTTAAGCTATGCAAAGCCAATATTCTGAAAACATTGCTTTATGGAACTCTATTATGTATTATAAGAAGATTCAATCTTTAATTGCATACAGTCAAAATTTCTTTAAAAGAACACTGTGTATCCCTCACTCAGCCTTCAATGTTTAACGTGATTAGTTTTGGGATGCATCTCTTTACATGATATACCTGAATCCATTCTGAGAGGTCAAATAGATCAAGATCTGGTATATGGTGGTCCATCAATATCAGCTTCAATAAAAACTTAGTAGAATTGTATTAGAGTAGAATCATCCCTTCACCCAAGTTCTGGTTTGTTTTTTTCTCTTTAAGAGCATGCATGTTCCATATAGGGATGGTTTTTTTTCCCTCTGGCTTAAATCAATGTGTTACCCATCAGGGCAACAACTTCTATCTCTCATATAGAAATTGCATATGTTAAAATGAAGAGGTAGAATTTGATGCAAACTTTCCACTATAATTCATGAAGCAAGTTACTAGCATTTTTAATCCTGTCAGAAAAAGGAGATCACTGATTTACTTTTAAACAATAAATTTAAAATAATAAATTTACTGTTACATTTATTATTTTTAGATTTATCAAAGTTAATAGTGAAATTTCTACTTGTAGTTTTGTTTTTAGTTCTCTCCACTCCTCACCCCCACCCCCAGTCTCTATGACATATATACAGTTCATCACATGTTCTTTTCTTCCTATCCTGATAATCACCCAGGCTTTTTCTATCTAGCTATCATCTAAATACTTACTTACATGAGATATGAAAAAGAACAAAAAACAAAGCTGTATATTATACCATTTATATAGTATAAATTTATATTTATACCAGCACTATTCACTATACCTTTCCATGCTTTTCTTCTCCCTTTTCTTATAAAGCATGCTTGACTTCATAAACTACTTAAAATTTACCCTTTGGTTTTATTAAGAGCAAAACTTTCTATTTCTAAGTATATCATCAGTTCCAACCAAATCTTACCTATACCAAGAGCTGTGGTGAACTTTCACCTATTTGCAGTATTTTTTCTCATCATTAGCACAGCATTTTACTTAGAAATCTATTGCTCTGAGTTTATTGTGTTTTTAAAATAAATATGTTTGACTACACTCAGCTTTATTTTTGCTCTGTGAGCCAAAGTTCTTTCTGATTTTTCATTGAGTGATTTAATGAGCCTAGTAATACAATGTTTCCATATTTCACTCCTTTAAACAGCATGCAATTATTTAACTGGCCATTAAATTTTGGTTTCCAATCTCCACAAAATTCATTTTAAAGCTCTGAAATATTTTTACCATTTTTTCTGAGGTCTATTCTCATGACCACACTCTAGGTACTTCAAACTGTGATCTCAAAAACAATTTTATTCTGTTGACACTATTTGTACAACCATTTGTAATTCACTTAAAATATTCTTGTTTCATTTTTATAGTGCTCTTAGTAGACAAGAAGGATTATATGAACTATGCCATCCTATGCCTTTATTTGTAAATGCTCAAGATTCATGATAATACAGTTGTAGATGTTGTTTGCAGTAATTCTTGTCTCTACATATATAAATGGGAAGGAATATCAATAGATGTGATACATTTTGAAGGTTGTTCTGTTGCCAGGATTCTGACAACTCAAAGAGAGTGTGGTATATGAGCAGATGGTCCTGTCATCATAGATTTATTTTGCTTTCTCACAGTAGTGAGTCATCAATAGCCACATTCTTCTTTATATTTTGTGGGACATAATTACAAACCACTCTGTGCTTTAGGGGGCCTACCATTCTGTTGGCAGTTTTACAATGTTCCTACATCTCCTGAAGATTTAAAGCCTATTTCTTCTATAAGGGCTTGAATTTTTATTTATTTGTTTATTTATTTCTAGAGGGCAGAATCTATTGTTTCTATTTGTTTCTCTCCTCCATTGGCTTTGGAAGTTTGTACAGACAGTTCTATTTGTAATGGCTCTTTTTTAATCAGGTTAACTACTGTCTTGTTTCATCAGCCAAACTGTGACCACTTGCTGCTCCAATTCTTTGAGTTTTGATTCAAATACATGTCTAATTATTGTTTGGTTGGTACAGAAAACTGCAGGTAATCATGGCAGGATACTTTCAATTAAACCTCAGTTTTATTTCTTTATATACCACTGGTAGAAAAGCTTATATTTATCTTGTTTCTTTCTCAGATTCTTAGTATAATATATCAAATTAGATTATGTGGTAGGTTTTTGTTTTTTTTACATTTCTATGGCAAATTATATTGGCAAACACCTCTTTAGTTAGTAGAATAACTTTAATTACTCATTGTAATTTATACAGTTTCAAAAATGTTTGTCTCTGTATATGAAAACTGTTGGGCTTATCATTTCATGTACAAAAGGCTACTCAATTAATGATCATTGTTTCCCAAAACTTAGCTCTTTAAGAAGCAAGCCAGATATACTTTTAATCATACTACTATATTTCCCAGCTGTAAATTTGTATCTCTCTTTATGCACAAATAAAATATAGTAGGCATAAATACTCTGGAACTAATAATTTACATTGCTCTATTATATCACAGGAAGGTTTCATAATTTCAAACTTTCATGGATTACCTAAATACTATGTAGGTAAAAGGTAACTCTTATTATTCTGTCATTGATGTTAATACCTCTATTGCAATATAAAGTGAAGAGGAATTGAGCTTTATAATAACTGCCAGGTTCATAGATTCTTATGTCCATTAAACATTTAATTAATGAAACTCAAATGTGTATAAAAACAATTTGTCCTGATTTACAGACTCTTTCATTTGAAAGCAGCTGCTTAATGTTCTTCTGAAAAACACAGCTTGATTCTTTCAGTATTAACAAGCTATTATTGTGAATTATGTCCTCCTTTCAAGGCATAAATTTACTTAAAGTGTATCTAGAGAAGTTTATAAAATGCAAACTTAATATTGTAACATATGCTGTAAGGTTTTTAACAAAGGCAGTTTTGTTTAAATGCATTTATGCCTAGATCTCATAAATCTGGTTTTAGTTTCTTGTTTTTATGTGTTTTTCCTGTCATAAGAACTTGATTCTTCACTGAAAAAGTTAATGAAGAGTATAAAGAGATTTTAGTAGAGGTAACTGATATTGGAAAGATGATTTAACTCTAACCCCGGGCTTATTCTTGATATTGCCCCAAACAATATAACAGTAAATAAATAAGTAAATAAAAGCTTTAATAAACTCAGCAATCTGTGAAGAATGAAAAATACTTTATTTTGTGGAAAATATGATTTATAAAACAGAATTTAAAAGTCCATCATGTGCCTACAGATAGTCTGGATGTGACTTACATAATTCTGATTAATAATTACACAAATACTTTCATTGTTCCTTGAATTCATGGTAACATTATGCAAATACCTCTATAACCTACTTTAATAACTTCTTAATAATAAAAAGAGAATGTGATTGTGGCTTTAATCCAATACATGTGGCAGTTCAGTTCTTTATTGAAGTGTCTAAATATGATAAGTATGGGTGATGTATTTCAAAACCAGCTGAGGAAATGTTGGGCAGAAGGCACAAATTGAGCCATAAACACTCTTGGACATAGCTACCTTTCTCCCTTCACTTCATTTTCAATCACAATAAAGATAGCATTAGTGGGTTCTTTTTCTTATTTCTTTCTTTTTCTTTCGTGTTATTCTCCATTTATTTTTTACCTTTTCACAATTAATTTCCAATTCTGTTTCCTTCAAGATCTTCAAACTTGTAGCCATGCCAGCTATTGTTTTTGTTCAGGACTACTGCTTAAGGCACCCTGCTAGAAACCAGGAAACTCTGAATTCTAATCACTCCTTAGGCATGAATGCAAGCTGAATGATCTTGGGCCAGTCCCTCTTTCTCAGTCCAACCCACCTCCCAGGGTTATTGATATAGGGAAAATATGTATGTTCACCATCTTCAGTTATTTATTATAAAGGCAGGATAAAATATGTAAATTTAAAAATACATTAAACAGCATTTGTACAATCAGGTTTTTTGCCTCCAGGCTCTCTTTTGGGAGAAAGCATTGCTGACTCAAAAGTGACCACAGGTCTGTCTACTGTTTCTTATCTGACCAATTTGCTCCCTCACTATTTGTTAATTAGCTGCAGATTATCACTCTAAATGGTGTTAAATATTAATAGTATTAGTATCGTATTAGTATACTTTTGTAATCCTTTATCAAAACTGAACTTTCAAAACTGATAGCCCTGATTAATCCACTATCTGCAGGACATTCTCTTGACTTGTTATAGTAGATGTGGGGTGGGGGGAAGCAACGATTATACCTGGAAACATTTATCTTAACCTCATTCCCAACAGATTTTCAACAGTATAGGTTTATGATTTTTGTCTACACACACAAAATTTATAAGTAATTATCCCAACAAAGTACACTAGTATAGTTCAGCTTGAGGATGACTTACTTCTACCATATGTTCATTCTGCTGGAAAGATAAGAGAGACTTCTTAATGGCCAACACCATGCTCACTGCTCTCAATCCTGGTCAGCATTATTTAGCAGCCTTGACATCCACTTTATCCTCTCATTCAAATTTTAAATTTTATTTTCACCAGTAAACTTTATATTGGTCTATATCCATGGCTATATTCTTCCTTCAAGATGCCAAAATATGGATCTTTTCATTTTTAATTTTGTCACTCAGCTAGATTTTCATTCATATAAAACCTTTTAATTCCATTGATTGATTAGCTTGTGACTTTTTATTTCTAGATACCATAAATATTATATTTACTATATAAAAATATTATTCCACTACACAAGATTAGTATAGTTCTTAAAAGATTTACCATATTAGTTTTGAAAGCATAATTATAAATTTTAACGATCTTATCAAATATTCATCTTTTACAAATATTTTATTACTTCTGCTCTTATTATTCCCATAATGGCATTGATTGCTTACACTTTCTTGTCATATTTTCTTCCCTCTAACAAAATGTACACACACAAACACACACACACACATTTCTGACAGAATTGTAGCTTTTCCTTCGTAATTTTGGATTTCATAGTCATATCACAATATATTTGGGGCCTTTTGAAAGACCTGCAAAATGCTGTCAAGGAACTGTACTTTAACATGGGAGGGTCTATTGCATTTAGAAAAAAGACAGTTTGACTCATACCAGAAGTGAATGCAAGTTATGATCAGCATCAATACAGCATCACATCCACCTTTGTACTGACCACAATCTTCTCTTTGTGATCAGAGAGGTTGTCTGAACCTTTTTGTATGATAAGTTTCCTTTTAAAAAATTATTCTATTTCCAGATTTCACTCTAGCAAAAAATAACAGACATAAATATCAGTATTGATTCTAATGACTCATTGACTGCACTTCTTTTAAATGTGATCTGAAATATAATTTTGCAGTATGTGCCATTATTACCCATGATACATTTGGGGTATGCTCATGAGTTTAAGTAGTGATTTTGACATTTCTTTTCTTTTCTAATTTTCTAGCTCTCAATGAGATGCATGTTATGTTCTAAAACTATGGTGTTAAAATGTATTTCTTTGTCTCAATATTTTCTGGTTTCTTTACTCATTGTTTCATAGTTCCCAAGGTCCTATTATAGATATAAGTCTATAAGTAATTTATTACCTAAGCACAAGCTGGTATGCCTTTTGGAAGAGAGATTTCCCCCCCTGAAAGATAAGCTTTATATTATATGTATGAAAAAAATGATTTGCTTGCCTGAAATTCTGGGACTTAATGACCCCATTGGTGATTTGTGAATTCAGTGACTTACCTTTTCAATGACTCACCATCTTTTCTCATAATGTGCTTATTCTGGCAGGTACAGTTTCAGAATTTTGAGGGTAGTGAAATGAGGGTAAGCCACATGCAGTAGAGGTACATTACACACACACACACACACACACACACAGTTATAAAACATTCCTAGTTGCATTTTTCCTGTTGATCATGCACAATAGCAATAGCAATAGCAGTAGACTTATATACCGCTTCATAGGCCTTTCAGGCCTCTCTAAGCGGTTTACAGAGAGTCAGCATATTGCCCCCAACAATCTGGGTCCTCATTTTACCCACCTCGGAAGGATGGAAGGCTGAGTCAACCCTGAGCCGGTGAGATTTGAACCGCTGACCTGCTGATCTAGCAGTAGCCTGCAGTGCTGCATTTAACCACTGCGCCACCTTGGCTCACAAGAAGGTTGATCATATTTATGATCATTTGGAGAATCACAATTATGAGAAAGCAACCACTTTTTTTAATAAGGCACCTGAAAGAAGTACATTATATGGTTAAAAACACAGTATGAATGACAGCTCAAACTGAGTTAAATTTATTTCTTCCACTTATGGTAGGACCATTTCTGTTAATTTTATTTCAGGTTGATCGCCAGTCACAGTTCATTCAGGGTTATAGAGTTATGTATCGACAGACATCAGGACTGACTTCCCCTTCTGCATGGCAGACTGTGGAAGTCAATGTCCCCACAGAACGGAGTGCTATCCTTATCAATTTGAAAAAGGGGGTTACATATGATATCAAAGTTCGTCCATATTTCAATGAATTTCAAGGGATGGACAGTGAATCAAAATCTGTACGTACTACTGAAGAAGGTAAGAAAATTATGAAAAGAATAATCATAAGTTTGCAATTATTGAGTGTTCTATGCTAATATGCATAAAGTTTTACACAAGCAAAAACAATATTTTCTTCACAGTGTGTAGATACAATAGACAAAGCAGTCACTGATAACTTTGTGAGTATATTAAAAGAGAACTGTATTTGGTTTTACACTTCAGCAACTTCTCAGTACCTATTTGCTGGTCCTTTTTTTAAATTAAAAGCCTAGGAGAGTTGATTTGAGAGAATACATATTTTTCTGAGTGTCACATCTTCCATTTGATCCCAGGAAAGTAAAATAAAACAAACAAGCAGCTTAATTATAACAGTCAAAGGGGTAGACTGACCCAGACTGGATCTTGCAACATTATACCTGGGACAGGTATAATTGCCTTCATTCAGGGTAGATAAAGTTCCTTATGAAGAGAAGCTTCAGTTATTCATATAAGAAATTAACATACATTATGAAAAGTGTGGATAAATATTAAAGTACTAAATATTAAAGTACTATTATTCACATAATAGTACAATAAGAATTAACAATAGAATCAGGATTGATATTAAAATATTTCTTATATAGTTGTATTATCTTGCGAGTTTTAGTGGTACAAATATGATAATGACCACTATAATGCTTAATATTGTTTTAAAATGAAGTATAGATCTATACTAAAATAAGTGTATCTGGGCAGAAGTTTATTCCTAGTTAATTTTGGATAGTGATAAATATTCTTTAATTCTTGAAGACATTACCTCAAAATTATAGCCGTAGAAATACTATATAAAGGTTTGGGCATATATGGTTATTTTTACCTTCCTCATCTGTTCTTTGGCAACCTAACACTGGGTAAGTGTTAAGGGATATTCTGTGTTTAATTTACTGAAAAGATACTTTTTTTACTAATGATATTGTGTGAAGAAATAGCAGAGGGTAGAATAAATACTGCTCCATAGTTATTTACAGAATAATTGTTTAGTTTGTCACAAATACTATCAGTGTCTTTCTTTTCTTTTATAAATATTGGTTGTCTACTTTTAGTTTTTTTTTTTCTTGCTTTTCTGCTTTGTCCAACTGTCAAGTGCCTCTCTTTATTTTTTTTCTAAGTTGTTCTATCTTGGCTGCCTTTTTTATAAGAAAGTGGTCATTTAACTCTTTGCTTACATGTTAAAAGAACAACAGATTTCTTTATCATCACAAAATCTGTAACTACTGTATCAGCTGTAATATCTGGATAAAGTAGCTTCAATGCTAATTCTTAAAACAAAAGATGTCTTTGTAATCCTGATGAAATCTGTATGTTAGAGTACAAATAGATTCTAATCAGGATGGCTTCCAGGTTAGGACCTATTTGACCACATACACATTATCTGTGTATTCAGGCATACTTAATGTTGGGGTTCCAAGTAACACCCCCCAACATCGTACACAAGAAGCAGAGAAAAATATAACTTAATAATGATCAAACAAATTGAAGACACTAATGTTTTAAATGTGTATTTATTTTCTTCTATTTGCTGTATGAGCTCTTACATTAAAAATAAAAACAACAGTTTTTTTTATTATTCTAAATCTGTATGTTATTTGAACAGTTGGTCCATTTTTATTGTAACTGCTATTTTCCAGATGAGTAAAGTGGGTAATCTCACATCATTCTAGAGCAAAGCCTTTGCAGTCTGTAGCTGTTGTGATATTAATATAACCTTCAGCCACTCTGCTTCTGGGTGTCTCCTTCATTACCACAAAAGACTATAACAAATTGTACTGTCAACAGTTAAATGTCAGGTGGTGGTGGTGTTTTTTTAAACAAAAGCTTACACTATATCTATTTGCATAGGAGCCTATTTATAGACTTACATGTTTTTTAAAAAGGAACCTTTGTTAATTTTTTTTTAAAAAATTATTTAATTATATTTGTAATTATCTTCAATTTATATTTTTCAGGCAAAACTCCAAGATTTGTGTGGTTTATTTTTCAGAAAAAAAAGAGCAGTCTTTTTATAAACATCTCATTTTATATTATTCCCCATGTGTTTTTTGGAAGTACTTTTAATATAAATGTTGAATAACAATTTTGGAGATATTCGATGAAATTCTTACTATTTTAGTACTAGAATGTACATTTCTGTCACAAAAACAGATACCTCAAAATGCTCCCCCAATTCCAAGTAAACAAAATTTTAGAATAAATGCTTCCTCTGAAGCCTATCCTGGCTAATGATTTTAAAACAATTGGCTTCTGGCCCTGTGAAAATGACAAATGGAATTCTGTTTTGTTCCATCTGAAAAAGATGAATAGTGATTTGGCCTTTTTCATATCTGGGAAAAGGAGTTGAGCAATGGAATGATTGACCTGACAAGAAGTAGTCATGGTAAAACCTACAAACCAGTAGCAAGGGAAATGAGAAAAAAGTTTTCAAATGATTGAAGTTTATTTAATAACAGCAACACCTGCCAGCAAAGTATTTTAATTTACACTGAGATAACTGTTATTAGGTATTACTTGTGGGTGAATACAAACAAGGATGCAAATCACATTAGCTAATATGATTTGTATTCCTGTGTCTGCATCTTAATCAACTACTTTGTTTGGATAGCAGGTAGGTTAATCTTTTGTCCCAAAGTTATTCAGTATTCTTTGACTATAAGGCATGCAATTTGGGGTTCTTTTATTTTTATTTCACTATTTGAGTTTTATCTAAACATCTGTTTTGTACTTCTGCAAATCTTCACATTCTACCAAGCCTATGCAGCTGGTTTCTTTTCAGGTACATAGAGAGCCATACATCATTCTGAACTTAGAGTAACAAGTCTTTCAATAGTTCTCCGCAAGTGCATAGCTTTAAGTTAGTTATTTTAACACCAGTTGTGTACCTATTACCATATCTCTCCCCCATTATTTGTTCCATTTTTATAGCCCCTAGTGCCCCTCCACAATCTGTTACAGTTCTGACTGTTGGAAACCACAATAGTACCAGTATCAGTATTTCCTGGGATCCACCTCCTCCAGATCACCAAAATGGAATCATTCAAGAATATAAGGTGAGACTAAACTGCAGGATAAAAAGAACACCTAATGTTGTCCATTATTTCTTCAAGTAATAACAAAGCAAACAACAACAACAACAACCACAATTTTTTTCCTGCTTCTTAGTACTGGAACTTTTGCCTACACAGTTAAATAAGAAATGAAGGCTATAAATAGAAAAACAACATCTTTTGGAGAATCTCTTATTTTATGGTATCCTATTATACAACTGTGCTATTTATAGTATAGGTTGAGAAATAAAATATAATGTTCCAGTGACCACGAGGAGTTCTAAAATATCTGCCCATCCTTATTAACAAAAGAAAGCAATAATCCTTGGGTTAAACCAGGGATTTGTACTTTTTGATAAATTTAGAGAACCCGAGAGTGTCTTTTGCTATTTATCCCTCCATGTACTTTCTGCCTATGCATCAGCTTCAGTCCACTTACTGTTTCCTGGCATACCCAACAGTACATGTTCAAATATATTAAATACATTTAGTGGCAGCACGTTAGCTTTAGTGAACGAAGGATAATAATCTCCCCCTCATATCTGTTTGTTTGTGTGTGTGTGTGTGTGTGTGTGTGTGTGTGTGTGTGTGTGTGTGTATTTTGGGAGGGGGTACCTTTGAGTCAGTGTTGACTCGTGGCAACTGCAGGATTATTTAAAGTTTTTGGGAAATGGTTTCCAACTGCATCCTTTCTAGGGTTGAGAGAGAAAGTGACTGGCCAAGATCTCCCAGAAGAAAGATATAAATAGGTATCATCAGTGTGATTTAAACAGAATTACAACATGATTTTGTAATTGTTTTGATTAAAAAAGATGAGTTTTGCCTCTATCAACTCCCCCCTCCACAAATTTTGAGACGAATCCCTTTATAATTTGTATTAAGTTGTTACTTTAGGGTATGTATAGAACATATCTACCTCCCAAAGGAACCAGGTAGAGTATGGTGCAGCCCTTGAGTGGAAGGAGACATATGAAATGATACCCTACCTACTTCATTAGAATTTACAATCTAAACGAATCATACACATATTACAAGATTTGCCAGAAACCATATTAAAGTAGATATAGGATATAAATGGTTTATATAATCGTTTTAATTATATAAAATAATCTGAGACATGATGCCTATTATTTATATTATATTAAATAATTAATATTTTTGGGATGTCAAACTCATGTTATCAAGGCAGCGTCACATGACATATTGTGACTTTTTCCCTTTTACTAAACCAGGCATGGGCGTGGCCAGCACGTGACAGATCTGGCCTATGGGCCGTGAGTTTGACACCCCTGCTTTATGCAAAAAAAAAGAACTCTTGGTAGAACCTAAGCAGATGGTATGAGATTTAGACATTCAAGCAGACAGAGCCAACTTTCTCATCTCTCATATAGACAAATTGGACTCTCCTCCTGGATATTCCCAATTTTATAAGTTTCCATGCTCCCCACAAAGAATGATCTTCTCCCGGGCCAGTGTAGATATTCCCCTAACATGACTGGCTGTTTGATATGCCAGCTTTCAACCCATGAAGATCAACTTTGCATTCGCTTGAATAGAGAGGATGAGTCTGTTTCACGCATCCTTTTAAAGTGCCTACCATACATGCACTGGCAATCAGAGTTAATACATTGGTTCATGAGTCTGATAACATCTACTATGATGAGGAGATTGAAATATTCTTATTAAATTATCAATGCGTGGGTGTTTTCACAGCAGTAGCATTTTTTAAATTTATAGCTTATAGAAACTGTTTGATGCTCTCAACGAGATACTAACTGTATAAGATTCATTTTTTTTCTGTGTGTATGTACTGTTACATATGCATGTATTAGTGGTATTCTGTATTTTAAAATGTTTTGACTTGGACTTAGACCATAAATAGGTGTACAAGATAAAATATAATAATAATAATCTAATAATGTAAGACAAACATATAATTTTAATGAAACTAAAATATATATTGATCGCTCCTGATTCAACATAAGAAAGCCAACTGTTACTTCATACTGAGGTCTAAATTGCCATGTGGTTTTTCAGCACCCTTTCTTATTGTGAAACTATTCTTCATCTGTACAGATGCTTAAACAAACACATTTTTATTTCCTCTGAGAAAATAATATAGACTGCTACAATATTATATTTGTCTATTATATTTGACAATATCACAGATCTGTTAGAGCTCAGGAAATTCCTAATGCTTCTTTATGAACCTGATTCTTTTCCAGCTACAAACTTCAGACTAACTTAGCAAAAAAAAAAATATTTTTTTTACAGTCCTACTGTCTTGGAAATCAAACTGATTGTGACTAGTTCACTGGAAAATCAAACAGAAATTAGGTATTCCCATTTAATTACCTGAATACATATAAGGTGTGCGGTCAAAATTGTTTTCATTTCAAGACATTGTTAATTATGAGCAACATTGACAGGCTGTGAGTCTCCTTGGTTCAGAGTATAGAGATTGAAGACTAGAAATCTCAGGCAACAAAATTAACTTTACAGGTTTTTTAAGGTACGAGGACTTTAAGGGTCCTGGGCTAAATATCATATGCAGATATAGCATTAGGAACTTCCTGAGCTCTAACAGATCTGTGGTATTGTCAAATATGACCACATAATGCAACCACAAAACTAGATGCCTTTATATCCTAACCAGATTTGGAATGACTTCCTTACAGTGTTGTTGTTGTTGTTGTTGCTGCTGTTGTTATTAGTGGAAATCTTAGATTTGAGTAGCAAATCTGAATTCTTCTCTGGTAGATTATCTCTAATAGTTACTGTTTCATAATTTAAAATAATTGAAGGTGATTTATTCTGCATTTTTCATTTTCAATGCATTGCAGTGATTAAATTGGTTTTTAAAAAAGCACTTTATATCTTTAGGACACGGACACACACAAATATATATATTAAAAAGGAAAACAAAAAGTAACACATTTTAAACTAATAATCTATGTATTGTAGATTAAGGTTTTAAAATCTTAGTAATAAAATATAAGAATCCACAGCATGTAACATTTCATCAACCGCAATCAATGTGTAGCCCTCAATGGAACTGCATCTACATGGAGGGAAGTATGCAGTGGGGTACCCCAAGGCTCTTTTTTAGGCCCAGTTCTCTTCAACATCTTCATGAATGATTTGGACGAGGGATAGATGGGGAACTTATCAAATTTGCAGATGACACAAAGATGGCTGGAATAGCCAACAGTCCAGAAGATAGGATTAAGATACAGAAGGATCTTGACCGACTTGAACATTGGGCGCTATCTAACAAAATGAAATTCAATAGTGAAAAAAGTTAGGTTCTATATTTAGGCAAGAAAAACAAAATGCACAGGTATAGTATATGTGATACCTTGCTCAATAGTACTAACTGTAAGAGCGATCTTCGAGTCTTAGTGGACAATCACTTGAATATGAGCCACCAGTGTGCTGCAGCTGCCAAAAAAGCCAACACAGTTCTAGGCTGCATAAACAGAGGGATAGAATCAAAATCACATGAAGCATTAATACAGCTTTATAATGCCTTGATAAGGCCACACTTGGAATACTTTTGAGACTCTAGAAAGAGTGCAAAGAAGAGCAACAAAGAGGATTAGAGGACTGGAGACTAAAACATATGAAGTTGCTGGAACTGGGTATGTCTAATTTAATGAAAAGAAGGACTAGGGGAGACATGATAGCAGTCTTCCAATATCTCAGGGGCTGCCACAAAGAGGAGGGAGTCAAGCTATTCTTCAAAGCACCTGAGGGTAGAACAAGAAGCAATGGGTGGAAACTAATCAAGGAGAGAAGCAACTTAGAACTGAGGAGAAATTTCCTGACAGTCAGTATTGTAACTTAAGAATGAAGACAGAGGCTCTGGTTCGGTAACTCTGTAACCAATTTAATATAACAGTAACTATTAACAAAGTATCTCAGGAAGACCGGCTGTGAGCACGGTAGAAACAATTGTAACAAAGATTAGACCGGTAGTCTGTGGAGAAGAAACAGCGAAGCAGTTCCAGGTAGACTGGTATGTTCGGCTGCCAGTTGAAGAATCAGTTGACAGTTGGAAGAGCCTGCCTTTATATACCAGCAGCTCGGCAACTGACAGGCGCGTCTGATTGGCTAAGACGCGCCTGGCTGCTACCGAGCTGTCATTCGTAACTGTGAGGACTTTCTTTCAGTATACAACAGTCAGAACAATTAATCAGTGGAACAACTTGCCTCCAGAAGTTGTAAATGCTCCAACACTGGAAGTTTTTAAAAAGAGATTGGATAACCATTTGTCTGAAGTGGTGTAGGTAGGGTATCCTGCCTAAGTAGGGGAACCCTTCCAACTCTTTTATTCTATTCTATCCTATAAGTATTATTTTATGATACATGAGGTCCTTGATGGGGAACCTATGGCACATGTGCCTGAAGTAGCACACAGAGCCATGTTGCCTGGCAAGCCTGGCGTCACCCATTCCTCTTCTGGGTTTCTGGCGCACATGGGTGTGTGACGATCAGCTGGCCTGTGGCAGTGCTGGAAACTGGTAGAGCTGGTCTTCTATTTTCTGGCGTGAGCATATGCGCCGGCCAGCAGATCATTGCATGTGTGGCAGTAACCAGAAGACTAGCTGGCCGGTGCATGAAAGTTCATTTTCTGGTGCGCGCATGCCCCCTGTGGCCCAGGCAAGCGTGTGCACGCAAAATGAGTGCATGCACTTCCTTTTCAATACTCAGTGCCAAAAAGGTTTGCCATCTGTTAGATCAGCGCAAAAGGAACAGGCGAGAGGCACAAGTGAACTTCAGCATTTTTATTCAAGGTTACTGTGATAACTCAGGAACTCATTGCCCGGCTTCTCCTGTGGCCACCCCCTCAACACCCAGTTCAGAACCTTCCATAGGATCTGATATTTGTGCGTGTGCTCTGCAATGTCCCTGGTGGTGACCGGGCTGGCAGGGTCAATGTCTATCAGGAGAACTTGGGCTGTGGGTGCAGGGTCCTCCATGAGCTCTGGTAATGAGTAGCAGATGAGGGCATCGGCGTGGCTGATATCTTTCCTGGGTCAATGTACCAGCTTATAGTCGTACGCAGTGAGGAAGATAGCCCATCTGGTCATCCTCGGGGACATGTATGGAGGGGTCTGTTGGTCTCTGGCAAGAAGCCCCAGCAGGGGTTTGTGGTCGATTATGAGTTCGAAGCACCTGCCATAGACATATTCGTGGAACTGCTTGATCCCTGCCACCACGGCCAAGACTTCCTTATCTATTTGGCTGTAGTTGTGCTCCACTTGGAATAATAGGCAATCAGTGCTTCCGTCCCGTCTGGCAGGCGATGGCTGAGGACTGCTCCAACTCCGAAGGGGGAGGCATCGCAGGTGATCTGAACCGGCAAGTTGTGGTTGTATTGGATGAGGACACTGTCTGAGGAGAGGAGGTCTTTAACAGCTGCAAATGCTCAGTCTTCCTTCTGTCCCCAGGTCCATAGTGCTGTCTTCCCCAGCAGCTTGTGGAGTGGCTCAGCAACGGTGGCCTTCTGTTGTAAGAAAATACTGTAAACATTCAATAGTCCCAAGAAGGCTTGTGGTTCTGCCTTGTTTTTCGAGGTAGGAGCATTTTTAATGGCCTTCACCTTTCTGTCGGTGAGGTGTATGCCTGACCAATCTATTAGGTAACCTAAGAACTCGACCTGTCTTATGCCGATTTTGCATTTCTTAGGGCTCACTTTGAGTCCCTTTTCCTGGAACCTCTCCAATGTTTTACGCACGCATTCCATCAATTGATCTATAGAGTTCCCTGATATGAACATGTCATTGAAGTATGGCACCACCCCTGGAATTCCCTGTAGCAGACGCTCTATCAAGCAAAAGTCCTGGAGCTACGCTGACCCCAAACTGCAGCCTAGTGCATTTGAATGCCTCCCTGTGGGTCACTATGGTTTGGGCTTCAGTTGTGGCTTCATCCACTGGCAACTCCTTGTATGCTTGGGCGTGGTCCAGTTTGGTGAATACCTTCCTACTTCCTAGAGAATGCAACAGATGTTGCACCACTGGAACTGGGTGTGGGCTCTGTTGGAGGGCCTTATTCAGTGTGCACTTGTAATTCGCCCAGAGGCAGACTGAACCATCTGGCTTCATGTGGGTGACTATGGGGGTTTCCCATGCCACTTGATTGGTTGGAATGAGAATTCCCTGGGCAATTAACTTATCTAACTGCTCATCTACCTTGGGCTGCATTATGTTTTTTATATTTCTGTTTGTAAGCCGCCCAGAGTCCTTTGGGATTGGGCGGCATATAAAAGCTTTAAATAAATAAATAAATAAATAAATAAATAAATAAATAAATAGGGACCCTTCGGGGTTTGACCCTGATGGGGGTTACATGGGGGCCTGGGTTAAATGAAATGGGTTTCCCCATATATTTACCTAGGCCCCTGTCAAAAATGTCTGCAAACTTCGCCAATAACTGGTCCAAGTCGTGGGTGGTAATTTGGTGCAGGCCAGTGATGTCCAGCCCCAGGGGCTTAAACCATTCCACTCCAAGCAGGGATGGTCGGTGGCTGATGACGACTGTGAGGGGTAGGCGGCCGTGGAACTCATGGAACACCACTTCTACTTCCATTCTGTCCAGCACTGTGTCCATCTCCATCTTACATGGTTTCCCTTCAATGGTGACAACGGCATGATATTTCTCCCCCTCATATGCATCTGAGTGGCCAGCGGTGGTGTGATGGATCTCTCTGGTGGCTTGGTAGTGTTCTTCCCTCCATCTGTTCCGCTGCTGGCTCGCTCTTGGGTTGCTTGTTCTTCCCGGTGGTGCTGGTGGCTTTGTCTGGCATGGAAGGGGTTGGGACTCCCTGCAGGCCTCTGCGATGTGACCCTTCATTTGGCAATGGCGGCATGTTGCATCTCGGAAATGGCAAGCTGCTCTTGCGTGGAACCCCATGCAACCTGGGCACTGCGGCTGTCTGTTCTCTGCGTCTCTGGGATTTTGTCGTCTCTCGGGAATACACAGTGGATGGCATCGTCGGTGTCATTCCAGTCATCGTTATACTCTGGGACTTCAGTTGCCCAGTCAGGTTCTCTGTATGTGTGGTGCACCCCGCTGGTCTTCCTCACGTTTGTCGCTGAGTTGTCCGATGACTCGGCCGCTTTGGCTTCCTCGACCACGTTCTTAAATGAAACCCCTCTCCTGATCAACAGTTTCTTTTGTAAGAAGAGGTCTCTCATTCTCAGGATGATCCAATCCTTCATCATCTCCTCAGGGTTGATGAATTCACACCTGGTGGTGATTTCCTGTAGGCTGGCAACAAAGTCATTCACGGTTTTCCCCTCTCATTGATGTTGATGATAGAACTCGCTTTAGCTCATCATGGGGGTGGCAGATGGCACATAGTGGTCTTCAAAGGCATGTTGTAGGGTAGTCCAGGCAACATTTTCCACGTCTGTTGGGGCAATCAGCATCTGTGCCATCTTGTAAATTTTGGTGCAGCAATATGTTAGGAACAGTGCACGTTTCCTGTTGTCCGGCAGGTCATGGAACATCCTGAAACACCCCATGTATGTGTGCCAGTCTTCCGTCTGTGGGTCTGCTGGTGTGTCTGTGGGTCTGCTGGTGTGGGGGATGCTTGCGATGCCATGTTGTGCTAGTGGTTAAGGTTCTTTGTTCTTGATGCAAGACGGCCGTGTGGTCCACAAGAAGATTCTCAGGTCCCTTTGTCATTGTCATCAGTGTTAGATCAGTGCAAAAGGAACAGGCAAGAGGCACGAGTGAACTTCAGCACTTTTATTCAAGAAAAAAAGGGAATGCACTCTGCCAGCTGCCGGAGCTCATCCTTTAAGGAGCTCTGATAGGCCAGCCGGCCAATGACAGCGATTCAAGTTTCCCGCAGCTTGGGCGGCTAATCCGCAGTCAGCATGCAAATCAATGACGTATGTACATAACACCATCCCTGCATTAGGTGAAGATAATGTACCCTTTTAAAATAAAGCTAATTACTGCTGTAAAGATATAGCTTATAGGTATGGGTTTTATTTTGTTCTGTTTCAATAGCAAATCGTCTCTTCAATAAATTCCAAAATAAATTATTCCCTTTTGCAATACACATTATGTTTAAATGGGAGATGAAACAGGCTACATCCAGATAGAAAATATTCTTGTTTTCTCAGGCAGAAGTTAAATGTTGTTTTGTCATATTTTGTCAAATACCTCTGTATTCCAGATATGGTGCTTGGGTAATGAAACAAAATTTCATATCAACAAGACTGTTGATGCAGCTATCCGGTCCGTAATTATTGGAGGCCTATATCCTGGAATTCAGTACAGAGTGGAAGTTGCAGCAAGTACTAGTGCTGGCACTGGAGTTAAAAGTGAACCACAACCTATAATAATCGGTAAGTGCATGCCTGTGTCCTGCCACTCTGTTTAATGTGATTACATTTTGCTATGCCTTCCGTGAATCCAGACTGAAAATATAAAATGGTATATGGTTGAATAGTTTCTATTTATAATTTTTTCTAAAACTGAAACAGAGAAATGCCTGAATTACTAAAATAAATTACAAACATCAATTATTGTGTGAAAATAACATTGCATTATGAATTTTTCACTTCACCAGTTTGATAGATTTATAGAATCGCTAACAAAATCTTTCTCCTCTGTCCGTTTTGATTACTACATTATTTCCTTATTTATGCTACTGGTGCCCAAGGCCATGTTTAAAGTATGTTATCTGAGCATTTGAGGTTTGCTGTTATCAATTATTCTGAGCAGATGGTCTCTTCTGTTTTCTGCCAAAATGCAAGGAGGTTTGAATTCAGATAAAGGGAAAAACTGGTAAATGTCTCTCTTTTAAAGTTTTGTTTTTGTTAATCATACTGAATTAATTTCTTGACCTAAGGCAAGCCTAAAACCTTGCCTTAGAATTTTTTCAGTTATATACAATAGTGCTTAAAAGTTTGCAAGCCTATTTTAATTGTAAATATTTCTACATAAATATGACCCAAAATGTGATTGTTATCCACATATATCCTAAAAGTATATTTTAAAAACCCAATTAAACATATGATTCAAAAACTTTATATCTGTTCCTGTTTAATTGAGAAGAATGATCCAAAGCAACTTCTTTTTGTGTGGCAAAAGTATGTGAACCTTTGTTTCAGTAACTAGTCTACACCCTCCCATCAACTTAGGCAGCAATATGTTCAAGTAATATCTTGATAACTGTTGATCAAATCTTGCACATCAGTTTGGAGGCATTTTAAGAACAGCTTCAACTCAGGGGTGCTTGTGGGCTTCCTTGCATGAACTATCCACTTCAATGCTTCCATATCATTTCTTTAGTCAGCACTCTGATCTGACTAAAACATTCCAAAATATTATCTTTGTATGCTTTAACCATCCTTTGTTAATATGATTTGGATGGTTGGGGTTGCATGACCCATTTTCTCTTAAGCTTCATTTCATTATTTCACTAGTACTTCCCTGTAGAATTCAAAATTCATAGTTCCATCTTTGAAGGTAAGCCATCCTGCTCCAAAGGCCAAAAAGCACAGACTCAAACCATGATGCTGTCACTGCCGTGTTTCAAAAATTGGATTTGCTTCTTGTACTGGAATGTAGTATTTACTGTTTTAATTCAAGTCACAAAGTTCTATGTTGGTCTCATTCTCCTACATAACATTCTTCCAATAATTTTCTGGCTTATCCACCAGTCTTTTGCAAACTAGACGGGCAACAATATTCTTTTTGGGGTGTAGTGACTTTCTCTTGGAGCCCTGCCATATACACCATCATTATCCAGTATTCTCCTGGTAATAATCTCACTAAATTCTAACATTATTAATGCAAAAGAGGCCAGTTGTTTCTTAGATGTTATCCTGGGAATTTTCTGAAACAGTTTGGCTGGTTGACATACTTGAGGAAGGGAAAAATATTGCTGAATTATCTCCATTTGTAAGTTAGTAGAGTTCAAACACTTCGGAAAAGGTTTTTAACCCTTTCCAACTTGCTAAGCATCAGTAATTGTTTTTTGTAGGTTCTCAGAAATCTTGGTTGAAGCGTGACATATTTCAACATATCTGGGTTGTGTAGATCAGATTTTGATAGGAATGCTCAGAATTCTGTTCTTTAAATAAGGCAGCTAATAGTCATCCCATTGATTGAAACACTTTAATTTTCTCTTCAAATGAACTGATAATCCTAGAGGTTTGGTCACACATTTTGGCACCTAGAAATATGCAGATTAATGTAATTTTCCTCAATAAATAAAAGAACAAATGTAATGTTTTGTTCATTTGTTTAATTGGATTCTCTTTATTCAATTTTAGGATAAATTTAAGAACAAATCACATATCAGGTCAATGTGCAGAAATATGCAGAGATATTGAAAATTCAAATAGCTCCCAAATTGTTAAGCACCACTGTATCAAAAAATGAAACAAAATAAAAAGTTTAAAGGAAAATACCCAAAATAATTTCAGATGCCTGCTACATTATGTGGGGCACAATCCACATGACCTCTATAAGAGCCAAGGTGAACATTAATATGAGTAGGGATGCTGAGTGCTTGGACAGAAGCATCCTGATGAACCAGTTACCAAGTTGATGAGATGTTTGTGGCATTGGGGTAATAGCTGGTGTTGTTGTCATGGAAGAAGGAGGACAGTGAATAGAAGCCTATTACATTTGAGGAGATAGGGACCAAAAGGAAGTAGGCCATTCTTAGAGAAGACAATTTTAGTGTATTGTATAAGTGCCATGTTCTAGTCCCTGTGCTTGACCCCAATGATTTATAATTGGGTCATCAGTGATCCTGGATTTTGGCTGCTGTTATTGGATGCCAAATTAGGCTATTTTAAAGTATTCCTCAACTGTGACCCAATATTGAATCAGAAGATTAACTTGGCATGAATCTCTAACATCTGGCTGGATTGTGACACAATTTACAATCCCAAGGCCAAATGGTAGAATTGCTATAATCATACAAAAGATCTATTGGCTTTCAGAGGTGCTACTGCATTAATAATTGGTTATGAGAATCTTCTGAAGAGCATACGCTTTAGGGATCCTAAATCTCCCTATGTTCAATTACACTGGACTATTTTAATTGGATCTCCAATTTTCCCTTTTTGGTGGAAGATTGTAGAGAACATGGCTAATTGCAGATCCTGGGAGTACTGGACAAATCAGGTTATCTGTACTCTTTTCAGGACTCAGGCCGTAATATAATACTGAAGAAAGCACTAACTGCATTTCTTGATGATCTTTGGAGAAACTGCAAGGGTAAGGATTCTTCAATCCTGGCCTTCCTTCATCTCTCAATAGTCTTTGATATCATCCAATACAATATCCTTCTGGACTGGCTTCATGGGCTAAATGTGGGAGACACACTGTTATATTAGTTCTCTTTCCTTTAGACTGGTTAGTTTATTTGTATTGAAAAAAGTTCTAGCTCTGGATCTGTAGTATCTCTGGACCTATTTAACATCCACCTGAAGCCACTTGGTGAAGTCATCCATCAGCATGGGTTCCAGTAGCTGTAATATGCTAATAAAACTTATTTATACATCTCACTAGACTTCCCACGTAATGCCCAAGCTATTGAAGTGCAATTATTAAGTTGCCCATCTCACCTCATGCCTCCTTTTCAAAAAAATTGAAAACAACAATATCACTATAAAAAGAAATCTGCAGTTAAAAGATGTAGGTAAATAGTAATCATAATCAGAACTACAACCCTTTCAAGGACTCTTCCATGCGCAGAACTCCAAGTTTGGTGATGCAACCATGTGTTTAAAGATTTACAGAAGGCCAGCAAATTCAAGCTGATGTTATATTTGGAGGGAAGATGTTCCAAAGTAGGCACTATGACAGAAAAAGCTACCTTCCTGGGTCCTGCCTAATGACATTCCCTAGTAGATGGGAATACCTGATGGGATATTTAGATGCAATAGGAGAGAAGTGATATTTTCAATAATACTGACTGTACATTGTGGTTATAAGGATAGAGAATGTTCTTGGTTTTGGCTTCACTCCCAGAACACCAAATTGTGTGTTTAGGTTTCCCAGTTCTGGATTTGCATTCCTCCTGGCAGAACTAATAACCAGTTGGATCCTTTTTTTGGATTCTTACCTATAAAAGCAAGTGGAAGAAAAAGCCAAGAGAGACTTTATATAAATCCTTCTAGATAAAGTATTGTTGGACCATATAATTCTTGAAACAATTATTTATTCCTAGTAACTAATAATAAAACCAAAATCCAATAGGTGACTTTATTGGGAGCTAAAACTATACTGCAAGATAGAGATTCATTCAATTAACCTAGTGCTCAGTTCTATATGAGAAGCAGGGTGAACTCTATTTCTAGAGACATCATATTCCAAAATTGTGGGAGTGGGTGGGTTATTAATGAGAAAGCTTGATTCATCCTCATCTTATGCATTTCATCTTGAAAGATGAAATTTCAGCTGGCCACTAAATGACAGAATAGGTCAAGTCAGAAATGTAGTGGCAGCCACTGCAGTAATCTTAACTCTTACTATAGCAACATTTGCCATTTAGTTTAGCTAAGGAGCAAGGTGTCTCGTGTGATTAGGATACTGGGTTGGAGGTTAGCAAGCCAGCATTTGAGACCCAAATGTTGGTATGTGGTAGGGTGAGGTCCCATCATTTGCTCCAGCTCCTTGATGGGGACATGAAAGGAGCCCCCACAGGCATGGTCCAGGCAACAGTGATGTCACCAGTTAATCTTTTCAACTTGGAAGCACCTTGAACAATGCTTCCGATACGAACAAGAAAGACAAGATGGAGATTAGTTTGGCTGCCTTATTCTGTAGCAATTTTGTGCTTCTGAAACAACTTCTTATATAATGTGTTGCAGTAATCCAACTGCAAAGTGATAAAACCATGAGTTACTGTTGCAAGAGCTATCTAATCCAGGTACAGCAATAAAGTAGAGTGGGACAAAAGTCTCTAACAACAAACTCTATCTGCGATTTATCTAGCAGGCTCTTCAGATAACAGATGAATTATTTTGGGGAGAGTACAATCACATCAAGAAAAATAACACACACACACACACACACACACACACACACACACACACACACACACACACACACACACACACACACACACACACACACACATATATATATATATATATATATATATATATATATATATATATATATATATATATATATATATTCCTCTATCTTATTATCAAACAACTATTCTTCTTGATAGAATTCAATCTAAATTTAATTGTCTCCATCCAGTTCCTTATTGTCTTCAGACACCATTCAAAACTTTAGCATGTAAAGCTCAGCCTGAACTCATTATATATGGTACTATTCTGCTGAATACGAAAAAAGAAACCTACACAAAAGTACATTTTAAAAATTAAAGAGAAACAGAAAAGTCATATACAGTTCTGATTGTTCCATATCTGTTTGAATCCTTACCATGTCACTGGTGAGTTTGAATGAAGAGGAATGAAAGTTTGGCAAATATTGCAAACATTTTAGCATTTCTCACTGAAAGTACTGGGTATGGCAGGCTGTTTTAGATGCTTTAAACCCAGAATTTACATGGCTTAGGAAACAGAAAGGCTGGTAAATGTGAAAAAAAATTCTAGAAGAAATATCAACATCAATAACACTTAGACTTATATACCACTTTACAGTGCTTTACAGCCCTCTCTTAAGCAGTTTACAGAGTCAGCATATTGCCCACAACAATCTGTGTCCTCATTTACCCATCTTGAAAGGATGGAAGGCTGAGTCAACTTTGAGCCTGGTGAGATTTGAACTGCCAAATTGCAGGCAGCTGCAGGCAGCAGAAGTAGCCTGCAGTACTGCACTCTAACCACTATACCACCATAGCTCAAATGTGACAGGTAATATGTGCGAGTTACAAATAGATAGCAATTGAATTCCATGAATAAAATAATAACAGACCTTAAAAGGACCTTAATATGCAAGCATTTAGAAGTATTAGACTACTAAAATAGATGTTAAACATAACAAGCAGTAGAATTTATTCTTAATAGGACAAAATAGATCCATTCAAAGTAGCAATCAAGGTGGAAAAGAGTGAGAATACATTTTCTTTAAATACAATGAGAATACTGCTTATGGCTTCCTTATAAGGGTCTTTATTGTGCAGATTCCTACTGTTGATGTAATTGAGAAACAGCTGTAAATTTTCACAATTATATGTACAATAAACTTGATGTGTCTAATTAATTTTTGGTCCAGCAAATTAGTTTTATTCTTCATTACTGTCCAATGGGAGGATAACATATTTCATTATATTTTAGTCTGCAGAAACAATGAAGCGTTACAGGTCAGATATATCCCTCATCTGCATTCTAATTAGCTAACCTGACAGTACTGATTCAAAAACACCTGAAGTATATGAAGTAATTTAGTGATACATGATTTCACTTTTTCTCATTTTTTCATGCACATGGATCTGTATTTTATGTTTATGATTAAATGTAACAAAAACTAATTCTAAATTAATTAATGTGTTTTTCCCCCAAAACAAAACACATTAATATTGTTGACCTTAATTGGAAATATGCATCCGTTCACTTATTTTCATCCTCTAAAATTACAAAGCAATATTATTCTGTCGTTTAAATAAATAACTACTTTTCTGCATGTAACTGCAAGGCCCCAAAGGATAGAGCAGTCTTACAGACTACCAAATTAAAAGTGCATTGATATAATTGGAAATCTATCCTTCCTAAGGATATGTCATAAACTTTAGAGCTTTCTGAAAGTTGCCTTGAGAATTTTCTATCCATTCAGCCCATTAAAAAGCAAAGGATTCTGAATTTGCAGAAGATGGAGTTTATAAAGTGACTTGCATAAATGGAATAGCATAACTTTCTGTCTCAAGTCCAGCGTAGATGTAGACCAATTTGTTTTTTTAAAGTAACTAAAAATAAAATTAATATTATTTTGAAAATAGCCATGGTCAACAGGCTAACTGAAGAATACTGTATATCCTGCAATATGAGCAGCTATGCATTGTTTCACACTTCTGCCCTTCTGCTATTCTCTTTGAGTTCAAGAATTTCCATTTCTCTTACATAGTGTAGATACCTAGCGTTAGTTAGTTGCATTCCTAAAAGGTTTGGGAACAGTTCAATAGCTTTACACAGTGGTAAATTACTATTCAAAAGCCTATGGCATCCAAGTTATTTAGATTTCAATTTGGAAATCACTAAGTTGCCTTTTAGCATTGTAGAGCAGCAAAAAAACCTCAATATCCTACATATGGTTCCATGTCTATAAAAACTACTGAAGGGAAGGGCATAAGAACAATACAGTCCCCTACTACTGAAACATAATCTATAAATTACTTATAATAAAATTACTTATAATAAATGATTTAGGTTCATATCTAAAGTATTTTTCATTTAAAAGGTGATTTTTACATCTTACTTGTAGCAATATAGCAGTAGACTTATATACCGCTTCATAGGCCTTTCAGGCCTCTCTAAGCGGTTTACAGAGAGTCAGCATATTGCCCCCAACAATCTGGGTCCTCATTTTACCCACCTCGGAAGGATGGAAGGCTGAGTCAACCCTGAGCCGGTGAGATTTGAACCGCTGACCTGCTGATCTAGCAGCAGCCTGCAGTGCTGCATTTAACCACTGCGCCACCTTGGCTCCTATAATTGTAGGATTTAGCCGTAGGGCCCTCAATTAAAATGCTTACCATATTTGTTTTTGAAGTATGAGCTAGAAAGTAGAAAGCTACCATATTTTCATCAGCCTAAATAATCATTAGGAAAAATATTTAAATAATATATTTCATATTTATCTACCTATCCCAATGATCAAAAACTTTTGAAACATTGCCATTAAATCAGAATGTTTCTTTATTTTAATTTACCAGAAACTGGCTACATTTTATATAGCCTATTGATATAATTTGTTTTTTTAAACATATTCAATTTAAAGCAGTTGTAATTTTTGTATTTTGCTGGTTTATGCTACACATTACTAAAATTCAGAAAACTCAGAAAAGCACTTCAAAAGATACTTACACAAGGAGAAAAACAAATAATATGGTTATTGCAGAATAATGTCCCTATTTTTCCACACACTTTCTTATAAATTACTTTAGCCTGCATTGTAATATACTACAGGTTGGGATGGAATGGTAAATTAATGTCAAAATTGGAATTACTTTATAGCAGCAAAAGCTTGCTCTTGAATTAGGCAGCTATAATTTAAAAAATGTGCTTTAAAAGTGTTGAAATAAAAATGCAGATTTTCCTGAAATAAAATTAATACTACTTACAGCTACTCATTTACAAAAAGAATTTTTGTTTCTTTGCTCCAGCACTGGAAAAATAGAATTTGGAAATATCTAGTCTTTAGGTATTTGCATCCAGTTTAACAAATAATCTTATTTTTATTTACTTAAGATTAGAACCAATATGCTGACATGGCTTAATTAGAAATAAACTTCAAATTTTAATAAACTTGAAAATGACATGGTTTTTAAAGCAAGGCAAACTAAAATGGTATTTGAATTGTTTCAAATTTGATCATGGCTTTCACATATATTCTATAGCTTCGCTTTTGAAAAAATATATTTCATTAAAAAATTAAAGAAAAAGCAATAAAGTGAATTATTTAATGAATTTAAAAATCTGATAGTTTGAATACATATATATTTTAATAAATTATTAGTTTATTTTCATTTCATGATCAAGGAGGCAAATTCCATACCTTTTAAATGATACATTTACACATTTTTTTTCAAAATACAGAATGTATTTGTTCAGGAAATGGCTTATTTGGGGATTAGACAATTTAATGATTACAAAATTGACCATATTCAGTGGCAGACTGGAAAGGAGCCTAATTCTGCTGAGCCATTCAAACAGCAAATTAATCCTATTAACCAAAATGGAGCCTATATACTTTGTAATTTACTTGTTAATGACTTTTAGACTGGGTGTTCATTATATGAACATTTTTTCCAGTAAATGGGAAGAAATGAGTCATCTCTAGAGATTTTGTGATTTTCAAAACAAGATAAATAAAACTGTTCTTTGTAATAGATACTATTTGTATTATTCATTATAAAAACAGTTATATAAGATTACTAAATAATAGTTTAGATGGATGCAATTACAATAATGTTAAACTTTTATATATTCTGTTTTTATTTATGATTTCACCATTATTTCATTAAAAAACCCTAATGAATCAATATGTGGAGGGATAAATGTTGGTATCCCAACATTTACCATCCAATAGTAGGTATGAGGGATTATATTAAATAATAGATATCAATAATCAGAAAAATTATTGTTTAGTTGATTTCCATACAATTTCTACAACATGCAGAGTTTCAGAGACTGTGAAGCAGTACTGTATCAATTTATATAATTGCCTATCTCACACGCATGAATAAAATACATAAAATACTAAACAAATAAAATCACATCACCAAGTATTATAAAACCACCATTCACTTATCTAGTAGATGGTTTATATATACTCTTAGACCCCAGACTCAGCCCCAATATCATGTTTTCAGGGCCAAAAGGCCAACAGGAGCCTGACTAGAGCAATGTGGAGGGAATGATGTTCCTTATCAGCCACATTCCTTAACTGTGATGGTTAAGCAAGTGCCTCTTGATGGATTAGGAGAAATAATTTCATAAATAATGCCATCCAAAGCCACAAAAGATTTTAGAAGTGATTACCATCTGGAAGCCTATTTGAAGTCAATGCAACTCACAGAATAGTAGTGTTTCATATATTGAATAACAGCACTATTAACTGTCTGTGCTGCTATGTTCTGCACCAGAGGAAGCTTCTTAATGGTCTTAAAGGGCTGCCCCTATGGAGTGTATTGCGGTAAGTTAAGCTACAATAGAGGTTATGACCATGATGGCGAAGTGGCACACAGAACCATCTCTCTAGGTACGTAGGTTGTCATCCGTTGCTCTTCTGGGTTCCGGAGTGCTGTCCAGCTAGTCTTCACACATGCAGGAGCACAAGAAACTGGAAGAGCAGCCGCTCAGTGTACATGTATGTGCCGGAAACCAGAAGATCATCTTCCCGGTGTGCATATGCACACCAGGCGGCTGCTTTCCAAGTTCCGATGCATGCATGTGCACTGGCCAGTTGGTCTTTGTATATGCATGCATAACAGAAGTCATAAGACCAGGTGGCTAGTGCAAAAGCGTGTGCCAGAAACTGGAAGATCATCATGGCTGCTCTTTTTCCAGCATAGGTGCATGCACACACTCCCATTTTGACATGCTGTGCTGAAAAAGTTTGCCAACACTGGGTTATGAGCATAGAAGTGGCTTTGAGCAGAGACCCTAGTTCAGAACATTCCATTAACATGAACTCTATTTTGCTCATAGTAGATAAGCTAGGTACAAAACGCATTTACTATAAGATGTTTTTTCTAAATATCTTAAACACTTTATTTCAACATTATTCAGTTGGATGGCTTTGGTCCAATTACTCTCCCAGCCCAGTCCATCTCACTGGGTCGCTCTTGTGGAGAAAACAGGAGGAGGAAGGAATATTATGTATGTTTTCCATTTTGTAATAAAAGTGAATAAAAATCTAATAAATAAATAAAAGTGCTTCTTCACAGTATCCACTTTGCAAAATAAAATTAGTGGTTATTTTAGTAAGAATTTCACTGTTATGCAATTTATACTGTTACATATCTCCAGAAGGAAAACAGTTAAATTGTTTTCTATCTTTTTTAAAATTAATTTGGGAGCAATTTGTTTTTCCCCCCCTAATAATGCATTTGTTTTAAAATTTGTCTTAGTGACAATTCTATAGAAACTTCTTATATTTTGGACAATATTTATGTCCCATTCCAATTTTAGCAGATACTTATGTCAAAAAACAAGCTACAACAGGGAAATTTAGAATAAGAGAGTATAAAACAGCCATGAATCAAAATATCAACGAAGGACTGCAATTGGAACTCAAACTGAGTTCCAACTGAGTCACAAAATTGAGTATGTCTTTACATTGTACATTGTCCTTGCTCAGAACAAAGGAAAAGTATTATAGTATTAATTAAATTTATATCCTTCCATTGTATACATAACATTCTTCCCTCCAATTTTTGCCCACAATAGCTGTCACCCAGAACTTTAAAATATCAGCTGAAATGGAACCAGAACCATGGCTTTCTATTCTTAGGTCAACTCATTAATTCCACGTTGTGTCAATTTTCTAACTTGATTTGGATCTTTCAGTCATACAAGTTCTGTCTTCAGTCATACAACCCTCACTTACCACCTTGAAGGAAAGTTGTTTTTTCCCTATGAGAATTAAGGTGGAAGCATAACTTTGAAGGGCTACTTCTTTGTGTTGGTTGATTAACATTGATCATGAGTGTTGACTCTAAAAATCACATTCACATATAAGCTAATGAGAATTAAATTAACAATGTCTCATGAGAAAAGTGACCATTGAAATCTTTAGTTTGGAATGGAGATGTATAGAGGGCTATGAAATAATGGATAGCAAGCATGGATAATGTGAAAAGCAGTATGTCTGAGTTCAACTTTCAATATGTTAGAACTTAAAAAACTACAGAATTAAGTACCAGAATATTACATATCAGCAGGAGGAAAATCTTTTTCACACAACACATAGTTAAATTATTTCAGATGCTTTGGATCATTTTAAAAGGAATTGATAAGTTAATGGAGGAGCAGCTTATCAATAGCTATCAATGTTAAAGACTATTGATTGCATCAAGGCATTCCGCCTTTAATATTTGTGCTGCAAAACACTGCAGGTTATACTGATTTGTAACCTTCAAAATGTTCCCAGTTATCTACTATGTGGCACAGAATGAAAAAGGAGTTGAGCAGATTGAATTCCATGGGCCTAGAGCTGCTTTAGTAGGACTGTTTTAAGATTTTGGACACCTTCCAAGTTGTTGTTTTTTTAAGTCAATTGTTCATTATTCTGTTATAAAACATTTTTAGACTTTATTTATCTTGCCATAAATCAGTGGTTGTCAACCTGGTCCCTACCGCCCACTAGTGGGTGTTCCAGCTTTCATGGTGGGCGGTAGGGGTTTGCTGTAATTCTGCTTTATAAATTTTATTAAGTAAAGTTACTTCCCTATATTATAAATCACCATTACTGTGGAACCGGTGGGCGGTTAGAAAATTTTACTACTAACAGAGATACAAAAGTGGGTGGTAAATATAAAAAGGTTGACTACCCCTGCCATAAATAGTCTGCTATTATGCACTATTATTATTATTTTATTTATTTAGTCCAATTATTTATGTTATCCAGGAGGGCGTAATGAAGTCATCATCACTGAAAACAACAATAGCATAACAGAACAAATTACGGATGTTGTCAAGCAACCTGCCTTTATTGCTGGAATTGGTGGTGCTTGCTGGGTTATACTTATGGGTTTCAGTATCTGGCTCTATTGGCGCAGAAAGAAGAGAAAAGGCCTTAGCAATTATGCAGGTAAGAACAAGAATTTAGTTTACAATAAATATTCAGCAAGAATATATCTAGTTCACAGAATAAGGAGTTGAGCAGATTGAATGTTGTTTATTATGTTGTGAAAGAACAAGAATATGAAAAGCTTTAAGTGCATTGCTCTGTATAACATTTCATCATTGCTACCAGAAAGCTGTCTAATATTCATCCAATAAGTACATCTGATATAAGAAGCCCAAGAATTTTAGATACAACTTTTCCCTAAGTAAAAGACAAATTCAGCAGGCTTATTTATTTGCAAAAGTAAAGAAGGAAGTATATAAATAAAGTGGAATTGATAAGCTCAGGTTACTAAACATCAACTTGTTAAATCATCATTATTTTCAATCATATAATCATAACCAAATTAATTGAAGTGGAGACCAATATGTCTTCATTATGTGATTTCACTTTCCACCCTAAATGAATGAAAGAGAATCAGTACATTCAAATGTACTGATTTTGTCCTAATGATGTCCTAATTTGTGTTCATTAAGTAATTAAATGATAGCTGAGTTAGAGGCAATCTAACTTTGTTTGATAATACTGGATACATTGTAAATAAACATTCTACTTATTTTTGATAAAACATTATAAAAAACTGAGAGCATTCACATGAGTGCAGGACACATTTTTCTATTTATGAAAGAAATGGAAACGCATAAGGATAAATTTTGGAATCTTCTCTTGTGTTTTTCTATTATTTTAGATCACATAAGGTTTTGGTTCCATGGTCTGAAAGCAATGTAAAAATGCCTAAAATAAGCACCTAAAAAGTTAATTTACATTAAAACACTTTTTTTATAAGGGCCCTATGGTCATCAGCTTAGTTCACTTAGTTATATTGAACTGAAATCAGTATAAAGCAAAAGACCTTTAATATTCTTCATGCTGCCTTCTGGATTAAGACTAATATGAAGCAAGAATATTAATATTGCATTTTCTATTGCAACAAAATAAGAAGGCTGTGAAATTCTCTACAATTTTGATTCATTATTTTTGAAGAAAAGTATTATTCATGTTCTATTTGAATACAGTGAAACTTTAGCTGTTTGCTATTCAGATCAAATTTCAGACTCTTCTTATTTTTTTTCTTAATGATTACATACATTTATGGTTATAATTTTAAAATCAATGTTTGGTTTGCAGATTTTTTTTCCTTTTCCTTACAATAAATATAGCACTTCCAACTTTCTCTTTTTTAAGGAAGTAGATAAATTTTGTTCAAAAATTATATAAATAAGCTCAATGGCACTATAGGTAGCTATGTTTTATTATCTAGAACAGTGGTAGTCAACCTGATCCCTACCGTCCACTAGTGGGCGTTCCAGCTTTTATGGTGGGCGGTAGGGATTTGCTGTAATTCTGCTTTATAAATTTTATAAAGTAAAGTTACTTCCCTACTTTATAAATCACCATTAGAATGATTAAATAACCATGTTTACATATTTAAGGGAGGAGTAATAGATTTGCTGCTTTATTTAGATATCTAGAAACATCAGATGTGCTAAATACATACTTCTTCAAATCTCATTTAATTGCTTGACATCTCTGTTATGTATAACAGCATGTTTCTATAAATAGTTTTGTAACATCTAACAATTTGTAGGTTTACCATATATGCAAAATATATACTCAGAATAAATATATTTTAAAGCATGCAAAAAATGGTTCTTTTCTGGCAACCATATACTTTTAGTCAGCATAAAACCATGATCAAAAACATAATACCTGTATAATTTTCATTCCAAAATTTATGCATATGGTATTAACTCCTGTATCACTTTAAAGTGTGTCATATTATACACACTTCTATATTTATTGTTAAATGTTGCATTTGCCTGATAATGAAAATTCATAATCAATTACATTTGAAAGCAAAATATAGCATCTATATGCTGCCAGCTTGCATGTCCATGTAACTATTTCATATACATATAAAAACCCATGCATTTATGTTCAATCTTCTATTAATGGCCGCTGCTAATGCTTAAATGTGAATTGTTATAATTTGAGCCTGATTTTACAACATGTAGCATTTATTTTTGAAAGACAGCCATGCCCTGTAATTGGCATTGCTTAAGAGTTTTATAACTCACAATGTATTTACTTTTCTTGTTTTGCAGTACAGTCCTTCACCTTCACCCCTGCAGGTACTGTCCATTAGTTCTCTTTCCCCCAGCACCATACAAATGAATCCATTATAATTATTCAATTTATAAAATAATTTAAAACGTGCGTGCAAGAATCAGCATTCTGTTTATAAGTCATACTAATGTGGTATTTTACCAGTGATTGTAAAAGAATGCTATATTATAATATTAATATATCTATCCTTAAAAATCCATGCTCACACTTTCAGCTTTGTTAATTTTTTATTCTTAATTATTCATTTAAAAATAATTTAATAGGCATTGTTTGAAGTGAAAGCAGAAGATACAGTACGAATGTACAAACTTGCAAAATTGAGGTAATTTATATTATAGTTTAATATAGATATAATCTATATTATAGTTTCCTGCTTTTGTAGATTTTTTGAGTTTAATTATACGGTAGATATTATCAAAAGTTAACACCCTTAAATTCACATGGCAGGCAATAACTTATTCATACATAACCCATTCTAATTGAAAACATTTATATAATTATACATATTTATAGATTTATGAAATCTATGTCATAGAAATAAAAATATTTGTAAAATCGGATTCAAAATTTACTTCCTTAGAACTCCTTTATAAAATCTAACATATAATTGAGTGCAATAAAATTATATGGGGAAAAAATAATAGCACATAAAGAACCCTCCCATAGTACATACTGTATGCTCATGGAAAGCAATAGGTATTATTAAGTCAATAATAATCTTTTAGTAAATGTTTATCTATGTCTATTTCAAATAAATTCAGAGTATTTGAAGTGAGCATTCCAAAGCACACAAATGAATAGATACATTTTAAAAGGTTTATATTTTGCTTTTATTTGTTTTGAAGAATCATAATGAGTTTAAAATATTTGAAACTTACAATTTGATAGAAGCAACCAAAGAGACAGAATCATCAATTACAATCTATCACAAATGATAAGTGCAAGCCAACATAATGTTCAACAACTGACTCAAGTGGAACTTTCTGTCAAACAAAGGCTTCTAAAATCTTTGGTTAGAGAACATCATATTTTTATGACTTTAGGATCTAAAGCTTCACTTAAACATCACCATTTTTTCAATTTATAGCTAGTAAAGCTGTTGTTGAATTAAAGTAACATGAATTCTGTAGCTACATTTTGAACTTATTAAAAGTTCTGGAAATTCTTCCCGATTTGGAGAATATGGTCTAATGACTAATTTCACTAGTTAATTCTGTATAATAATATAGAGTGGTATTTATAGTACATAGAAGTGGATAATACATCTGTGGTTATTTCACTTGTTTTGAATGCATTTTAATAAAATAATAACATAAGTAGTTATTGAGTTACTTTTTATTTAACTTCATAAAAAACTAATTTTAATTTGCTTATGTCCTTAACTTTTACCAAACCAGCTTTTACAACTTTTTCAATTTCTTCATTCTAAATTTAGCTATTGAGTTGTTTCTGATGTCTCTGAGAGCTCCATCTCTCTCTCCCTTTCTCCTCTCTCTCTTTCTCTTTCAGCTTTGATAACTCACTTATATCTTGTTTTACTTGTGTCTCTTTCAAACCTCAGCAGGAGATCACAAGTGCTTACTGATAGTGGCCAAAACCTCACAGCATGTGATGTCCAGTGTAAAGATGTTAACCATATGACTCCCTTTAATAGTCCACAATAAACCAGGAAAACATTTGACTGTCTGTGCTAAGGTTTTCTGACTGCTTGTTTGGAGAAAGAGAAATATAGTTTAGAAACATACCTAGGAAGAAAAATAGTATTATCTGTCATTGCAGTATTATTTATCAGAAAACCTTATGAATTCACAATGGAAAATAGACTTCTTCAAGGTGGATAAATGCCAACTGTTTAAGAAATAATATTGATCAAAAGGACAAGTTTATTTCATTGGGACAGCTTCAGGATCTGGAATTAGTTCTCTAATTGTAGACATATTCTGTATCAAAATAAAAGTCCACCCTCAAAGTTGAATGCAAATACATTTCAAGAAGGGAATAATCCCAGTAGGAAAACTGGATACTTGATACTATCATGAACATTCTAGCCCATAAATCCAAACAGTAGAAAGATCATCCAAGTCATCAATACCTGGACTATATTTGTGAAACTATTTATTACTGGAATTATAGACAGTTTGCACTGAAAAACAAGAAAAATGATGACTATTCACTATGTATCTCCATAGTGATATTTATGGATTGTATCTATCCTGCAGAAGTGCAGGTAAGGGTTTATTTCATGTCAAACACATTTTTGGAGATGTATGCACTGGCTTGGTATATAAAGGAAGGAGAGGAAAATAGATAAAAACAATATCTAGAAACTGGTCACAACTGAAGCATTAAAAAAAGAAACTATACTTACTTTTGCCTGCTCAAGACCAAACAGTTCAAACTAATGCAATCAAGGCCAGAATTCAAAAATCATCAAATGATAGTAGTTCATATACTTAGCTCATGCAGGAAGATCACACAAATTGATTATAAACAACAAAATAATACAGTCAACAAAATGATTCACTGGATCATCTGTAAAAATTATCTTCCAGGAATGAAAAATTGGTAGGAACTTACAGCTTAAAAAGTACTATTAAGAGGCAACAGAATAGAAAAGAAAAAACTGGAGAAGGTAACAAAATACAAAGAACTGCAAATAGAAATAGAATGACTCTGGCAAAATACAATTCTAACATATCTGGATTACCAGTTGAAAACCATTGGCATTGATAAATCATCAGTTGCAAAAGACAACTTTACTTGGATCAGTTTACATCCTGTGACAGTACCCTTAATATTGTCAAACAATGTGACATACATTACCCCAGGTCCTTGGTAAGGACTCAATAAGTATAAAAATGCCAAATCCAGTTTAAATATCTGATAATTGGGCAATTTATGATAATAAACATCTTGCGATTGTACAGACCATAATAATAAACAATTTACATCCTGTGGTGATACCTTTTATATTATTAAACAATAACATCTGCCTATCCACTGTCCTTGGGAAAGTCTCAACAGATGTACAAAAATGCCACATCCACACTAAACTCAGGGGCTGACTATGCAACCAATAATAATAATAATAATAATACTAATACTAATACTAATAATAATAATAATAATAATAATAATAATAATAATTGGAAATACAATCAAGGCCATAAATACCTGGGCAATACCAGTTATAAGATACACAGCTGGCATAGTTAACTGGACACAAGCTGATTTGGACCTTTTGGACCGAAAAACCAGGAAACTAATGACAATGCACTACAGTTTACATCCACGTGGTGATACTGATAGACTATATCTGCCCCGAAAATCAGGTGGCAGAGGATTATTACAAGTGAAGCAAACAGTTGAAGAGGAAAAACATGCACTGGCTGATTATTTAAAAGAAAGTCAAGAACATCTATTAATCGAAGTAAAGAACAAAAATCTACTGAAGGCCCAACAGACAAAACAAGAATACAGAAAAGATGTGATAAAATCAAGAATGGAGAGTTGGCAGAACAAAGCACTGCATGGTCAATTTCTGGAAAAAATAAAAGATAAAGTGGACAGTGAACAAACTTGGTTATGGTTAAAAACAGGTACATTAAAGAAAGAAACAGAGTCACTAATCCTGGCTGCGCAAGAACAAGCTATCCGCACAAATGCCATTAAGGCCAAAATCGAAAAATCCTCTGATGATGCCAAATGCAGACTTTGCAAAGAAGCTGATGAAACTGTTGATCACATACTCAGCTGCTGTAAAAAAATTGCGCAGACTGATTATAAATTGCGGCACAATTCAGTAGCACAAATGATCCATTGGAATTTGTGCAAAAATTATAATATTAAAACAGCAACAAACTGGTGGGAACATCAGCCTGAAAAAGTCACCGAAAATCAGATGGTCAAGATCTTGTGGGATTTCCGTATACAAACCGACAAAATACTGGCGCATAATACACCAGACATCACACTGGTTGAGAAAAATAAGGTCACAATCATAGACATCGCAATACCAGGTGATAGCAGGGTCGCCGAGAAGGAACTTGAAAAAATCGCAAGATACCAGGACTTAAAAATCGAAATTCAACGACTATGGCACAAACCAGCAGTGGTAATTCCAGTGGTAATTGGCACACTGGGTGCTATTCCAAAAGCACTGGAATTACATTTAAAACAGTTAAAAATTGACAAAATCACCATCAGTCAAATGCAAAAAGCCGCACTGCTTGGATCTGCACGCATATTACGAAAATACGTTACGACGTCCTAGGCCCCTGGGTGGGGCCCGACTAGTAACCAATGCCAAATCCGGCGAAACAACTGGCCGCTGTGATACAATTGTATAATAATAATAATAATAATAATAATAATAATAATAATAATAATAATAATAATAATAATAATGGCTGGTTATTTAAAAGAAAGTCAAGAACATCTATTAATCGAAGTAAAGAACAAAAATCTACTGAAGGCCCAACAGACGAAACAAGAATACAGAAAAGATGTGATAAAATCAAGAATGGAGAGTTGGCAGAACAAAGCACTGCATGGCCAATTTCTGGAAAAAATAAAAGATAAAGTGGACAGTGAACAAACTTGGTTATGGTTAACAACAGGTACATTAAAGAAAGAAACAGAGTCACTAATCCTGGCTGCGCAAGAACAAGCTATCCGCACAAATGCCATTAAGGCCAAAATCGAAAAATCCTCTGATGATGCCAAATGCAGACTTTGCAAAGAAGCTGATGAAACTGTTGATCACATACTCAGCTGCTGTAAAAAAATCGCACAGACTGATTATAAATTGCGGCACAATTCAGTAGCACAAATGATCCATTGGAATTTGTGCAAAAATTATAATATTAAAACAGCAACAAACTGGTGGGAACATCAGCCTGAAAAAGTCACCGAAAATCAGATGGTCAAGATCTTGTGGGATTTCCATATACAAACCGACAAAATACTGGCGCATAATACACCAGACATCACACTGGTTGAGAAAAATAAGGTCACAATCATAGACATCGCAATACCAGGTGATAGCAGGGTCGCCGAGAAGGAACATGAAAAAATCGCAAGATACCAGGACTTAAAAATCGAAATTCAACGACTATGGCACAAACCAGCAGTGATAATTCCAGTGGTAATTGGCACACTACTATTCCAAAAGCACTGGAATTACATTTAAAACAGTTAAAAATTGACAAAATCACCATCAGTCAAATGCAAAAAGCCGCACTGCTTGGATCTGCACGCATATTACAAAAATACGTTACGACGTCCTAGGCCCCTGGGTTGGACCCGACTAGTAACCAATGCCAAATCCGGCGAAACAACTGGCCGCTGTGATACAATTGTATAATAATAATAATAATAATAATAATAATAATAATAATAATAATAATAATAATAATAATATAGTTTTCTTCATTCGTACATCCAGTGTGGTGCTAATATACTGTTTATCAAAATAGTACTTTATTTTGTATTATATATGAACAAATTGTTCTGCATGAGGAGCCTGACATGTAGGGATTCAATTCATAATATTTTTCTTATTCTCACTTACCAAAAAAGGCAGGTGAACAAAATAATAGCAGAGAAACAAGGATCATACATAATCAGGTATTCATCAAGAATATCTTGTCTGCAGTGGAGGCTCTGTCTTATGGAAATAAAGTTTAATCTCTCCTCACATCCAGATTTATGATGTTATATTGGTTGATGTAGATATCTAGTATACATTTAAGTTTTAAAAATTGATTTATCTATCTTTTCAATCTTAGAATACAAAAGGCGTTTTACCCTACAAAAACCAATGAACATTATAGCAAAATTCCAAAGTTCTACTACACTGCTATATTACAAGCATATGTCCAGTTATCCAAAATCCTTATGTGTGGCACTCAATATCTTTGCAGAACCTGAAGTAATTAAGTAGAAATTATACACCTGGATTATACTTGAATTGGAGTACATTAGAAAATCATTGATCTGTGGATTATGTTGGGAATGCAGAACAATATCTTATCCACTTGCAAATTATTGCCCTCTTGTCTCAGTGCATCCACAAAGTTATTAATGGTTGTGTTAAAATCATCCCATAGCCAAGATGAAATTATCTTTACTTAAATAAAATTATTGTTTAAAGCCAGTAGGACTGAAAAAGAATATGGTATTTTCTTTTTCTGGATGTTTTGTATCTGTAACATGGAAAACAGAATATAAGCATTATGTCTTTTTATATATGCAGTGGATATCTACTGAAAGATGAGAATTAATTCCTATATGTTCTGAATTTATTAATACATCCATTTTCAAGAAATCAAGAAGTGTGTTATGACTATGTCAATCTGAATTAAAATTACATCTTTGTTTACAAACAATAGGTATGCACCCTTCTGGAAATTAAACATTCTGATGCAAGTAATAAATTAATTTAAATTCAAAGTAAAAAGGAATAGCTAAATATTTACTAATAGTGTAGATTAATATAATTTGTTCAACAGAATCATCCACACAAGCAGAAGTTTTGGTAAAATTTTCAACATTGATTATCTTTTCTGAGGTAATACTTATTAAAAGAGGATTAGTCTATATTCACATTTGAGGAAAAGCTTATCAGAAAAAGGAATGAGACTCGGCTGGCAGCATTGAAGTTTTTATTTGTAGTTGGAAAATGTGGCCTACTGGAGATAGCCTTTCACAAAGCTCTTTTGCCTTGAAATGTCAGCTCAGAGTGTTTAATTTTTTTTTCTACCCTAGCCAGTATTAATGTTAGGTTAAACTTTGCCAGATGATATTGTAAATATTTCATCCATGTATGACTTTATTTTCTGCTTTCTCCATTTTAACTGTGAAAGATTTAATTATATGGGGCATTTGGAGGTGCCATCCCCAAATCTCATATTAACAATGATTGCTTAACCATCTTATTTGTTGAACAAAGTCCTAATAACATAATATTTCAAGAAGTCTAATTTCCCTGTTCCGGTTTTAAAATTTCTATATTCATTTTTTATAAAGTCTAATTCTATGTTAAAAATGATGATTACTCTTCAGCATTTTAACATCTATGTAAGGCAATACAAATTGAACATTTTTTGTGCAAATACTATAGGTAAGACATAAGTAGAATAATGGTAACGAGATATACTCTATCTCCTTTTTTATCTTCATGATATTACTTCTATTAAATTTAGTTGAATTCAGATTAATAAAATCTGCTTGCATGGTAATAATATTTATGCATAATATATATTCTACAGTATTTAACAGTTTACCCTTAATCTATATTTCTAGAAATCACAGAAAACGACAGATAGAAACATCTAACATGGTGCTTAATTCATCATACCAGCCACTTTCTTTGTCATTTTCTTGTTTAAAATTAGTTTTTAGGACATATGTCCAATAATTTTTGTAGGTGGGTTCCAAAAATATTCAGGTGAATTATATGTGCTTCCATAGAAACTATTCCAAATTCTTGAAAAAGGGATACAGAAGGCACAGGAATAAAGCAATTTCAATGAGTAGGATTATATGGACACTTTCAAAGACTCAACACACTGTCAATTAAATTTTATTGAAATAAATTTAAATTTGGATAAAATACTAAATTATAGGATATATATCCTGAAGAAATTTCCTATTTAATAATTATTTGTAGACAGTTGCCAGTACATGAGGATAATAAAGAAATGCAAGTTTTCTTTCATCAGGAACATCATAAATTTAGAAAAAAAATCGGCTTTACTTAGCACATAAGTCCAATTGTTTACAGAATATTTGTAGCTATCGCATATTCTACTTGTCATAATGATCTCCGATACTTAAAAAAAAAAAATCAATCCCACTGTGTATTCCACACCTTTAACTTTCTGATTATATTCTATGCTTCTATTTAGAGCTATTATGTTTCAATTAGTTCTATGTTTCAGTTCTCATAGCTCCATATCCTTGTCTTTTCGTACATAATGTTGATTGTTATTAAAAAACAGACATAATGTTCATAATTAAGTAAAGTTAAAAAGAACTATTTGTACATTCTTAATAGTATGTAAAGATATGTGTAAGTATAATTTGAATTGCTTTGGAAATATATTAATTGTGGTAGCTGTAGTTTTGAGTAGATAATAAACTTTTTTTCCCATTTAACCTCTGAAGAGTTTTGTATTAAGCTTGGAAAGACAGCACATATTTGCAGAAATTATGATCATTTAATACAAGGGTATTTTTAACTGAAATTCTTGCTATAAATGTGAAAGCCAGTTAATTCTTTTCAAAGTAGAAAGTTATGAAAAACTATAAATGAACTAGACCATATCTATGTTATTTTTAAACCAAAAATGCTGTCTTGAAATCAGTCTATTAAATTCCAATAATAAGTAGTGTAAATCAAATTCATAATAAAAACTTGCAGATTATGTTTATAAATTTAGCTAAAGTAGGTTAGATATTATTTTGACTTCCATAATATTTTGTAAACAAGAAGTAAGAAAAAAGGGTGAGGGAGGATCTAACACTGTTATAGTCACATAGTTTTGGAATTTAAAAATATAAAAATATAACCTCATAAATATTTTTCTTGCATATTGTAAAGCATCCATTCAATCTAATGTATCTAATGATTATCACTGACAATATAATAAGAAGCAATATTTAAACTGAATATGTATTAATTTCCCAATGGGTACAGCACCATTTTAACATGAAGTATATCTATATTGATCCTTAAGCATCAATTATTGTTTACTCAGTGGTGATAGGCAATTAATCATCCATTCTTAAATTTATTCTGTGAGGTGTCCTAAAGGGACCTCCTTTGTTCTTACTGGTATTAAATGGATATCATGAAGCCACTTGTCGAACTGATAACATGAATGTAGTGTTTCCCCAGAAGGTATAGATATTTTTTTATATTCTAATAACTACAGTGATAATATTTCAGTCTTGAATCATTATAATTGTTTGACTGTGATTGTGGTATGAATGATATTGCAGGAAAAAAAGAAAAAAAATAGCCTATGTTAAAATGTATTATTTATTATTTATGTATTATTATTTATCAATGTTTCTGAGCAATATTTATATATTAATGGGAACGTATATGGTAAAAAATCATACACAGAGAGTTTCAACATATGTCTATGAATTCCACTTCTACAAGGTAGCCACACTACATCTGAATGTAAATTGTGCTGCGCTAATATGAAATATTTAATAGATATTGAATTTGAATCAGCCTAATCTATTGCATAACACTGTAGTAAATGGATATAACAGAAATAGTCATAGCACTTAGACTTATATATTCCTTCACTGTGCATTACAGCCCTCTCTAAAAGGTTAAAGAGTCAGCATTTTGCCCCCAATGATCTACGTCCTCATTTTACTGACCTCGGAAGGCTGGAAGACTGAGTCAACCTGAGTCAATCCATTTTGCCTCTTTTCAGCTGCTGCTCTTGCTATTGGCTTCAAAGTGTCTGAAGTCATATTTACTCTTTAGCAACTGGCACAGAAATTTTGGGTGCCTTCTTCCAGACATATATGATTTCCAGAGCCAAATGCAAAGTCTCCTGGATTGTCATTTAAGGAAAATAATTTCCTAAATATTGGATTGTAATAGCTAACAGCTACTTTGCTGAGAACATTGTGATTGGACTGTTGTGACTATTTACTGAGCTGATTTAAAATGGGCTTATGATGTAGTCTTAATTACATTATCAACTTACACAATTATGTAATAAAGATAATACAGCATGAAAAATGAAGCATTTGCTGTGAAACTTTTGTGAAACAAGTTTTTTGTGAAAAACTGTGAAACAATTTTTTTCTGTTTTCAGTTTTAACATGTTTTTCACATCTAACTTTTTTGTGAGGACATGATTATAACTATAACATCATTATTATTTCATTAAGCAGTAGCATGTTAGAGTGTGTAGTTTCATTTTAATTTAGCTAGAGAAATAAAGGTAAAGGTTTTAAGAGACCTGCACAATTTCAGTGGCTTTGGGCTCAGTGTGTTATAAGTCAAAAGTCAGTTGATTTTAGAAAATTGCAATAAACTCCATAATGACAAGAAATCCAAAATAAATTATCCTTTGAGCATGTCACTGAAAGAGAATAACTTAAATTAACACACACATTATGCTGAGGAAATAGGAATTACATTGGCTTTTGCTATCCTTATACTTTGTTATCTCGTTTAAAATATAATCTTCAGGTAGGTGGAGTATAGGCCTTTTGACTTTATGAATTATCTACATATTATAATTTCACTCAGTATAAAATACTAATGCACCTTTCCCCTTTTTTTTCTATTTGAAACACAAACCAGTCACTTTTCAAAGAGGAGATGGAGGACTTATGAGCAATGGAAGGTATACTTGTAATTTACAGATCATACCTCTTTTTGAATTTCTCATATGTTTAGCTCGTTTAATTTTTTTTGTAGGAGCTAGCGACAGAGAGAGATGATCAGATGTATAAGTAGCAATTCTAGGAGGAATTAAAAGGATTAAACTGGCTTTTAATGATCTGCTGTACACTTAAAGAAATCAAGCCCAGATGTTTGATAACTCCCAGATGCCCAAGAAGAAATTAGTAGAAAATATCAGAAGGAATGTATTCATTTGTTTTCAGGATAGTTGTTGCATTAATTAGGCATTAGTAAATGAAGTTGCTGTTGTTTAAGAGACCTTATTGGCTTCCATTAAATTGTAGTGAATGAGCAATTACCCACAATCGTTCACAAAATAAATGATTCACAGAAGATGAATAAGTTGTAAATTGATAGGACTAGATTCTACAACTTTGGCCACTCAATTGAAATTGATAAAAGTTGATAACCGACCCATATATCCTCATATATTTTCTCAGTGCCAATATGGAGTCTGTAATTAGGATCTGGTAATAACTTCCCATCTCCCATTGAATCAATATTTTAGCAAAAAGGGGATTAAGTCTAATGAGAGTACATAAATGAGAAGCAAGCTGTGTGATGGTCTTATTGCCGTTTCTATAGAAACCCATATTTCTCTCTGAAATTATACAAAAGGGATTATTGGGGGTGCAAGAAAAAAAATATACTGTCATAAATGTAATGTACAAACATCTGATGAAAGACCTAATACAAAATTCTGATTCCCACTGTTACTTTTTGCTTTTAAAAATGTTAATAAATATACTCTCAATATATTTGCTTCATATTTTCTCTCCATCTTACCAAATTTTAAGAACAAGATTAAACCTAGTGTATATCTTGGCTTTTATATTAAACCTAGTGTATATCTCATCCATTTGTTTCAGTCAATACATATTCTGTCTTCAGGAGTTTACAAAAACTGAAAACAAACACATGGAAGTCTGCTGCGATAGGTAGAATTGCTGCCTTGAATTTTCCATTAATCCAATTTAAACTTGCTTGCTTTTAAATTCATGCAAGAGCACTCAGAGGAAAATCTAGCATCTTCTAGATAACAGACATACATTTGGTATGCAGGAAGTGAAAAAATAGTCACCAGAGGACTGGAAATGGTTGATATAGAACAGTCACTTTGAATGATTATTCCCTTGAGGTAGTAATTTATCATTTCTTCCTAGCTTAGGATCTTTCAGTGGTACAGCCTATTCCTTCTTTTCAGCCCAGACAATAGAATTCCTAGGGATTACAGCAAACTGTGTGTGGGTATGCCACCAGTTTCTACAGGCAATGTGTCAGGTTTATACAGAATCCAATTTTACTTTAAAGATTTTTAAGTGCACAGAATTTACCATTTTAATATAAAATTACTTTACAAATTTCATAGAATTGTTACAACAATTTGTGGAGCAAATTAAATGTGTTTATTACAGTTGCATAGATTTCTCACAGTAACACTTTATTATTGGATTTCTTTAGTCGGCCAGGCTTGTTAAATGCAAGTGATCCAAGTTATCCTTGGCTTGCGGATTCTTGGCCTGCTACCAGCCTTCCTGTTAACAACAGTACCAATGGACCAAGTGATCTTGGGAATTTTGGTCGTGGAGGTACATTTTCCAATTTCTTAATATGTAGGATGTTTATGGAAAGATACATTGTTTCTTTATCCAACATATTTGTTAGAAAAAATGATGATGGAAGTATAAACAATGAAAATAAAAAGTACCAGTAATGATATATTGTTACACTATATGTTTATACAAAAGCTTTCTATATCATCAAGAGGATTACAAAATAAAATATTTATTATATTTAGGCAATTTTTACAATTGCTCTCCTTACATAAACTCAGGATGACATACAATTAAAACAGTATACTATTGTTAAAATAAAGTATAATACAATGGTTAAATAATTAATCAATTAAAAGCAAACTATCTGGGTGTGTTTGAAAAACATGAAAAGCTTCTGATGTGTGGAGAGGGGAGGGGAGAAATAAAATGGCTCATCAAGGCTTTACAGAAGGCAAACCCTTCAGATCATTGGGGCATGGTTGTGATAGAGAAGGTAGGTCTCCTGTATTCCACCAAATGATATTGCTAAAATGACAGAATCTGGAAAATACCTACCCTGTCAGATCTTATTAGATTGGCAAAGATAATCAGAGACAATAGCAATAGGAGTTAGACTTATATACCGCTTCATAGGGCTTTCAGCCCTCTCTAAGCAGTTTACAGAGTCAGCGTATTGCCCCCAACAATCTGGGTCCTCATTTTACCCACCTCGGAAGGATGGAAGGCTGAGTCAACCTTGAGCCGGTGAGATTTGAACAGCCGAACTGCTGAACTGCAGTCAGATGAAGTAGCCTGCAGTGCTGCACTCTAACCACTGTGCCACCTCGGCTCATCAAAGTGATCGCCCTGTGCCATGAAGAGCTTTAAATATGATAGCCAGCCTCTTGAATTCCATCTAGAAATCCACTGCCATCTAGGGCAGCTTACAAAGTAATGAATTGTCATCAAGGACAGTCCCAATCTCAGCCAACCCTAATCTCAGTCACAGGGAATCACATGGTATACAAATTTAAAAAACAAATAAACAAAAGATGACCATGAGTAAGATGGTCCAAGCCATGGCTCTTCAGGCATGAGCTATGAATTTAGTATAACCCCAAAATCACACAACAGCTCTGTTTGAAGTGGTAGTTCCATTCAGAACCAAACCCAGAACATCTGACATCCAAAATTCCCGAAAATCCACAGCCACTCAGTTTAGCCATCTGAAATCTGTAGTTCTAAATATATAAATCAAAACTCTTACAATAATCCCATTGTTTGACTAAATATATAGCAACAGATACAAGATATCCTGGTTCCAAGCCCATCAGCTCCAGGTAGATTATGACCTTACATATCATAAACAAAAGCATAAACAGAAATCATTATTTAATTGAAAGTCAGTGCAATCACTTTAAATAGGTATAAAACTAACAATGGAGTATCCCAATCAGCAACCTGGCTTTAGCATTCTACTCTAACCAATTCAGGGCAAGAATCTGAATTAAAGTATAAGTAATTGACTGCAGTATTAAAATGCTATTTTTTTAAAAAAAAAATAACATTTCTGCCTTTCTAAAACTTAAATCAATTAAAACCCTGCAGTCTGGAACAAGTGGGAGTAGCTCTTCATATTCTTCTGGTAGATAGATAGATAGATAGATAGATAGATAGATAGATAGATAGATAGATAGATAGATAGATAGATAGATAGATAGATGATAGATAGATAGATAGATAGATAGATAGATAGATAGATAGATAGATAGATAGATAGATAGTTTATTTATAGGCCGCCCTTTTCCCTGAGGGGACTCAGGGCGGCTTACAACTTATGGAGTAGGGAATACACACAATGACATATAAAACAATACATAATTAAAAATAGAAGCAACATTCATCATTCGGGTGGGGACGGATTATAATCTTTAACCCCAGGCCTGACGGGATAGCCAGATCTTGAGGGCTGTGCGGAAGGTCTGGAGGGTGGTGAGGGTACGAATCTCCACGGGGAGATCGTTCCAAAGGGTCAGAGCTACTACTGAAAAGGCTCTCCTCCGCGTAGTTGCCAGTCGACACTGACTGGCGGATGGAACTCGGAGGAGGCCTAATCTGTGTGATCTAATAGGTCGCGAGGAGGTAATTGGCAGGAGGCGGTCTCTCAAGTACCCAGATCCACTACCATGAAGGGCTTTATGGGTGGTAAGTAGCACCTTGAAGCGTACCCGGAGATCAACAGGTAGCCAGCGCAGCTCGCGGAGGATAGGTGTTATGTGGGCGAACTGAGGTGCACCCACAATCACTCGCGCAGCCGCATTCTGGACAAGCTGAAGTCTCCGAATACTCTTCAAGGGCTGCCCCATGTAGAGCACGTTGCAGTATTCCAGCCTAGAGGTCACAAGGGCACGAGTGACTGTTGTGAGAGCCTCCCGGTTCAGGTAGGGCCGCAACTGGCGCACCAGGCGAACCTGGGCAAATGCCCCCTTGGTCACAGCCGACAGATGGTGATCAAAGGTCAGCTGTGGATCCAGGAGGACTCCCAAGTTGCGAACCCTGTCTGAGGGGTATAATATTTGGTAACATCTGTTCTGGTCCTTGAAAAGTGCAAACATATCCTTCCTCATTCTTCTCAGATTTAAATATTCCCAGTTCATTCAGTCATTCTTTATAGTCCCCTGATCATTCTTTTCTTTGAACCTATACCCGTGATGGTGAACCTATGGCACACAGAGCCATTTTTCCTGGCACATGGAGCCATCACCAGTTGCTCTTCTGGGTTTGGGTGCAGCAGCCAGACAGTCTTCATGCGCATTGGCATGCCAGAAAGCAGAAAGAGAAGTCATCCGGTGTACATGTGTACTCCAGGAAAATGATCTTTTTGTTTCCAGGGTGCACATGTGTGTTGGCCATTTGGTGATCTGGTTCCTCGCATGCATGCACACGTAAAAACCAGCAACAGGAAGAACAACGGCTGCAAGTGCCAAAAGACATGGAGAGGGGCCATCACTTCTTAGCAAAGGAGAGTTGTGGTCGGGATGTCACTCCCTCCCCGCCCGAGCGGGCTTCTTGCTTGGTCCCAGGCTACCACCCCATGGCTCATCTGCGGTCCGAAGTGCCTGGCTGGCTCTGGCACCCCAGAAAAGCAGCGACAGCCACAAGGGGAAGAGCAGGAGCGGCTGGCCGGCCACTGCAGCCACTCCCACACCAGCCAGAATCAGCACTGTGACAGCCGCCGGGGGTGAGGGAGCAGCAGCGGCAAGGACAGGCAAGGCTTTCCCTCCCTCCCCACCAGAGCGGGCTACTTGCACAACTCCAGCCCACCGCAGTGACATGCATCCACGGTCTGTATTGCCTGGCTGGATCGGGTGCCCCAGAAAAGCAGTGGCAGTGGCAGCCACAGGAGGAAGGGCAGGAGCGACTGGGCAGACACCGCAATTGCTCCCTTGTCAGCGAGCCAGGCCCTCAGCAGCGTCTTTATGCAGGTAGCTTGCCTCCCTGCCAGCAGCTCATCCAGTGTCCTGGCTGGAAGCAGCAGCATAACAGTCGCCGTTACCAGGTTACCAGTGGTGGTGGCGAGAACGAGTGGCCGCCATCCCTTCGTCCCTTCCCCAGCAGCAGCTTTGCACTGCTGCTTCCAGCCGGGATGCTAGCGGAGGAGCTGCTGGTGGGGAGGTGAGGGCCTGGCAGAATATATCCCAGCTGAAAGCGGCAGCGCTCTGGATTGCGGAGTCTCATCAGAGTCACGGGCTGAAGCTGTGCAAGAAGCCTGCTGGGGGGAGGAAGGGAAGCCTGGGCCCACCTGTCCTTGCCATCACCACTTTTTTGCCCCCGGTACCGGGATGCCACTGAGGGCCTGGCATAATATATCCCGGCTGGAAGCAGCAGCAAAACAGCCGTCGCTACTCTCATTCTCTTTGAGAGACACCTTGCTTGCCGCGGCATGAGACGAGCATTGCCAAGGAAAAATCAGCTGGAGGGGGAGAAGAAAACAAATTTCTGGTAGGGATGCTTTCTCCCTCTCCCCCTGATTTCTCCCTGCCAATGCTTGCCTCGTGCAGCAACAAGTTCTCTCTCTCTCTCTCTGTGTGTGTATGTGTGTGTAAGGGGGGATGGATGTGACCAGTCAGCTGGGAGGCTGGCAAAGAAGCCTTGGTTTCCCCAGCTGATCGGTCCCATCCATCCTCTGTTACATACACACACAAACACACACACCACGGTTGCCCTGGTGTGAGGCGAGCGCTGCCATGGAGGAATCAGCGGAAGGGGGAGAAGAAAACAAACTTCTGCTAGGGACAGTGGGGGCTTCCAGAGAGAAATAGGGAGGAGAGGGAGAAGGCCATCATTAGCAGAAGCTCGGCTTTCTCCTTCTCCCCCTGATTTCTCCCTGGCAGATACTGGCCGGTGCTCACTTCCCTTAATGCTCATTGCCGCTTGCTGCCTTGCTGCTTTCCCGGCCAGCCGGCCAGCTAAGCAGGGCAGGCAGGGCCTGGGCTGCAGCCAGTAGGGAGGGGGTGGTAATGCTCCGTCCTGCAGGGGTGGCAATGGTGAACAGTAAGGGAAGCAAGTGCCAGCCAGCATTCTTGCCTCCTTCCTCCGAGAGCCATGGCAGTGGGGAAACCAAGACTTCTTTGCCAGCCTCCCAGCTGATTGGTCCCATCCAGTGTCCCTTAGACATATAAACACACATACACACACACACACGGACCACTTGCTGCCATGCTAGGTGAGTGCTGCCAGGGAGAAATCAGGGGGAGAGGGAGAAGGCATCCCTAGCAGAAGTTTGTTTTCTTCTCCCCCTCTCACTGATTTCTCTTCGGCAATGCTCACCTCACGCCGCGGCAAGCAAGCTGGCTCTCAAAGAGAATGAAACGGATGCAGTGCTCTTCCAACAGCCGAGACAGGAAAAGGAGCCTGGCCCTCAGCTTTTGGAAGAAGTGCCGCGCCGGCTTCATTCTCTTTGGGAACTGCCTTGCAAAATGGGGAATTTTCTGACATTTTTCAACTGGAGCCAGCCCAATGCCCTGTGCACATGGGCTGCCCAGGAGCCCCGAGGCTCACAACCACCATCTCCTGAAGCAAAAATGGCCTCTTCCAGCCTTCCAGACGCCCTCCAGTACCTGGAAATGGTTTCAGGAAAGCCTCCGAAGGCTGGAGAGAGCAAAAAACAGCCCCAATGGGCCACAATCCATTTCTGACTTCCAGAGGGCCTCTGGGGGGGCATTTTTGCCCTCCCCAGTCTTCAGGAAAGCCTCTGTAGCCTGGGGAGAGGTGCATGTGCATGCATGGGGGGTTCGTATGCGCATTTGGGTGGGGAATTGAGTGGGCACGCAGGGGGGTGCAGTAGTGTGTGTGCACACAATTCTGGCATGCCATAAAAAAAGGTTTGCCATTACTGACCTATACAATTCATCTATTTGTCTGTGAGTGGTTCTCAGAAGTGGAAGGTGTGCTCAAGGTGGTCCCTCTCTAGCAGAATAAAGAATTAGCTTTTAAACTTCATTGAGTCTGCAGAGTCTGTGATATAAAAATTCTACAAATGAATATTATTATTTTAATTTGGACACTTGATTTCTGATTCATTATTTCTATATTTATCTTTTGGCTGGCCTATGAAAATCATAATTCATATTTAATTTAAATATTCAGATTAATAATTAATAGTTGCTCTTCTATTATACTGTTTTTCAAAAATGCTGTTGTCAAACTGTATACAAGTCATGGTATTTCAGGGTATTTCATTTCTTTTCCTAAGCATATAATTTTCACAAATTGGTCTTAACTATGCTATTCACTTTTCCATGTGAGAATTTGATTTATGCCATTTATTGAAATAAAAATAAACAAAAAGACTTTGAACTGCATTAGGGTAAACATTAATATTGTGGTAATTATTTTGAATAAATAATATTTTTCCACTTAATTTTATAATAATGAAGGTTTTGTCTTTCACTTAGTGGATTAAAATAATTTTGATGAATAATCAAATCAGTTTATCTTCTACTATTAAATTTAAAGTAACTATGTGTTAGCATATTTCAAGTTTCAATCAGATGAAGGAAAAAGGAAAACATTCCAAAATAATTTATTTTTTTATTTTGCCTTCTTAAAATTATTCAGATAATTTAAAACAAATACATTAAAATAGTATTGACCAAGACTCTTTCAAAAGAATAACTGAAGATATCTCTGTATTCATTTAGTAGTTTGTTCAGTGCTCGCAAGACGGAAACAGAGGAGGAGGAGAAATACAAGGAGATTGTTTCTTCTGTGATTTTTATCTTATCCCTTGAGCACGACAGTGTCATTGCCACTGACATAAAATGAACAATTGGAAATAGTGTTCAGGACAGAAATATTCCAAGCTTCATTTTCACAGCTGAAGATATGGAGGAAATATGGCTTTTAAGCAGTGAGATGTGAAGGACAAGTGCAAAGTTTGTCAAAGATGCTGATAGAAAAGCATAGGCTGTATATCATTTTCCCTTCACTGGCTCATAGAAACTGTCTCAGCTGAAAAGCAAATGTGCAGCATGATATATTTATTTTTCATATTAAAACCTTGATAGCTTAGTATTTTTTTCTTTCTAATTCTGGTTTTTCCTTCCATTTCTCTGTTTGCATCACAGATGTGTTACCTCCAATGCCAGGGGATAAAACTGCCACAATGCTTTCTGATGGAGCCATTTATAGCAGCATTGACTTCAGTACCAAAACTAGTTACAATAGTTCCAGCCAAATAACACAAGCTACTCCGTATGCCACAACACAAATACTGCATTCCAACAGCATCCATGAATTGGCAGTTGATTTACCAGATCCTCAGTGGAAAAGTTCAATTCAGCAGAAAAGTGACTTAATGGGATTTGGTTACTCTCTTCCAGATCAGGGCAAAGGCAACAATGGTGATTCTTGTTCTTAATTTTCTTTTATAAATATGTTCTCTGCATGGGAAGAAAATTATGGTTTGCCCTCTTCTGTTCCCACTTCCTTTAATGTATCTTGCATGTATTCTATAACTTTACAAATACAACTAATTGGATTATGCTATTTCAGTTTCTTTCATCTTTTGCCGGTTTCGTATATCTGCACTGCATCCTGCTATCTATATGATACACTAGGTTAAATATTTAATAGATCTTACTTATAAACTGATGAAGAGCTAACTGCATGTTGTGCATGTGCTATAAACTAATCACAAGAAGGTACTATGACCTTTGCCCTTCAACCCTTAGCTTTGCTTTACATCCCTGACTACCGATTGGCTGAGGGATTGTCTAATAGAATGCCACACAACCAGTCACAAGATTTCAGCACCACCAGCTCTCACAACAGTTCAGAAAGGAGTGACAGCCTCTCAGGTTGGTTTCAATGCAATTTTCATAAGAAGGAAAAAAATATTTTTAATTCAGTTTTATAAACCTAAAAGACTCAAGATATATGATCAATTACTGGGTATAACTCTTGTGTTAACATACCTGAACGAATCATATATAATATATATGTTATTTTTTTGAAAAATATACTTTATTTGCTCAATTTAAGAAGCTATTTTAGAGAACATATAAATTATTTAAAAATTTGTTTCCTATATATCTGAGCATGAATGGAAATTTTATTTCATAAAATTCTCACCTTTCTGGAGCAGTACTTCCTTTCTATAAATTAATCACTTTACAACTTTTGATTTTCTCTAAGGATATTTATGAGGGTTTCTTAAATTGTATATACTATTATTGGACACATAATCTCATACACCATCACAATCTCTCTGAGGTCCAGTATATCAATAAATTCAGTAGTAGAAATATATTGGAATTGAAAGATAAGCATTTAAAATATATAGAGCTATATCCAAACATAAAGCAAAGGTTGTATGCTGGATATTGTAGTGTAATTATTGTATATGCCATCAAGATGGGTCACAGTACATAAACCACAGTATAAAATCCCATTGCAATATAACAAATTATATTATGCATGCCATTTAAAAAAAAACCCAAATTTAAAAAATGTGTGAAGTTATTTTTAGTACTTCTATTGTCTTGTCAGTTTCTATTTTTATTATTCTTTACTTATTCCTCTTTATGTGCATTTTCTGTTAGTCCTATATTACCTTTTTCCATTCAGAATTCTTCTGTGTAATTGCCTAATTCTGTTTGAAGTTTCATTCTTCTTTGGCATATAGCACGTTATGTCCAAATATAGTAGGATCATTAGCTATGACTAAGTTTGAATTTCCATAAAATGTGACAACTCATCATGGATATGTGTGTACATTCTCAGCTATTTTTTTTCCATTCCTCATTGTTCATTTCTCCATGTATAATCTTTTTTTTTCATAATTAGGAGGGAGGCTATGGAAGTGAATAGATTTAAATTATTACACATACGTTATTTTTTCCATTTTTAGCTAAATGCTGCAAAGCTATTCCAGCAATAAACTGCTTACAGAGGTTTTTTAGAGTTTAACACCTACACTTGGCTTTGTGTCTGAAAATAAGCCAAATGAATCATATTTAGGGTTGTGTTCTTAATAACTGAGAAACAGTATTATAAATACTCTGTTTTGAAGCACTTTGTTCTGGTGTTTTATTTTTCCTAACACATATTGCATGAAAATTTAAAACAGACAAAATAAATCTATAAATACAATTTTGACACAAGATCATTTTAACTTTTATTCAACATGATTCATTGTGATTAAGTTATATAGAGTTTGTTAAATGAAAAGAAGTAATGCTTGACAATTATACATGCACTTTTCACACAAACTACTCTATTATTATTTCTAACTTATGTCAGCTATAACATCTTGCTGTTGATAATAGTAAAATAAAAATAGGAAAAAAAGTTCTTTTCAGGCTTTCACTCTTTTTTACATATGCCATCTGGAATCAAAACTCTGTAAATAGAAATATGTAAATAATTAGCTTCATATTTTTGTAATGCTTCTTGATTTCAGGTGGGAAAGGAGGAAAGAAAAAGAAAAACAAAAATACTCCCAAGACTCAGAAAAATAATGGGTCTACCTGGGCCAGTGTTCCTCTCCCACCTCCTCCAATACATCCACTTCCAGGAACAGAGTTAGAACACTATGGGATGGATCCACAAGAACAAGGGTAATGTATTTTCCTTTTAACAATTTTGAATCCAATATCTGACAGCTAAAGTTGTCAAATATTGTCAGGTGGAACAGCCATTTATTGTGAAGTTTGAAGAGAGAACGTAAGCATAAGACTGTTCATATATATTTATTACAATAGTGTTTTAATCCATCTGGCTGAGTAATCCTTGCTCCATACACTTCCATTCGAAATGCACATTTTTATCTCTCTACTGAAAGTTTAAGAGAACATTTAATTTCAAATGATCTTCCATAGATAAGGATGTTTCTGTTATATCTAATTGCTACTGGTAATGTCATGTCATTTCCAGTATGGTTTCTTTATTTTCCAGACTCTGTTTCTCAAAGAAATATAGTGCTTAATAATTCACATCAATAGTATGAACCTCACAGATCTAAGAGGGTATCTAAGAGATCTAGTTGAGTTCTCCAGGTAGTCATACTTAATTTGTAAATCATTGGGTTCCCATACTTTATAATACTTTATTTATAAATACTCTAAGCCCTTTATATATTATAGCTTAGAGATGGAAATTCCACTCACAATGTTTCTTGTATTAATAATAAATGTGAACTAGTGGTTGAGATGCTATCCTAGAAACCAGGAGACTGAATTGTAGCCCTGCCTTAAGAATGATAGCTGATTGGGTGACTTTGGGTACTCTGTCTCTGCCCATCTCACCTCACAAGATTTTTGTCGGGGGGGGGGGAGGAAGAGGAAGGAGTGGTATATACATTTGCTGCCTTGAATTACTTATAACAAGTAATAAAGTCAGAATTTAAAAATCTAATAAATAAATTTAAAAAATTACCACCCACTAGAATCTATGCACATGTTCATAATATTTTTTAAAAAAAACCCAGTATCACCCATTACCATTGAATTCATAGACTTCTTTTCACTGACTGTGTTTAAGTGAAAGCTAGACTGTGCCTTTTGCAGATGTCGAACCAGGATGACATTCAAAGGTTTAAATTGGGGTGTCAAAGGCAGATCATCATGGTGGCGCCACGTGACGTATTGGAACTTTTCCCCCCTTCGCTAAACTGGGGGTGGGGATGGCTAGGATGTGACACATCCAGCCCACAGACCGGGAGTTTGACAGCCCTGGTCTAAATGGACTTTTTCAATTCTACAAATATATGAAATGTATTATGCTGAATTTATTGTGATATTTATTGGAATGATTTAATATGGCCTTGTATACAGTACACATTCTTTCATTTAATTCTTCAGCACACATTTTCATAGCTGAAATTCTTACTTAAAATTTGTTTTAATCAAAGAATCCTTGGTTAATAATGGAACCTAGATCGAAACAATAGAAAACTAGGAGAAAAAGAACTGGAATTTCCCCAAAATGTTTCCCTTAATTGTGTTGGTGCATTGTATAGATAGTTTTTGTCCTACAACCATTCATTCAGGGATCATTCAAAGTTTACAACAGTGCTGAATAAATAATAGTTATGACCAGTCCTCAGCATTTTGTCTGTGCCAGAACTTGTAATCACATGATTGCAATATGGGCAGTTGCAACCAGATTATACCTGATCAATTGCACTGCCTTACAATCATGTGTCACCATTTGCTATCTTCCTTGCAAGCTTTACCAGAAAATCAATAAAGTTAGCAGGGAAAGTTACAAGCCATTAGGGTAAGTTACCCCATCTATGTGCCCTTCCCCAATCCATCTGCATTCAACCCATGCCAAGCCCTTGAGCCCAGTGGTGAAATTCAGTTTTTCCCCTACTGGTTCTGTGGGCATGGCTTGAGTGAGTCATGTGACTGAGTGGGCATGGCCAACTTTTTGTCACTCACTGCAACCCACCAAGCCATCAGCACAGATTTGACCAAAAAGTTCAGCCAGCCAAGTCTTCTATTGTTCAACATGGCTGCTTCTCTCCTCCTTCTCATGTTTGCTTGGTGTGTATGAGCCCGAGAAGGAGGAGAGAAGCAGCCACTTTGAATGTTGCAGCAGAAAGAGGTCGAACTTTTCTCCCTCCCTTCACAGCACAGCTGCTCAGAAGGCAGCCACTGGCCGCAGTCTGTTCCTTTATAGTTCCGCCTCCCTCCCAGGATCATACCTTAAAGATTGCAGCCAGCGGCTGCTTTCTGAACAAAACCACTGCGACACCATCCCTTCAGTTGCTGCCATTGTCCTGGCCAGGTCTGGCCATGAGTGGCGCTGGCAAACAATGGGGTGTGCATGCGCAGCCAGAACAGGGCAGCACCCATGCACCCCATTGCCTGCTGGTTCTGCTTGTGGCCAGACCCGCTAGAAGAACGGCAGCAGCTGGAAGGACATGTCACAGCGGATTTGCTTAGAAGGCAGCCATAAACGAATGGCGGTGGCTGAAGGCATCTTGGCATGAAAGGCAGTCAAGCCTCACTGTGCCCCCCCCCAGGTGCGAAGGTAGGTGAGTGAGGTGAACGGGTGGAGGTTCCGGAACAAGGCCAGAGCCAGGGAATGGCGCATTCCCTGACCTGATCAAGGCGGGTGACTGCTCCAGGGCCTTGGGGAATGGCACATCCCTGGGCAACCCAAAGCAAAGGGAGAGTGGGTGGCATTATCTTTGATGGACTGAGCAGACAAGGCGACTGGCGAGATGATTAGCTGGGCCATGTGGCAAAGGCAACATATATAGGATGGGGATGGGTGAGCGGGGTGAATGGCTGGAAGGGGCGAATGGCCGGAAGGGGAAAGTGGTGAACAGCCACAAGGGGCAAGCAAGAAGCCAGAAGGGGTGAGCAGCAACCGGGCAGGTGTGGGCAAGGTTGGCGGCAAGCAGCCAGAAGAGGCAAGCAAGTGGCCAGAATGGGTGAGCGGCAACTGGGCGGGCATGGGCAGGGCCAATCAGGGATGGTTTTTACCAGTTGCGTGAACCGATTCAAATATCCTTCCCTACCGGTTCGCCCAAACCAGTCCGAACCAGTTGAATTTCACCCCTGTTGAGCCCTTCTTCCTCAAGCCTCAACACATCTCCCTTGTACTATCACATATCCTGCACGAGCCTTGCCACATTTCCCTCATATCCCCATGTATGCTCATGCACCTTCACACACTCTCCTAGGCCTTGCCACATTTCCCTCACCTGTTGTGCACCTCCATTCATCCTTGTGTTTCCTCCCTGTACCTTCCTCAAATCCTTGTACATCATAATGCACCCTCTCCAACTATAATGCAACCCTGCACACCATCACTACACCATTTTGGCTCCTTGCATACACACACACACCTTCCCTGAGCCTTGTTGCATATCTCTTGAACTTTTGTGCATCTCCTTGTACCCCCTACTGCCTGGCAGCAGTCACGTATCAGTCTGCAGGCAAGCTTGCAGACAGCATAAAATTGCAATTTCCCTTTCAGCTTTCTCACTGACTTGGTTGTGGGAAGCTAGCAGGAACTTGCTCATCTATCAACATGGAATTCAGTTAACAATGGCAACTAGAACTGGAGGGATTGCTGTCTCTAAGTAATGCAGTTGCAGTTTATGATCACATCGCTTAGCTTAGCTACAGAAATTGCAATCTCAATTGCCATTGTAAGTCAAGAACTAAATATTTAACATTAATTGTCTATAAATAATACTAGCAAAACACACAATTGCATTTGTCCCATAGTTTGCACAATGATTTGTTTGCTTGACATTGCTGATCATATCAGTCAAAGGAAGGGTATTTTAAAAACACTAGTAAGAGCTTTTTATTGTTGATTAGAACACTGTCAGAAGTCAGAATAATATTTTTGAAAAGGGAGAAAAGATATAATCTTAATTTTTCTGAAATAAACAAGTGACATGTTTATTCTAATTCTACAACTGTATGCTAATACTTCACTTAGTAAATACCCTTTAGCTTATTTATTTTAGTAGGTTTATATCTTACCTTTTTCCTGCAGGAATTCAATGCAGTATACATTTATTCCCCCTGTGTGACACTTCCAGTGTTAGCCTCATAACAGACCGGTGTTGTAGTCTCAAAATTTAGAAAGTCACCCTGTGAATTTCATGGTTGAGCAGAGTTTTAAGTCAGAGTGTTCTTAGCAACAATGATGAATATCTACCAGCTTTATTACATAATTGTTAAAACTTTAAGACTCAAATGTGAACCAAAATTATTTATTTTGTAGGTACAACAGTGATGATTGGTGCCCACCTTTACCAGTCCAGACTTATTTGCATCAGGGAATGGAGGATGAACTTGAAGAAGATGACAGAGTTCCTACACCTCCTGTCCGAGGAGTGGCTTCTTCCCCTGCAATTTCTTTTGGACAACAGTCTACTGCAACATTAACTCCTTCTCCCAGAGAAGAAATGCAACCTATGCTTCAAGCCCATCTTGATGAGCTGACCAGGGCATATCAGTTTGATATAGCAAAGCAAGCATGGTAAATGTGACCATCATAAAAATTCACCTGCATATGGTTAACAGATAGATATATAATAAATAAAGAATTTGTTAGATTAATTATCTAATGGATAGATGCAGATTATTTCCTCTTGACATAATCATGACATAAATGGCTTTATCACTCAAACTACTAACTAATAAATATGTTTCTTGAATTATATGACCATTTGTTCCATATATATGTCAGTGACGTGCAGTCACTAGAAGCAGGGGAGGCGGGGCCTCACCAGTCTCATGAGGAAAAGGAATATTATTTTAAAATAATTAAAAAGGCCAAGGTAGTTGCTCCCAGACTCTAAGTCACAGTGACTCTGAGTCTGCTTAGTGCAGTTAGTAGGAGGAGGCTAGAGAACATTTTTTCATTTTTTTTTTATTATTATTATTATTTTTAAAGCCATGCCGCCTCGGTGCGCCATAGAGCGAAACATGTCCTGGTTTGTGGCCGGGTGGCATGCACTTTAAAGTGCAAGCATGCCACCCGGCCACAAACCAGGACATGTTTTGCTGAATGGCAGCCGAGCCCTGCCAGCACTCTAAAGTGACGGCATGCCTTTAAAGTGCCGGCTTGCCTTCTGTGCCGGCCCGGAAGGCAAGCCGGCACTTTAGACCTTGGCTGACATTCAGCGAAACATGTTTCGCTGAATGGCAGCCAAGCCCTGCCAGCACTCTAAAGTGCCGGCATGCCTTCCGGGCTGGCTGGTCATTCAGCGCTTGCACCCAGCACTCACACACCCACCAGACGGCACCGGGGAGGAGAGGAACTGTGCGGGTCCTGCCGCTAACAGTACGGGCGAGGGTTGGCCGGCTGGGGGTGGGGGTGGCTGCTGCTGAGGCCTCCAGCCTTGCAATCCTGGGTGGGAAAGGCGAAGGTTCGCTCTGGAGCTGCGGAAGACCGTTGCACCGGGAGGCCTCCACCCCGGGGATCCCCGCTGCCCCCATTCGGATTACCCCCGAATCCAAAGGAGCCTGGGCGCAGGGGTGCAGGCCAGGGAAGACGGGGTTTGGGGGCGCGGAGGAGGAAGGGGCAATCTCCCCCTCCATTCGTCTGTCCCGCTGCAGAGCTCCTCCCGGGGGAGGGGGAGGCGGCGAGTGTGCTGATCCCCGTTTGCAAGACCAGCCCTCTGCCTTCTTATCCCGTTGGGAAGAGGGGGTGGGAGACAAGAAGGGGGCAGGCTGGCCTCGCTGCTTGCATTTTCCCTATTCCTCCCCTCCCAATATAAGTGCAGAGAAAGAGCCAGGCTTCAGAAAGGAAAGGATATTTTTAATAATTTTCTTTGTCTGAATATGATTTCCCATTGAGGAAAAGGGGAGTTTTAATTCCCCACCAGTAAAAAAAAGTTTAGTCTTTGAAGGGCCCTTGTGTGACATCTTCCTCTGTGTGTGTGTGTTTGTGTGTGTGTGTGTGACATCAGTGCCTCACCAGCCATAAACCTCACTGCACGTCACTGATATATGTACTCTGTGTGTGTGTGTGTGTCTGTGTGTGTGTGTGTGTGTGTGAACTGTATATATGTATATACTGTATATATATACTTCTTATATGAGGACTAGTGAATTGTGGAAAAAAGGTTACGGATAAGTAAGTAGTGATTAACGAAGTAGTTCTTTAATTTTGCTTTTATGCTTGAACTGCTAGTTTAAATATTCCATTCCAAAGCTACATTATATCAGGTACAAACTATAACTCTATCTGTAGGAATGATTAAGGAAAATTTGTGGGACTCTTGAAAATCTATATGGGATAGTATTATCCTAGATTGAAAGTTTTAAAATATATGCATCCGAGGTATTTTTTTTTCCAGTTAATTGTACTGTACCTGGTTGCATCCAGTTCAAAATTGACCTGAATGATCATGACAAGCTGAGTATATGGTCCTGGTATATAATGCTATAATAGGATACAAAACTGAGAAAAAAGTATTTATAGTGTAAGTGGCCTGAATTACAAGATGTACCATACAGTTGCCCCAAGTTTGTTTTAAAACATTCTATAATGTCAGACTGAAGTTTTTCTAGGATTTTACTTTCCAGCTTATAGGTAGTAGTAACTATATTTGAAAGCTAACACCTATGTAGTTTGTATTATTAGTTTCAGCCAACAAACTGATTATGAATGCTTTGATTTCCAAACTACAAAATTTGAACATGAATTACTACAAAGAGGTTGTGACCCCTATGCATCCTTTCACAAGTAGTCATCTCATCTAGTGATTATGATTTTCAAGTGAATAAAACTTAAATCTTTTCATTTAGTCATTCTAGACCTGTAACTTAGGTTAAAAAAACAACTGCCATTCAAATACTTTTGTTTAAATTCTCAATTGCAACCTACAGTTTTATAAATTCATAAATAAAATATACATCATTACAATAATAATTAGTACAATAATAATTATTATATTAATGTAAATATGTCATGTTACTTTTTCTTGTGAAAAGGTGGGAATTCTCCTATAATAGCTCAAGTTTTACTCACTGGTTCTATCTTTACAATACTTCAACAGAGAATTGCTGGAAGGGCTACAGTACTCTATTGAAGTGAAACCCAGTGATGGGACATTCTCTCATGCAGTATTCATAAAGAAAATGCTATGCACAAGATAGAATGGATGACTGGATTAGAATGGGAGGGAAAATATAATCGAATTTCCTTTCAATTAATATTTTCATGTGGCAGAATTGTCTGTCCTTCAAAAAAATAACAGACTTCTCTTAAAGTACAAGGCTTTTTCAAGCAGAAATAATATGGGTATATTAATCTTTGCACTTTTTGTGTAGCCACCCTGAATCAGTGAGAATGGTGACTATAGAAGGAAATGTTTTTAAAATACATTGCATTTTTTTACTTCAAATATAGGGGGTAGAATTACTATGTGGAACTTTATACTGTTTCATTTGCTATCAATTTGTCTTTTTCTATATTCTCCTCCTATTACAAGTGCCAAATGCAAACATTTAGGTTTTTTTAAAAAAACAATCTAGGTCATATCCCAGAGACTATAGTTAGTTCTATGGTGGTTAGAAGTATTTTTAAATGCTTAAAAAACCCTGTGAATATATAGCTTATCCTGCAAGAACAAGCTGACTCTCTTGTTCCTTATCATCTGAAAACCTCTGGAATTTGGAAGAATTGGTGCATCCATAGAGACTATATGAAAAGCACGGGTTAAGGGGTCAATCAATTAGTTTCTATACTGCTTCTATGACCTTGGAGAAGCAGTGATAAATGCTAAAATCCTTTCATTTCTTGGCAGACACTTTCTTAAAATAGAGATTCTCTGGGTCTCATGTAATTATGGTCCTGCAAAAAGGACTGTCAGGAAAACAAGCTCGGACAATTGTAGGGATTCTTCCTTTACTTTACTTTCCTTCCCTTAATTAAATATGTTCGTGTTTCACGTAAAGTTTCTAGAGAGATACTTAGTAGCAATTTAAGAATCAGTTTAAGTTTAGATTTTTAAAAATATTGCTTAAATAAAAATCAGAAGGTTAGGGTTAGGGTTAGTAAACATGAGCGTGGTCACTGAAATTAAAGATATGTAGAGCTCGCTATAATGGGTTGACAACATTCTAGCATTTCCTAAGAATTTGTTTTAACTAGAATACTCTCATACAGCCTTTCTCCAGAGTTTTAGAAGCTGAAATACTGAACCTTTTCCTATATTATCAAATTGACATGTTATGGAATTAAAATAAAATGTTCCTAGGTGCACTGGTATGTTTTATCACAGTACAGTAACCTTTACATGCAACTGTTTGAAATATTACATTGTGTGCTGGCAAGTTGCCTCCAAACCCAGCTGTCCTACTGTCTGGCACTAATCTTACAATATATACAGATTTCTCTCACATTCTTTAAAATGGAGGGAGTAATTAAACCCCATTATCCATCTGCAATTAATTCCCTGAAATTGATTCTTCAAGTAGTTATCTTAAATGCATGATATCCATCCTCATCCCTTCTCAGAAGAATTTCCTATTATTTCCCAAGTGAACAGAAACAGAAATACCTCCATAGGAGTACATGAAGAGAAGGTGCAGAAAGGATTGAAAAGAGGGGGGGGGGACGAGTCCTGATATTTATTATCAGATGAGATATTGATATGTTATGTTATGTTGTTATGTTACATTGCACTATGTTACGTGACATTGGGGCTGGAAAGTGCAGTTTTTAGAGTGTTACTTTTGATGAGGAAACCAAGGTTCAAATCCTGGTACCTATCTTACCAGTAGAGTCCTTGGGCAACAACATGCTAATGTTTCATCTGCCTATCTCAAATATGAGAGTGACACAAACAAGGAGTATTATGGCAGCTCAGATATTGCCCCAATTAACAAGGTTTGCATAAGATTTGGGGGAACCACACCACTCTGATGTTAGGTGTGTTACTGGAACAAACCATGCATAGACAAAATAATCTGGAATTGCTACTATAACAATAGATTTAATGAAAGGAGATATAAGAAATGTGTGAGTGAATTATAGATGGTCAGAAGACCTGCATCCCCACTAAATGAGATGCTTCAGAACAATGAAGAAAAAGCTGGTGCCACAATTAGAGATAGATCAACTACATATTATTCTGAACTCAACAATACCTGGAAGAAAACTGGGTTGAGTTTTTTTTGTAGCAACAACTGAAAATAGAATGTCACTGCAACCTGCTCCTTTACAGAGCATAGCAGCTGTTTGTTCCTTTTTGGCTTGTAGATTGTTTCTTTTGTATGTATGTAGATATTGTGTATGTCTATGTGCTTATTGATGGCTAATTTGTCAGCGTACCAAGTCTCCAGAAATTCCCTAGTGCTTTTGGACTTGGCTTGGTCTAAGATAGTCATAGTTTCCTAGTTGAACCTATGGTTAAATCTGTCCATATGTTGTGAAATTATAGAGTTTTCATCATGTTTTTTGTCTGCTAGTTGGTGTTCATGGATGTGTTCTGCCAATCTTCTGTCTTTTTGTTCTACATGTGGCAGCTGTAGTCATTATACTCTATGTTATAGATGACTCCTGAGACTGCTGGGGTTTTTTTGTTGTGGTTTGTTTACTTAGGATGTTTTGAAGGACTTTAGTTGGCTTGTATGCTATGCTGATTCCATGTGGTTGTATACTGTGTTGGTAGTTGCTGATATCTTCTTTATTTCTGCTATTCTTTATGTGTGACAGTATTATGCTTTTTATAGCTTTTGTTGGTTTTGCTATATTGGTTGAGTGGTCAGGCACTTTTTGCAGCAACCCTGAACAGCAGAAAAAGGAAACAGAAAATCTATACAAATCTGCCCCCAAAATAGATATCCACACAATTTTATCAAAAGAGCTTGATATTTCCAAAGAAGGGTGCATGGGTTAGTGCCAGAACTACATCTTTAACTAGAAGATCCTGGTGCTTGATTTTGTTTTATTTCTATTCCAAACAATGTTGCTTATTATTAACTGTGTTAGGGTCAAGATTTTGTCCTGAAATATGAACTCTTAAAGAACTTGGAACTACCAGACCTCCTTCTCTGTTAGAAACCTGAGGAATTATACATGCTCTGATGTCTAGCAATTGTTCATAAACAGGCTGTTCTCTTGATTTCCAGTACAGTGTATGTATGCATGCATCTTCAAGTCAGTGATGTCTCCTGGTGACTGCCAGAACAACTTCCTGCAGTTTTCTTAACAAGATTTCAAAAGTGCCATTGCCTTCTCCCTAAAGCTAACAGAAAGTGTCCAGCCCACCATCACCCAGTTGGCTTTGTGTCAACAAACCAAGATTAGAATTAATGATCTTCGGTTTATAGGTACCAGTGGAACATATATCTCTTCATCCACTCATTCCTTGTACAAAATTTCTTTTTTGCACTGCCCTTTTTTATGATACTTCTTCACAAATTTGTATTGCAACCATTATGAGTCATTTGATGCAGTGGAAGACCAATCAATCAAACAATCAGAATAGAGCTGGAAGGGATTTTGGAGGTCTTTTAGTCCAACCCCCTGCCCAAGCAGGAGACTCAATATCATTTCAGATAGGCTGACTAGCCCACACAAGGTTTTCATAAGCCAATAACTAGATGAAGAAAAAAAATCCCTTACAACGATTTTCAGGAATTGGTGAGTTTGCTATTCTTATTGGGGACTAGTAAATATTTGGTTGATCTTTGTCTCAGAAGATTAAATTAGACTCTCCAGTTCTGACTCAAAATATATTAGAATTGACTTTTTACTGTGGTTTTGAAACTATTAATTGCCTTTCTTATTTTCTGTAAGACAATAGTCCATGCAACTTTCAATTATTAACTATTTTAATATTTTATCTTAATGTTGCTTCTGTTTTTAATTTTATTACATATTAATACACCTTTGGAAATACAAACTGAATATTAATGTAAACTGAAAAAGTGAATAGAAATTCGATAAAAAATAAATATCACACAACTTATATATCCATAATTTTACTGAGGTAAAATTAATATTAAATAAATTAAAAGGCTCTGTTGTCACGTTCTGGTGTTCACGTTGCATACAACTAGATATTCAGTTTGTTTGGTGAAAAACTTTTATCTCTATCTAAGAAACTACTTGATAACTAGCACTAAATGACAATGATACAAAGGTAATCAAATCCAAGTCAGTTCTAACCAGGTTAACACCATCACCCATATATATATACCATTACCCCACCCAGCTCCACCCACAACTCCACCCAGATGATACCCACCCACCATCACCAATCAGTGTCAATCATAGCCTCTTTCCTGGTTAGCCGCATCCGAGCAAAAGAGTTACATCAGAGTAGGCAGTTGCACCCGAGTAGAAGAGCCACATGCAGCTACAGGCTCAATTGACATCAGAAAGGCAACATCAATGTGGCAGCGTTAGTGGCGTGTAAAAATGGCTGAGTGGGCATGGTGATGGACAGGTTCCCCCTGGATGGCAGCCTGAGGGCTGACATGCTGCCCCCTACCAGTGGAGAGGATTCCGGAAGACAAAAAGTGCTATTAGCAGTATCCTCTATAGGTTTATCAGGGTATTGACGATGGAACTGGGTGATCAGGCATGGTTCGCGCACCGCAGATGACCTCACCCATGGCGCGTCTGTAAATGGGTATCCCTTCCAAACTACTAAATACTGTAAAGTCCCATGACAACGACGGGAATCTACTATCTGTTCAATTTCATAATGGTGTTCACCATCAACCTGCACCGAAGATGGTGGTGTTGGAAGATTACACAGCCCAGTGGTGGTCACCGGTTTGAGTAAACTGCTGTGAAACACCGGGTGGGTTTTCCCCAACATGGGAGGCAGCTTTAATTCTACCATGACCGGATTAATTACTCTGATGATTGGGAATGGACCTATGAACTTGAGACCCAGCTTATGGCAGGGCACTTTAAGGGTTAGGGTTAGTGCAGCATTAGTTTTCTCTGCTGTGCCATTGGTAGCCGGATGGAATGCAGAACTCAAACCCTAAGAGGACCCCACCCTCTTCAGGAAACTGCACCAAAATTGAGCAGTAAACTGTATCCCACGATCTAAAATTACACGTTTAGGTACACCATGCAAACGGTAAATATGTACTAGGAATAGTTTGGCCATTTTTTTAGCTGACGGAAGCCCTGGACAGGCAATGAAATAAGCCTGTTTTGAGAACAAATCAACTACTCTCCAGATAACAGTATCCCCCCTACTCTCCGGCAGCTCTGCAATGAAATCCATTGCTATATCTTCCCAGGGCTGAGTGGGTTATTTGTTGTAACAAGCCAGGTGGCTTCCGTGACAAAGCGTCTGCCATAAAATTTCACCCACCAGGAATATATATGAGATCTGACTTTTCTGTCACATTCCGGCATTCATGTTGCATACAGAGTTATATTATTATTGAGTTAAAAATGACTGCATCATTTTCAGAAGTAGCCATAAAATACTGTTTTATCATGATATCTATATAAACATAACTAAGAATGCTATTATGTAAACATTTTGTTTTAGCTATCTTTTGAGCTCTAATAGCAACGGGGGGAAATGCTTATATAAGTAGCTTGACTTTTATATCCCCACAAGTGCATCAAACATATATTTAAGAGATTTACTATTTACTTTAACAGGGATTTATCCAGAGCATTAATGGTTTGAATAAAACCATTATTTTTATTCTCTTGGATATACTACATTCAAATTAATATACATTGTATTACAATGATGATAATTGGCTGATAATGATAATTAGGAAATAGACATGCAAGAAAAAATAAGTTTTAGAGTGCCTACAAATCCTGTGTTATTTTTCTCCTTAAATATAGACTCATTCTGCATTACCATTAAAACATATTTCCAACTGATTGCAGTCAACATTAAGGAACATGCATAAATTACACAAATGGACATAAATGCCAATATAAAAGATTAAAGTTTGGCTAGATAATGGTCTCAGCTTTTTAAATAAATTGGGAAGTACAGTGCTTAATATATATATTTTCCTCTTTGTTCTAGGCACAATCAAATCAATATTCAGCCACCCCAGACCCCAGCTCCCCCATTAGGATATGTCTCTGGAACATTAATATCAGATTTTGAAGCAGACATTCCAGAGGATGAAGATGAGGATGATATTGAAGAAGAGGCTGTAGAAATCACAAGGCCATTACGAGACCTAGAGCATACTTCAGGCTGCAGCATGGACAATCTTGACAGCTCTTTGACAGGTAGGAAAAGAACACTGATAAGCCCTATTTGTGAATGCAGAAAAAAATGTTATAAATAACAAACTGCAAGTTACAAAATAAAAAATAAGCAAAAATAATCCAAGGTAACTCAATCTGAATTGATAATAAAATTACTATGGTAGAAATGGACAACAATCAATTTAGATATGAATTTCACAACCTTAGAAGGGTTCAGACCTAGAGCAGCCATTTGTGCCTTCAGAAGCCCAAGTATGCATAGTCCACATATGTGATTAAAGTTACTTTATGTATTTAAGTTATTTAATGTTTGCAACAGAGGTGGGTTCCTACCGCTTCGGCCGAATAGGTAGTAACTTGGCGTGGGTCGCTGGAACCGTCAGTGACCCAGTCCTGCCATGCCCCCGAACTGGTTCTCTGGTCACTTGCCCCACCCACCCACCCCACTCAGTCACTCCTCACCTCCCTGGTGGCTTCCCTGCCTAAGCCACACTGATGGGTTTAAAAAAGAACCTATTGTGTAGGTGTGGCCTGTTTTGTGGGAGTGGCTCGGTGGTCATGTGTCTAGGTGGGTGTGGCTTGGTGGGCATGGCCAACTTGGAAAATGTGGTGAAACTCACTTAACAATGCTCTTGCTTAGCAAACAAAATTTTGGGCTCAATTGTGATCATAAGTTCTCTTTCTTTCTTTCCTTTCTTCCTTCCATCCTTCCTTCCTTCTGTCTCTCTCTCCCTCTTTCTTTTTCTTTATTTTTTTCTTTCTTTCTTCCTTTCTTTCTCTTTCCTTCTTTCTCTCTTTCTTTCTTTCTCTTTCTATCTTTGTCTCTCTCTCTTTTTTCCACTCTCCCTCCATTCCTTCCTTCCTCCCTTCCTTTGTTTGTATCTCCCCCACTTTCTTCCTTCCTTCCTTTCTTTTTTCTTTCTCTCTTACTTTCTCTCTCTCCTCCTTCTCACACACACATGCCTTCCAATTATATTCATATGTATGTATGTATGTATGTATGTATGTATGTGTGTGTGTGTGTATGTATATATATATTCTATGAACTAAAACCGGTGCCCAATAAATCCTATGATCACGGCATTCTGTGTCCTACAAGCCAATTCACAGAGCTCCCAATTCAGCCTCTTACGCTCTGGGGGTTAACCAAATATGGTTAGTTGTCCTGTTATCTCTTAGCCTTGGTTCCTGCCTTTTTAGCAGAGCGCACTAATTTCAAACAACTTTTTTCCTTTTGTTGAAGCCTGATTTCTCTGCTGCCTGGCGGTTGACCTGATGGGTGTCTGAAGGTGTTGGGCACGCTACGAAAGGCATGCACATCATACACAGAGAGAGAGAGAGAGAGACATAGACACACACCACGCTTGCCGTAGTGCAAGGCGGATATGTAAAGGGGACTGGATCAGCTGGAAGGCTGGCAAAAAAGAAGCCTCAGTTTCTCCGCTGCCGTGGCTCCAAGAAGTGTTGTAGGAAATGACAAGAAACAAAAGCCAGCTCTTTAGAGAAGGAAAAGTTTATTTGCGCAGGTTCAAAGCAAAGAATAAATGACCTGAACCCCAAGTGAAATTCAGGAACTTCTTTATATAGGTTATCACTTCCAGCCCGAGCCATCTGTTAGTTTTGGAAACACCCCTCAAGATTTGCCCTTGAGTTACAGAAAGTATGTCTAGAGGATGTCATAATACATGGGTCAGCCAACGGACATGAATAGCTCGTATTTTGAGGAACTAACAATATATGTCCACTAAACAACTTAACGGCCAAGCAAGCAGATGTGCGAAAATAGATTCTTCGCTTCAGCATATTTCATGTGCAGACTTCCTTTCTCACTGATTAATAACTCGTGTCTAACCACAAATGTCCTAAAAGCAAACCTTGCAATTTCTATATGAACAGTTAAAGCTTGATTTCATGAAACCCTAGTTTGGTTCAGGCTTGAGGCCTACTTCGGTTCAGCCTGCCACCTTAGAAGGAGGTGGGGGTGCTGCCTAGTGCTCTCTTCATTTACCGCTTGCCCATGAGGCCCGCTGGCTGCAGCCCTGCCTGGCTGGGTGGCTGGCCGGGAAAGCAGCAATGTGCGGTGTGTGTGTATGTGTGTGTGTGTGTATGACAGCTGCCTCGTTTCCAATGAAGGGGGTCGGGAATCCATGCAATTTCCTCCCTCTGCATAGATTCCCTACCCCCTTCATTGGAAATGAGGCAGCTGTCAAAGAGAAGAGAGCAGTGTGTGCCACGTGGGCTTGTCCAACAGCCGAAGAAGGAACAGGAGGCAAAGATTCAGCTGTTGGACAAGCCCACATGGCATGCGCTGCTCTCTTTTCTTTGACAGCCACCTTGTTTACAATGAAGGGGATGGGGAATCCATGTGATTTCCTCCCTCTGCATGGATTTCCCACCCCCTTCATTGGAAACGAAGTGGCTGTCAAAGAGAAAGGAATGCGTGCCACATGGGCTTTTCCCAATCCTCCGATCCAGCAAAGGAAGTGGGTGGGAAGTGGGTGGGAGGGGCAACTGGGTGGGTGAGTGAGCAGTAACTTGGTGGGTGGGGGGAGTGAGCGGGGGAGGTCAGAAGAACAGGTATGGGGACGCACGCTAAATTTCATCAACCAGTATGCCCATATCAGTCCATACCGGCTGAAACCCACCACTGCTAAGCTGCCACGTGGTGCCTGCCCTGTGCCCTAACTGAGCTGCCTCCTTCTCCTGCCTACATTAAGTCTCGCTACACCCCCACCATGCTTGCTGCACTCCTCCCCATCCCCACTGGGCTCACAACCTTACCTTCCCGTGCCCCTTCCAGGATCCCCAAGAGCCCCATTTTGGCTCCCAGCAGGCTTCAGGCAGGTCTGCTAGGCCCAAAATAGAATGTGTAGGGTACCTAGCTAGCCTCCCTGCAGCCCCCTAGGAGCAAAAACGGGAGAAAGAAAACCTCACCATTTGGGGATCCCCGAGTGCATGGAGCAGAAGTCTGCAAACTTGGCAACTTTAAGACTGGTGGATTTCAACTCCCAGAATTAGCTCTGTTGGCTGGAGAATTCTGGGAGTTGAAGTCCCTAAGTCTTAAAGTTGCCAAGTTTGAAGACCTCTGCTAGCTACTATCCTTAGGCTCAGGCTAAGCTAATCAGTAGTGGATCTCTAAGAATGCCAGATGATCAATGGGCATGTTCTGTTTCAAAATGTCTGGCTTTTCTTCCTCCTATCAAAGACCTTTTGGGATTCTTCACATGAAGGGAGGGAGGGAGGGAGGGAAGAGAGAAAGAGGGAAGGGAAAGTGAATGAGGTATGAATGCATGGGTGGATAGAGGGAGGGAGGGAGAGAAAAAGGAGAGGAAAGAAGGACCACAAACCTTACACTAGACGCAGCTTCAGAGGATGCTTTGAAACAGCACAACAATCTAGGGCTGGAAAGGACCTCAGAGGTCATCTAGTCCAACACCCTGTTTCAGCAGGAGACCTTATATCATCTTGGTTATTTTGGTGCCTTTAACACATACAAGAAATTCCCAGAAATCCCCAGGCATTGCCAACCTCTCCCCTCTAGTAAAACAAACAAACAAACCCTACAGCAAAAACTTCATGCAGTATTAAAAAGAATAGAAAAGGGGCCTGCTGTGTGTTGTTTAATGGACTGCTAAATTGGCAAAATGGATGGCTCAATTGGCCATGCCCACCCAGTCACATGGCCACCAAGCCACGTCCCACCCAGTCACATGACTGCCAAGCCATGCCCATAAAATAAGCCACGCCCACAGAACCAGTAGTAAAAAAATTGAAACCCACCACTGGTTTGCAACCACACTGCTTTCCCCTGCTTTCTTACTGTACCTCTATGCTAAGTGCTTTGCCTCAATTTTCTTAGAACTTTTGGCATATTTCTCCATATACCCCAAGTTAGCAATAGACCATATACCAAAACATATTTAATGACTGCTTTTTAATTCTATCACCATCTTGTATATGTAATTGATCTTCATATTTATAATGTAAGTTCTAGAGTTTAGAACAAAGAACATTATATATGCTAACCCTAACCCTAAATCGTAGGCCAACAACATTGTTAGTGCCTACTTAGCCTGACATGTGGAACAACATTTCTAAATTAAAATATCCATTTGAGTGGTAAATGCATATTTAGGTACTTCTTTCCAGAACTCTTTTATGAAACCAAGTGCATCAAAAATGTATGGGTCTGTCAGTTATTATGGATAAAGAAGAGATTTTTCATTTGTAATGAAAAATAAATTGAAACCAGTTAACCTAATGTATTTCTTTTTGGAATTTCAGTCTTCTCCATCTGTATCACACTTTATTTTTTCCTATTGCTGAAAATCACAAAAACTTCTCAGATTTATTCACGCTGTTAGCATGCACTTAGAACATTAAGTAGTTGTTCAAATGTTGCAGAGCAGTAAAGTAATAGGATAAAATGGCATCTTCCTGTGCTTCCATTACAGTTTTAAGCACTAAAATTAATTTATTATCAGTCATCAATTCATTTAAATGCTAGTTAATGCTAAATTCCCCCTTGCAGATGCACCTGTATTCCTACATCCATTAGGCTTGAGTATAATTCAGTTTTATAATATGATCTGTTAATTACCGCTTCATTTTTTAATGAGATAAAAAAAATATCATTTAGGTCCCTTGTTTTAGAGCACAGTTATGAGCAATGAGCATCTTGTTTCTACCAATTACATAGAACTTTATAGAAAATAAATGTACAAAATAACAATTAAATTGTATTATTTATCTAAACATTTCAATATTATGATTCTAATAAATTTAAAGAAAATAATTATGATATCACAGTTACTTGTCAGGGACACAAAAATGAGCTATCAGTAACACAAATATTGCATTACTAAGTTTATTCGATAATTTATTTATTTATTTAAATGATTTATATGGTCACCCAATCTGCAAATGACAACTTTGGGTGGTTAACCTAGGATTAAAAACATAGAACAAAAGAACCAACAAAGAAAAACGGGAAAGTAGCACATAACCCAGGTCGAGTCACGGTGGTAATAAAACAAACAAATGTTTTCAAAGCCTTATAAAAAGTGAAGCAAGATCAGAGTTGTCCATACCTTGGAATGTAAGCTGTTCTAAATGATTTTACACAGAACCGGGAAGATGGTTTTTGCACAATATTCATGAAACATTGCCTAAGCAAAAGAGGATGGAAGTATTTTTAAGTCCATAACAACAAAATAACATTCAGAAGTGGCTGCGGGAGATGCAGTGAATTATAAGAAGGAAGGGGGTACAGCATAAACAATGAACATAAAAAAGCAAAAAGAAACCACACATTAAGGAATCATATAAAATATCAACAAACTTAAAATGTTAAAAACCAAAAACGGATCCCATTCAATTGGACTTGAATGGAAAACTGGGGAGGGATGGAAGAGATCTTAACAGTTTTTGTAGAGAAACAAAGTTGGTCTTTATCATATATCAGGAAAGAATATTTCAGACCACAGGGACAGGCACTAAATATATATGATTCCTAAGTCCCATGAGATTGCAAAATTGAAAAGGGGGAACCTGGATCAATAGCAATAGCAGTTAGCAGTTAGACTTATATACCACTTCATAGGGCTTTCAGCCCTCTCTAAGCGGTTTACAGAGTCAGCATATTGCCCCCCCAGTCTGGGTCCTCATTTCACCCACCTTGGAAGGATGGAAGGCTGAGTCAACCTTGAGCCGGTGAGATTTGAACTGCTGAACTGCAAATAACAGTCAGCTGAAGTGGCCTGAAGTACTGCACCCTAACCACTGCGCCACCTCGGATCATATTTAATATAGTAAATTCTCATTTACTGACTTACTGTTCAGCAACCATTTGAAGTTATGAGGGTGCTAAAAAAACATTGAAATCATTGGCTGATCACCATTACTGTCAGGATGCTTTGTCCTGTGCATGATCCATTGTTTTGCTCCACAACCTTGCAGTTCAGAGTGATTGGAGAGGAAGGGATTACAAAGGAATAAGCAGGCACACAGTGAGGAATACACCAGACTGTTTGCATAGCATGTTCATGGCTGCTAGCAAAATGCATTGCTTTCAGTGTTAATTCCCTATTGTGTGCCTGCCTATAATTATCAATATTACTACAGAGACATAATGCATAATGAATAATAATCAGTTTTCCTGTTTTGGGGTCCAAACTGTCCAGATCAGTTTATGTCCAGTTAATAATTCCAACAATATATCATATTATAGGTATGATCCAGGTATTGATGGCTTTGATGTTGTTTCCACAATTCATTTTTGTCTGTAGCAGTTTTCTATTTCCCATTGCTATATCTGTGCTAAAAATTCTTATGGTATTTGTCAATGACTAGATTTCAATTACTGATTTTTCATAAAGCTTCAGATCATCCACATAAAGGAAATGTGAAATTTTATTAGCATTTGTTCTTTGATAGCCAATTTTTTGTCTTCAAAATCACTGAAAATGGGATAATTGCAATGATAAATAAGAAACGATAATGAATTGCCCTGAAAAATGCCTCTCCTAATGTTGACAACTCCATATTTTTCATTTCCAATAATAAATTATATCTTTGACTGCTTCATTATTTTTTCTATAAACGTTCTAAAGTTTTTACTGATACCAGTTGTTTCCAAACTTTTGATGATCCAACTTTGTGGTAATGAATCAAATAGCTTTTTATAATCAAGCCAGATATATGTCAATTGGTTTTTCCAAACCATTTTATAAATCAACGCTTGACCTTTTGTACGTCCACTTCTTCTATTATTTCTTTTCTGTTCTACTGGAATGATGCTGTTTTCTTCCAAATAATCTTGCTTGTTCTCTGCTATTTATACCTTTGAATAATTTGAGTATTGTAGGCAAGCATGCTATTGGCATTATTAATACATGGTTCATTACGCCGTTAGCCTGATGCAGTGCAAAAGTTTGAAGGTTCTCAGAAAATGAAATGCTGCCCTTGTTACCTTTCTGGTAGTTCTTCCTATAAAGCAACATGGTAAATAAAAATATTTTAAGAATGTTTTCCTTTTTTATTTTAGGCAAACCACATTCCGCTTCTCAGAAACTTCACCCAACCAGCCCATTTTCTACTGATAGCAATACTAGCATAATCCAGAATCAGAGTCAAAGGCCTAGGCCTAACCCTACCAAAAAACAGCCATCCTTGCCTCATCGTAGAGAAGGCATGGCAGATGGTAAGTTCCCTGGTTTAAAACTATTTCAGTGGCATGTGAAAAATAAATCGATTGTTTTTGTTACAAATGTTTATTAAAATACAATTAGTCATATAATTGTATGTTTTCAACTTTGTTCAATATCAGAAAATAACAAATTAAGATTGGGCTTGGTATGTAAAAATTGTTCTATTGCAAACTTCGGAACAATATCCAGGCTTTATGTAGAACTGTTATTTATTCATGTATACATTTAAAAATTAAGGCCATTGAAAAGCTAAGTTTTAAGTCAACTGTTTCTTTTATATTGTGTTCTTTCTGTCACACAAATACAGTCAATATGTTCTCTGTGTTTCAGATCTGCCCCTATAAAGCTTACTTGGTCAATGAAAGCTGAATATCCTCTTTAATTCTATACATTTAGAGATTATATCATATTCTCAGATTTTTGAAAGGCACTTGCCTTTTTAAAAAGCCATGTACTATAATTGTATATGCATATGAAAGAGACTTTGGCCACTTATTATATGTATTTTACATTAAGGCTTGCATGCTTTTGTAAGAAATCCAAGAGGTATTTGGTGCATAATTACCAGCACTCTACAACGTTGCTTTATAAACCTTGAGTGCAGCTAAAACTTGCAAAGCCTCACATACACAGATACACTTCTCTGCATCTCAACAAATTAGCCTAATCCTTTCAATATTAAATTATTGACTAAACTTAATATGATTGCTTTTATATCAATTTTTCATTATATCATTCATACCTATAAAGAAAAAAGTTTCAACAGTTTTTATTTGTCTTGATCCATATAATGGTAGAGGCTATATCTTCGAGCAAATAGGTATAATTCTGGCTTTGTCCAACATTATATCAGAAAAGAACTGGTTGCTGAAAGTCAAGCTCCTTTGTAGACTAACCAGCATTTCTAACACATGCTCATTGTCATTTTTGTCATTATATACGTTAATGAAGATGTTTTAACAGATTGTGTGTGATTAGTGCATATTTTTCTTAATAATACTATAAACTATTTTTAGTAGACAGGCTATATAATGGAAATGTTCTTCATGAGAAAACAACAATGGTTGTTTCAAGGGCTAAAAGCCATGGTGGTGCAGTGGTTAGAATGCAGTACTGCAAGCTATTTCTGCTGACCTGCTGCTAGTTGTTAGGCAGTTTGATTCAAGGTTAACTCAGCCTTCCATCCATCCAAGGTCAGTAAAATGTGGACCCAGATTGTTGTTGGGGGCAATATGCTGACTCTGTAAACAGCTTATAGAGGGCTGTAAAGCACTATGAAGTGGCATATAAGTCCAAGTGCTATTGCCATTACTAAAGGCTACATTCTAAATTTTTAAAAAATTAACTTAAAGAAGTTCATGAAGTGAGAATTCTAACTATCCCACTTAACCTCCCACAGCTCCATTTATTGCTTGGTTGATGTGTTGAATAGAATAAAGAGAGACCAAAGGGAAGCCGAAAAGGGAGAATTATTTTTTTTCAAAGAATGTCCAAATACTTACACTGACCACAGAGATTGCCTTAACTGAAAACATTACTATAAAAGTTCCATTTTACAGGTTTATTTGTTTTTGTTTTAAAAAAAGAAAAGGCTCCTCTGGGATATTGGGTCTTCCTGAATGTGTAGATAGTTTGGCAACAATTAGGGATGGTCCTCCACTAGTTTTTTTCTGTTTTTTTTTCTTTTTGCGGGAGAGAGATTGTCCTGCAGTCCTGAGATTTCTTGGAGATCAGAAGCAAATATCCAGTCTGCTTAGTTTTATCAAACTCAGCTAACATTAACTAGGTGCTTTTATAGGTTTTGCAAATGTGTAATAAGAAATATAGATTATATCGGCCAACTAAAATTGTTTTTCTGATAAAATACATCACCTGACTAAAAGCAGTAAATATATATAAAGCTTATAATTTTAATAGACAATATTAATAAAGCCCTTCATTTTTTGTTATATAGTTTAAAATATTTCAGTGAATTTTATAAAATTATTTACATTTTTTTAGATCTTCCACCACCACCAGACCCACCTCCTGGTCAGGGAATAAGGCAACAGATAGGTACTGGCCAACGTGGGGGTTCAACAGAAAGAAAAGGAAGCTCTTTAGAGCGACAGCATACAACCAACATAGATGAAACAAAGAGTTCTTTGGATCGGCAAGCTAGAACTTCACTAGAGTGGCAACGGCAAACCCAGGATTGGCTAACCTCCACAGAACTTCAAGGCCAGCAAAAGCAAGCCTTTGGATCAGGTGTGTAATTGTACATCTCAGGGCAGCTTAGGCAATTCCTTAAACCCGTTATAATGTACTATTAATTTGCTTACAAATAGTGAAGGTCAAGGCTTACGTAGCAACAAAGGATGTCAATTGGCATTTGACATCCATTGTTATTTATTCTTGCAATGGTGAAGTATTGAATGCATCTAACTGCTAACATTCTGGTTGCATGCTTTCTTTTAGGAATTAATAATGCCATTATTCTATGTACCTGAAGCATTTATTTATTATCTGAACAATTATATTTAAAGCATATATTTGTTGTGCTTTTTAAGCCACTGATCTAGAATTTTTCTATGCTTAGTCCACTAAATATCCTCATGTTCATTAACAAACATTGATTCATATATAATTCAGATAATTCAGAACAGATTTCAATTATGAACTATGAACTAAATATTTAAATATTGCTTTACCACCATCTTGTTTGTTTTCTACTGGAATCAATAGAATTTAAATGTATTAATCTTAGTGGAATTTTATTTCTAGGTGATATGTTTTCTCCAATAATTTTATTAAGTATTATATTAAATATATAAATCTAATATAAGAACTTAAGGCAAAAATAGATTGCAAAAGAAACAGAAATATTTAAGTTTAGAAAAAGAATCAACTACCAAGAAAGAAGTAGTAAGAAAAAGAAATTTCCACCTTAATCCCTAGCAAGTATATTCATCATTAACAACTTATCATTGTCTCTTAAAATACAAACAAATGCATTTTCATCCTACAACTCATTCTATTTTTGTAAATTCATCTCTACATCTTCAACATTCCTTATTAATCAGCAGGGGTCTAGTAAGAAAGAAAGAAAACCCAAGAACATAATTATATAGTACTCCTTTCCATTTAATCAAAATACCCTTTATCTTCCCTTAGTAATCAAACTGTAATCCAAATTAACAAATATTACAAAAATTAAGAATTATATCAAAAATAATAATATTCATTCAAGATAATGCTGGAGCCCATCCTTAGGGAACTTTTCTCTAGCAGTTTTTATTTTTATTTCTTCTCTTGGAAATTTTGTCATCTTTATCCAAGTCCATGGATAAAGTCCTGGTCAAGCAGAGAACCTATACTGTTTTAGATAAGTGACTGTCTAGTCTCTTCTTAAAAATCTCCAGTGAAAGAGCACCAACGATTCCTGAAGGCAAGCTATTCCACTGCTTAATTGTCCTCAGTATTAGGAAGTTTCTCCTTAATTCCAGATTGCTTCTGTCTTTGGTTAATTTCTCATTAATATCTGCTTTTGATTCCTGTATAGAATCAAAAAGTCATGCATTTCTTAAACCCAAGAAGCAAATATTTCTTTTAAACTATAACCCTCACCACACCCCCGCACACACACAAAATAAAGATTTTATAAAGCTGAAAACACATGATTTTCTTTCTTTTTAAATAGATTAAAGAGAGATTCACAAAGTGACTGGTAAATTTGCTGTTCCAAAGATTTTTAAATCTTAAAGGAACAATAAAATAAAATAAAAGTCTGAAGTGATTAAAAATGTGACATTGGTCGAACCTTAAGACCAGGAAAGGCTGCATTTATAGCTCAGAGCACAGTGGAACCCATGTGTCCCAGCTGACTGCAATCGGCTGCAAAAACATCAGTCCCTGACATCTACTCATAAAAACAGGTCTCCAAAATACGAATGGTTATTCACAACATGTTCCAAAGAGAATTTCAGGAATCTAGATCTAACATGCAGCAGCTTTTTAGGCTGTAATCTTTCCTGCACTCTGCAAAGCAAAGAAAAATGTTGGACATTGGTTCACTTTTCCTCACCAGAAGCCTGGGGTTTTATTTTTAAATTGTAACAGATTCTATAGACATATGTTAAGAAACATTGACTGTGATCTTCTAACAGAGCTCAATATTAAAACAAAGGAAATGTTTATTGGTAACATTTTAGTTTTTGTATATGTCAATCAAATAATTTACCAAGTACTAAATATCTTTGGAAATAATACCAAGTAAGTAATTAAAAATATGCTGATTGTACAGTTTTTTTATCTTAGTTAATTTTTTATCATAATTCTAGCAGTGAAAAAAAGCATTTTTGTACACTGAGCAACAATAGTTACTCAGTAATCAACTATTATCTCTGCAAATTGTGCATTTTTTCTATTTATTTAAGGCAGCATGTTTTGTTTTCATTATGAGCAGTTTAATTTTAGTATGAATATATTACTGTGTTCCTTTGAGCAAAATGTAACTCTTAATTACTGCCTGAACTAATCCTTGATATTTCCTTGGCAAGAGTTTTTTCAGAAGAGGGTTATATCTGCTGGAGAGCAAATAGTCCAAGGTGACCCAGCTGGCTTTGAACCTAAGCAAGTCTAGAATGCATGCCACTCATATTTCGAGGCCAGTGCCTTAACTAATGCACTAAACAGGCTTATTTTAGCAAAAGGGATGCATATTTTTCTCCTTCCACAGATTTAGTTATTTTAAAGTATCAGGCAAGTCTATTAAATTCATTTGTACATTTAGCTGTTTTGAATGATATATATGTATATACATTTCCAATTCCAAAAACCTAGTACTTTCTCAATTTTTTGAAACTGAATGTAAGATTTCATATGCATAGGTGACTCTATTAATTCCTAATATACAAGCCAATTTCAAAATTTGTATGTGTGAATCACACTGTATTCAAATTCTTCTCCTTGTGTTTTCAGAAGAGACATTGGTGCCATATAGCAAGCCTAGCTTCCCATCCCCAGGTGGTCACAGCTCTTCAGGTACAGCATCTTCTAAAGGATCAACTGGACCCAAAAAAGTAGATGTCATGAAAGGAGGTCATCAGCGCAACATGAGCGACCTCATTGATGTAGGATATATTGGATTAAACAGTCAAGGACAGTTTTCTGATGAATTATGTAAGATTATTTTGCAATCAAGCAAATAAAAATGTTTAAAATTAGAATAGAAGGAAAACATTTACTCTTCTGTGTTAGTGGATAGTCATGGGAAAACTATCGTTAGCAACATATCAATCTATAATATGATGTAACATGTTTTACATGTTTAATAATGTAAATAACAATATTATGAATTTAATTTATACACATTATTTTCTATCTGAATGTTAGTATAAATAGTAATGTGCCATATTTCTCGGTCAGTGAATGTTCTTGTTTAGTTTTCTTGGGTTTGTAGGGCACAGTGTTTCATAAAACTATATTATAGCCTTGTTGTTATATAAGCAAGAAACAAACCAGTATGTAGGAAAAATGAAAAGCCAAAAATACAAGCAGACAATACAAGTTAACTTTCTATAAATTTATAACAGATAACCAAGGAAAATAACAGCTTCCACTAATGTTGTGACTTTTAGTACAGGAAGCTCCCTCTATATAACATAATTGTTTAGATTCTTAGATTCAATCTTCCAGGCCTTTTTTTCATTAGTTAAAATTATTGAAAATAAAATAAAACACACAAAAATATACTGATAGCTTAATTGATACACTTATTTTCTTTCTTCTAAATCTTTTTTAATTCCATATGGTTTTGCTATGTTTAATATAAATTTAATATAATTTAATATTAATATAAAAAGTAATTATTCTCCTCATTTTCTTACATATATACATTTTAAATATATAATATGCATGACAGAGAAGATGGTCATCTAGGAAGGAAGAAGAAAACACTTTAATCATTTTCTCTAAGTATTTAACATTTCTGAACAGTAAACTTTTATCAACAGTAGAAAACTACTGCTTACAGCATATAATTTATATTCCATGGTAAAGGGTTACACACACACACACACAAATCTAAAGATATGGGAGGAATTTGCTCCCTTTAATTTGCTCTCTCCCTTATTTTTTATCAAAATAGAATATTTATATAGGATATATAAATTAATAAACCTAAAAGCTTGTGGGCATATACCAAAATGTGAACTTTTGATAATATTACAATATACTTAGTAACAATGAAGAAAAAAGCTTTCAAATGTGCAAATGGGAAATGCACTTATAGTTTTGTGCAATAGAGAACAGACTAGACATAATTGCATTTTCCTAATTTATGTGTAGAGAAAATGTATACAGCCTGAAAGAAAAAACACAAAATACTGATAATAATAAGGGGTACTTTATTTTGTCCGTAAATGATTCAACTGAATGAACTTTTTGAAACTCATGAATGACGATGTAAAAAAATGTCTATTTCAGTCCTACATATAAGAACCGTAATATTTTGGGGATAGGATCACAGTTGCTCTCTTATAGGATATTTTCTCTCTCATTATAAAACTTTGAACTGTATAAAATAACACTGGAAATGTGAAGTAATATAGCTCGGATGCATATTACATGTAAATTTCATACAATTGGGTCATAATTATTCAATTATTATTATACAAATTAGGCTAATTTATTTTCCTCAGTTAAAAATCTATTTTAATAATAGTTTTGCTCTACTTCCATGCCTCTTTTTTCCAGAAATTTGAAATATTAAGAAATATGCAGAGGTGTTAGATTGTCCAAAGTTTTTACTCTTATTAAATTACAATTACTTCTCCCAATATTAATTTCAAGTATCAAAATATTGTAATATTTTTAATTCACATGCGTTAAGTTTAAAATGTTATTTTAATCTATATTTTTGATCTATATATGCTTAAATCATAAAACAAATGCATAAATCTTTAAAGTGTCTTAAAACATTATCTCGTTCTTGTTTTTTTTGTTTAACAGAGTAGTTGAAAAGAAACGTCTCCAGCTGCTTTCAAGGCCATCAAGTTTCAACTCATGGAAGTGATGACACTAAACAGTGCAATGAACATTTTCTTTATTTATGTACTTACTATTAAAGGAACTGTAAATGCAATGTAAAGAAACACAGCCACACATATCCCGCAGATACTCAATCATGTTCTTCTTTTACACCTTTCACTTTTAACTCTTTCTTATTAAGCATATATACCAGGAAAAAAATCATCCTGCAGGATGAAATAAATTTCCCTTGTACATAATTTCTTTTTTTTGCATTGCTATGCAAACTCACCTTCATTTAGCTATGTTTATATTATTGTCTGTCCTTCTTGGTCTGTTGTACTATATGTGAATTAATAGGCTGTGGTGCCATATAATAACTTTTAATTGTGTAACATTTTATGTTTGAAGTTTGCACTGCAATTTTTGTTGGTGATAAGCACAAAACGTTTATGCCTCGTGTCATGAAGAAGAAGAAGAAGATTGAATGTGAAAGGAGTCTATGTACTGTAAGCTATGTTGGATAATGCTGGATGTAATGAACTATGTTAGGTGGTTTGCCATTTGGGTGTAGAATTAGGAAGATGACTGGCAAAACTGATGTTAGCAAGCATTGATTGGGACATCAGGAATGGAATACCATCTGAAATAGCAAGCAATGTTGCTTTTATCATTAAAAGAAAAAGGTCAAATGATAGAAGTATCAGTTTCAAGATCAGATTAGAACATGAAAGCCTCCTATCTTCTTAGTATCAGTTTTTCATTTATTCAGTACAGTTGCACTCACTACAAAGGAAAGAAGTTAAGATGTTTCACTAAAGCTGTTTTATACTACTTTTTATTTTAGAAAAGAGTATTATAATTGATTTGCTCTTCCATCTGGTTAGAGATCCAGTATGAACCATATGAAGGTAGAGAAATACTTAGCAAGACTTAAAAGATGCAATTATCATTGAGATATCCAAGCTGCTTCCAAAAATCTACAGTATTCATCTTTTCAATACGTGCAGTAAAGATGAAGATGTAGAGCTATGTCACTTGAAATCCATGATCTAATTTTTCTTATGCAACTAACACATAGTTTTGCTGTATTATTATCTGAAACTGTAAGACATTTAAACCCAATTCATTTGTATTTAAATCTTGGGTTACAGTAATTGAAAAGAAAGATATGGCATATTCATGCTCAGTTTTAAATCAAGGTGTTTCTTTTTACCAATTCACTACATTACAGGAAACTGGTTTCAACAAAGAAAAGAAGACATCTTTGACCTATTTTTGATGACTAAATTTCAAGCCTCTTCTTACAAAAACAATGCATGTTTATACACTTTTTAAATAAACCAAACTTGCTGTAAGTGGACATTAACAAAAGCATCCTGTCATCATTAATTTTCATGACTTTCTCCAGCTACTTGCCAGTTTTTCACATCTTTGTTAGAAATATTATACATGTATTCCAATGCATTAAATATTTTATTTGAAGTTTACATCAAAAAGCTTACCTTATTCATTCATATCACTATTACAAACATTCATATATGCAGTTAGTTCCTATTGTTTATACTTTGCCTTGATTTTTATATTATTGTTAAACAAAACACTTCTTGATTAGAAATATGCATTCTTTTTCATTACATTACTTGAAGAATGTGATAAACTAAAATGTTTTTAGTATAAATGGTAAATCAATATTGCAATTATTATTTCTTTTTATTTTAATTTAGTTCAGAATATTGGCAAACCATAAACAAAGAAAGATGCATTGATTCAGAAGGCATGGAAATATGTAAAATGCTCAATAATTGAAATATTGGCCAGACATAGAACATTCATAAATGTAAAAAAAAACATTTTTCTATCCTGAATTCTGTATATTAAAATTGAATATATATATGCTAGTATAAGTAGAATGGATACAAAAAACTCTTCATATAGTTTCATATAGTGATACAAAAAGCTGCTTTGAAGAAGAAAATAACTCATTCTACTTATAGCCTACCAAAAATCATGATACAGCTATGTCTGGTTTGGAGCAATTTTTATGTACCTGTAGGCAGGGACTTTTCAATTAAAGACTTCACAGCACCAATCATTTAAAAGTGACAAAGGATATTGAATTCGTATCATACATCACCTTAATTCTTACACATTCCTTTCTTACTGTGAAATACTGGACTTGTGGTGTACTGGTGTACTAATAGCTAGGATATGGGACACAAGTCCATTGCACAAAAACATGTAGCTACCAAAAGTCTTTTACAAGATTTGACATAACCCATGTATTCAAATGTCAAGTAGTCTTTGCCAATATTATCTGTGAACCCCTATAATGTTAGTACTTAGGCACCAAATCTCATGAGTTTTCTTGTGAGAAAGTCACATTGCCAACAAGGTTTTTTCCCCTTAACCTCAACTTGAGAGATTTCTATGACTTAAACAGGCTTCAAGTTACAATCAGAATGTATTTGCCTTGATTCTTGTTGCAACATGCAGTTTTATAACTGAAAACTTGTGTAACTTTTTTTAATTCACAGAGTGACTGCAACTAACATCTAGGAAAAAGTAGGTATGTATTGAAATTACAGGAAAATCCAATTTGTAGAAATTCAGTATGCACATTGGTGCATAACTGTTTACAAGACAATTTTTGTATTTTGGACAGTTCTGGCACTATACATTTGAAATCCTATTCCAAAAGAAAATATAAATCAGAATTTAAATAAATGTCCAACATTCACACTTAAATTATCATGGATTGGATTTAAATTTCATTTACATATTACAGTAGAATTGTAGCCATTTCAATAGTTAGATCCATGGTATTAACACTAGTATTTATCCTTTCTGTCCTATTTGAAGTTAATAATTCCATGGCTATTATCATGCACTTTCATGCCAATCTTATTATGTAGCATGCTAACAGTACTGAATATGCTCAAATATATTCCTCTTGCTAAATTGAGTAAGCTACAAAAGTGGCTTCAAGCATACATTTCCAAGTACTGTTAAAAAAGCAGACTTAATGGCTTATCCTATGTGCAATATGTAAATGATAGAGCCTTCAGAAATCTATTCAAGATAATGTGATATATCACAAGTTTTCAAGATGCAACATAAATTTAAAGGAATATAACAGTATTTGATATTGTTATATTTGATAGCTCACTGTTTATACCTTGAGTTTTATATAGTATGATCATCTTAAGTATTTTAATTGGTTTTTAAAAACGTGTTGAGCTTTGGTGGAACACCTTATTGGCCAATTTTTCTTCACAATACAATGTGAACAAAAGTAGCCATCCCACACTCTTAGTTAAATGTCTTGATTTTTTTTTAGTTCCAATTTTGTATCAATAAAAAACAATCAGTTAAAAATATGTAGTGCTATAATATCAGTCTATCTTCACTATTATAGAATTTTATTTACATCATTCTTAGGATGCTTTAAAAAAATTAATGTTTAACAGATGATATTATTTTATATCTTCTTTCTCTCCCTATTTCTCATTATGTAGTGAACTTCAAATAATCACAGAACCTATTTTTTAAAATGTGTGATTTGCCTTTTTTCTTTTTTATAATTGAAGGAAACTTTTTTATAATTGAAAATATTTCTTATTCATAATGTGTCTAAAGAAAAGGAATGTGGTGGCAGCTCTTTAAACTGTTTTCTAATTTTTTTATATAAAATGATTCAGTTACAACAGTTTTTTCAGTCACATACACACAAAGAAGATGACCTCTTAATGTGTTTCATGTGTTAGTGAAGCAAAGTTTAATAGGCATAAAGTTGGTTAATCGTAATGTTAAGTGTGTATTGTATATCTACTGGGGAAAATAAACTTCCACATTTCAAAAGAAATTAAAGAAATTTTATTTAATACTCTCAATATATGACTGCATGAACATAACATTGCAACTTTATTCCTAAGATGTTCTGTTGTATTTTTTCGTATATATATCCCCCTCTTCCCATTCACACACACACACATTTTATATTCTTAACTGATTTGGAGGAAGGAAGGAAAAAAATACTTCTGAGGAAAAAATGGAAAATAGGGGGAAAAAACTTCAACAAAGGAAAAAAGTGTAAAAAGGCAGTATGAACAAGCTAGAAACCTTGAATGTATTCTTCTGTTTTAGTATATTAGTTATTGACGTATACCTTCTATTATGCATTAATTAGAATCGCACACTGAAAGCACCAATATCACACAATAGGAAAGGAGTGACAAAATAAGATAATGTGAAGGACTCAAATTCTCCCTTTTATCTCTTCTGTAACTCATTTACCCAAGGCATTTTAAGGGAAATGAATATTATAACTAGTTGGCTTCATTAACTTTCAGAACTTCCTATAAATTGCTGGTGACATTTGTTCTAAGTAGGTACAGACAGAGCAGGGGAAATTGGCTCTCTGTACTGATTCTGTCTATCCATGGTTACAATTTTGTGGGAGTACGTACCCAATATTCTCCATATTACAAATAAACTTTACCAGCACAATTGAGAACGATTGGTTTGGGAGCAGGAGGAAAGGAATAATGCTATTCTTTAACATATAGTAAGTATCTCCATCAAAAATAACAGGTTGTAATTATATAGTAACTGCAGTTGTATCTGGTAAAATTGGTAAGTGGCATGGTTATTAAGAGAACCATGTGATGGTGAGAGAAAGACAGACTATGAAGACTGCTATGAAAATTGACTACGGATCCCATCAGTTAATGAATTTAACTGTCAGGGTACAGGAAGAGAGCTTTCTCTGCCACTGTCCCTGTCCTCTGGAGTATCCTTTTTCCAAATGTGAGGCAGATCCCCACTTTCCTGGCCTTTTCAAAGACTTTGAAGACCTGTCTCTCCCAATTCTCATGGGTCTTACAGAGTAGTAGGCAATTTTTTTGATGATTAGTGCTTTGAAGCCCCTTCCCATTCCTTTAACTTACTCTTGTTTTTATCTTTCTCTTTATATCAATGTATTGCATTTTATATGCTTTTTATATTTTAGAATAAAGAATCATTTTGAAAGTGAGATGGGCTATATCTAAATTTGATAAATGAATCTACTAAATAAATAAAAGTATAAGGTAGCTCTAGCAGCCTTGCCTGGTGAAGGCATTCGTAGCATTCATGTGCAAATTATTATAGTCAGTAATATAAAAACAGGTTTTTTTTAACAAAAAAAGATGTAATACTGCTATCGGTAATTTAATCCAGTTAAAAACCTGTAATCCAGTGGTGAGCTAGCAACCCAAAATTGGTCATCTTGACTAATTTATCCACTTTAAGTTGAACTTCTATGAAGCGCAGGACTAGTACACTTTTGAAACAGGGCTAATTGTATCTTTACTAAAAACTCTCTGAAGATTAGAACAGTACATCAATAATGACTGGTTAGTCATTACACAGAACAGCATAACAGAATTGGAAGGGACCTTGGAGGTTTTCTAGTCCAACCCTTTGCTCAAGCAGAAAACCTTGTACCATTTCAGACAAATGGTTGTCCAATCTCTCTTTAAAAACTTCCACAATTTCTGGAGGCAAGTCATTCCACTGGTTAATTGTTCTATCAGGACATTTCTTCTAGTTCTAGACTGCTTCTCTCCTTGATTCTTGTCCTGTCTTCAGGTGATTTGGAAAATAGGTTGACCTTGTCCTTTTTTTTTTTTTTTTTTTTTTGCAGCCCCTTGGATATTGGAGTACTACTATCATATCAACCCTAGTTCTTTTTATTAAATTAGATATACCCAATTCCTGCAACCATTCTTTGTATGTTTTATACTGCAGTCACCTTTCTTGCTCTTCTCTGCACTCTTCCTAGATCTCAACATCTTTTTTATATCGTAGCGACCAAAGCTGAATGCGATTTTCCAAGTGTGGTCTTACCGAGGTGTTATAAAGTGGTACTAACACTTCATGTGTTCTTGATTCTATTCCTCTGTTAATGCAGCCTAGGACTGTGTTGGCTTTTTTTAAGCAACTACAGCACACTATTGGTTTATATTTAAGTCCACTAGGACTCCAAGATCTCTCTCTCAGTTACGACTATACAGAGTAGTGCATTTGCAAAAGTCAAGTGGCTTTTCCTGCAGCCTAAAGTAAAATGGCCAAGGAAGTGGTACCCAGCAAATGGAGATATTTAAGTGGCTCTCCAGCAGCCTCTGGTGCCCAGTAGGAACTGGGATGCTACCAGTTCTGGCCATATCACCAGTCATGTGGCCAATGAAACACAGTAAATTGCACCTTTGGTCAAACAAAAAAGCATCAGAAGAAAGAAATGTTTCTTTAAAACTGGCCCAGATAAGGAAAACTTTAAGTCAACTCAGGTATGAAGAGAAGTCAGTGTCATTAGATGATGCTGGAGGATATAAGAAGAATGCTATTAGAATGATTTAATGTTATGGAATCCTAGGCCAATTTCCCCAAATTAGGCTCTTCTATTTCAACTCTCCTATTTCACTCTCTAGGTTTGGAGATTATTACTAGATTCATACATGATTTTAGGGTATGTTTTATCTAATAATTGCCTACTGAATAAAACAGCTGTGAAAGAACATTTTACTTAGCGAGTGGAGTCAACTATAGCATGCAAGCCAAAATTAGTTTCCAGAAACCATCAGTGCTGTTTTTCCCCATTTCATTTAAAGATAAGGACTAAGCAACTTCCAGTAAATGGGTAAAATATTTATAGGATCTGAAAAGAGAGCAGAGTGTGATGACTTGTAATACACAGTAGAAAATAAAGCTTTATCCCTTTGGGGGTACATCCTATGACCATTATATTTTTTTAAAAGATGCATCCTTTAAGTGGAAAAGACATATGCATGAATACTAAGGCAGAAACCCTGGTTCACCAATTCCAAATGATAAGCATACATGACCCTGAGGTTTTTATAAAAACAAAACCACTGCATGAGAAAAGCCCTCCCCCATTCTCTGCAAGGGAAACAGATCTGGAAGAAACAGTCAAGAGAGTTCAATATCTCATATAAACACATGCCAATAACACCAATTACACATGTTATGTAATTGCAAAAGTGAGCCTTATACTAACTGCACTTTTCCTCCAAAATAAGGAATTATTACTTATGTCCAAATATGCTCCTAACAACTTGGTCACATGACTATGGATTCCTAGTAAATTTGAGGGACTATTTCTCTCAGATCATATCTCTCCATCACATCAAGTTATGTCTTCCCAGCCCTACGATTATTAGGGAACATCATCTGGCAGGGCTCAGAGAAAGATTTTTCTGTCATGGTGCCTGCCTTTACAGCATCATCCTCTCCCACCCCCCACCTCCCCAAGAGATTGCATTAGGCCCAAATGTGCTGGCTTTTTGCAAAGCTTTAAACATATGGTTTTGTCACTGCCTTGAGGATGCAGATGGGTGGCCAAGCGCAGGAGGTGTTAATCTGATGGAGTTTGGTTTTTTAACCTTGGCTGTTGATTATATTAGCACAGGTTTTTATATTGTTCTGTATTTTTCTATAGTTTTCAATTGTTAACCATCCAGAGTCATGAATTTGAGATGGCAGCCAGATGTCATGATTAAATGCCTGATTAAGTATGAACTCTCTTAGAACCATTTGATTTTACTATATGGATACTTAGATTGCATATCTAGACAGATAATTGTATCAAATTATAATAACTTACTTTTATTTTGAGTAGAAGCATAGTTTTTCACCATAACGTTGTTATTTACCCCATGCCTACAAAGAGATTTGAATAAAATCTCCATAAAGGCAATTTTTAAAACTCCAAGCAAAGGGCAATTGGGAAGTATTTCTTTAAATATTTGTTACATTTTTGTTTTCTTAAACATCAAAGGAATAGCCAAGGGTGTTCTTATCTGGTTTCTGTCACAGCTCCATTCAGTTTCCAAAGCTTTTCATTATCTACACAAAACCACTGAGAAATATACAGCAAGCAAGAAATTTTGGAGGTCGGTGTTGCCAAGATGCTGACAGTGCCCAAGTTTATCTCCCTGTAAAATTTTCATGTACACTGGCAACCTTGAATGCCTATTTGAAATTATTAATGAGATGAATAAGGGATAAATTGAAACTATTACATAGGAATATAAAATGTTATTTACCATGTGCTGGAAGGCAAAATGTACACATAACTATCCTTTTCAACAATCTTCTAAAATCACCAGCACTTCAATATTTTTACAATCCTGAAATTGTTTTAGTTCTAATCTTTTCCTCAAAATGTCTGACAGTTATGAACTGTCCTATAAACATTGTTTATTCCAGAGTAGCAGATTCCCCACCCCCTACACACACAGGCAAATTCCTGTTCCTAAGATATTAATCCTCCGAAAGGATTAACATTTTCCTTACTGAAAATTGGGAATTAAGTCCACACTTTATAGAATATAGGCATATAGATCTAGCTCTGGTGATAAAATTTGATGTCAAAAATACAGCTGAGCAAATACAAATGTACTTTTCAAATAGACAGCTATTTGAAGTTAAAACTGCCAAAACATCTTAAGTGAGTGAGATTCGAACAGTTCGACACAATGGTCAGATATTCCCTACAATGAGCATCTCTGCATTTGTGGAGCGGCAGAGGTAGAAGACCTGGCTCACATCCTATTTGACTGTTGCTTTTATAAGGGGGTGAGAGACAGGTGCCTTGGTCTATATACCAAAGGAATAACCCATTGGGATCCCCATATCAAAACAACTTATCTTATGTGCAGCAAAAATTTGAAAATAACATTTATCACCGCACAGTACTCAAAAACAAAATGGTTCGGTTGAGATCTGCATATGTGGGACTGATTAGGGTAGATTGCAGGGGTGATACCAAAATATAATTTTATTATATTTTATCTATATCCCAAATTATTATATTTTATTCCAATTTCATTTTAGATTGTATTTTATCTAATTCTATTTTAAATTGCTTTTATCAAATTTTAGTAATTTGTTTCTGGAACTCTGCATTTTGATATGGCCCAAGGGCTAATCAATAAATGAAAGAAAAGAAGGATGTCAAAATATACACAATGGTATTATGTCACATTTTCATACTTGTGTCCTGACTTTAGGCATATACTGTATGTAGATCCTTGATGCCACAGGACACTTCATTGTTTTCCTTCCTTTTTCTTCTATGAAATCTATGGTGGAGAATCATGAAGTTTTAAGAGAAAAAAATATGTTTTTCCCCCTGACAGAAATGTGTAGTATTTTTAATGCATCAAAGCTTACTGAACCTTTCTGGAAAATACTCTCATTATGGATTTTATTGTCCTAAAAATAATTATATTTGGTTGATTGGTGCAAGTAAGGTAGCGTGACTAATATATATTTTCCCATGAGTATGTTCATTTTTTATTTGATAAAGTAGATAAGAAAACATTCGGACTTTAAATAGTCATCTACAACCAGATAGGAATTGCACAATGCTAACAATTCAACACTTACAGAAAGTATGATTGAGCAGCAATAGTATGTAAAGACACATTTTTATTGATTGTAACAAAAGTCTGTAATTTTTAAAAAGTTGATTATTGCATCTACACCTTTGAGTAATGTGCTAGGGACCACATTCTAAAATATAGATAGGGCCAGAAAGTAAAAGTGAGTTAGAACTCATTTTTAGAGCATGCCCTTTTGTTTATTTTGTTTCATTTTTATCATTAGTTTTGTTTCATTAATAAAAACTAATTTCCTCCTAATGGGTAATAACTGCCTGGAATAGACAAAATGTCTGAGTGATAAGATGACTAATGCTAACACAAATAGTTTGGTAAAGGATACAGTAGACTAAGACAAAGAGCAAAATAAGAATAAAAATAAATTCAGAAAACTTCAAGGGAAAAGTTCTGAGTTATAGAAGGACATTAACGATCCCAAACAATACCCATCACAGTGATTGAGAGATTCATATATTTATACTAGATATCATTTCTAGATTTTAGCTTACAAAGTTGCTATAAAACCCAACTCCTAGTTGTGTTCATGTGATACATTCTGCTAAAACAGAAGTAAAAAGATGCTAATGTGGAAGCCAAGCCCTGCAACAAACTCAGAGGTATACTTTGCCCCCACAGCTATACCAATAGTATTATTACAGGACCCAACAACTACTCATATAAGATTAAAGATGCATTCACATGCCTTTCCTGTAATGCGATTCATTCCATTAAGTGCTAGTGTAATCAGAACAAACATTAGAAAATAATTAAAAGATACAAGTTTAAAAAATTCAGGGCTCAAAACAAGTACAAGTAATATGAGAAATTTCAGGCTCAGGGACATTCTACTGCAGATGTCAGAAGAACCATTTTGGAGAAATAAGATTTCAAAAATACCACTGAACTCACATGTATCAAAAAGGTTTATGCAATCTCAAAAGATCTCAGCAAATGGTGTCACAAATCTGGAGATTTGTTGAATATCTAAAATAGGGATGGGCCACTGATACTAGCCTGTATCCAATTTGCAATTAATGGAACCTATTTAAATACCCACAATTCAAAACAACAACAACACATTAATGAAAAGTTTCAGATCTACTTACTATAACAATATCATGGCACTGCCATTCCTTGCCTATCACATACCAGTTTTATATACAAAATCAAAAAGGATAATATTGTATGTCTGCTAATTGATAAGGATCAATCTTTATGCGTAGGATGCATTTGTATTTATTTTATAATAAGTCTATTTCTAATTTTATTTACATTGATTATGCTACAGTTAAGTATTTCTCATGAATTTTATGATGAGCATGAGACATTAATCTTGCCCTAAGCTTTCTCAATTAAGAAACAACAAACTTTTGCACATTGGGGCACCTCTATGCACTCATTTAATTCCTCTACTCCAAAAACCACTAGTTGCCAGTTATGTTCTAGATGTTATTCAAACTGTTGGGTGTCACTTTTAAAGCCTTCATGATTCCATGCCTGGTTATTTACTGGGTTGCTTTATTTTTATTTAGTATTGTTTATTAGATTTCTTCCTAGTAACATTTGCCCACCTTGATAGAATAGGCTCTTTATATAGGCCCTTGATCCAACAGCGCCTTCTTTAGGGTGATTGGACATTTAGCTTCATAACTCGCCCCCACTTCTGCCTCTTTGGAATAATATGTGCTTTGACATTTGAAAACCTTCTCGGAAATTAATGAATTAGCTTTTATATTGGGGCTGATTTGCCACAACTATCCCATCTGAGAAGTGATTGGTTTTAATCTTCTAAATAAGTACCAATCTTGTGTTAATATGTACAATTTTGTTTTTAAATCTGATAAATATTGTTTTAATGCCAATTAAGTATTAGGGAGTTGTACACCACTAGAATAAGCTAATTTAAATGGCATATATATCCTTAGATTGATAAATAGATGACAGGTGATAAATAATAGATGATAGATAGAAGATAGCTAACTAGAGAGAGGAGCTAGCTAGTTAGACCAACAGATGATAGAAGTATAGAGGGAGAGATGTATGTGTGGGAGAAAGAATGATTCAATAAATGTCATGCTATGTTTTTCTATGAACTCTTCAATTTTATATGCAGTATATGGAAACCAATTTACACAATCTTCCTTTAAATATGTGAATTGCAAACCCTATTTTGTTAATTATTTCTGAATGTTGAATATTATTGTAGAACCTATTATATATAATTTATTTCATTAACCTAACATTAGGAAATTCTTATTATAGCCAACATATCTTTATATTTAGGGTCTTTAAATGAAATGTATTATCTGCTTATTTTCAGTTTGCCAAGTTGGTGACTCTCAGTTATTTGTTGTAGACCTCTTCAGTTTTTCATTACTGTGACAACTGAAGTCAAATTACAAACCACTAATTTAAAGAATCTTGCATCAGATAAAAATCTGAGAACATAATTCATATTTTGATATTAATAGTTATCCATATTTAGTTTCAGTCTCAAGACAGAATTTTAAAAATATTTTCACAATCTCATTCATTCCCCCCCCCACACACACCCCTAATGAGCACTATGTCATCATTTCAGTCAAAATAATAAGATGCTGAGCAAGATATCAAGTAATAAATCACTATGTAGCTTGGCATTGATTAATTGGTTCTGGATTGCACTAAACATCTAGGAAGCTTTTGAGGCACCTGGCTAAAGAATGGCTACAGTTGCAGGCTCTCAGACAGGCATTCTGAAATTGCTTAAAGAATTTGTTGATGAAAAATGTTCATTGTTGCTTTTCACAAATATGTGAGCAAAGCTACGATTGGAATTTTCCTTTTCTGCAGATGCAGAAAGAAATACAGAAAGAAAATTTCACAGTTTATTGATATGTGTTTTGAAACTGTTGCTGATCCTTAAGAGACAGTTAATGTATGTAATTTATGCAAGGTATACTAACTTCTTAAAACTCCTGAATATATACATCGAACAAATGCATATACTGTATATATATATTACATTCATTTATAAACTGCTATGGCCAACAAATACATTGATAAAAAGATGGGACTGGAGATTTACTTAGCATGGTAGAAAAATATTTTAAGCATAAGGGTCAAAAAAGCAGATGGGAACAGGTGAGCATAACCCTCCAGTGAGTGAAAGGCAATTCTGTTACAACTCATCAACCATATAAAGCCATTAATCTAGGCAGAAATGTTAGTTACAAAATGCTCTGATTTCATATTTGAAAAATAGATGATGGATGGATGGGTGGATAGATACATAACTGATAGATAGAAATATATAGATGATATATGTACAGGTGTATGTATGTATGCATGTGATATGTGCATTATATGTATCTACATATCTGTGTATGTGCGTGTGTATGTATGCATATACTGTATGTATGTATGTATATATCTCCTGATGAAATCATTCCTATCTATTCATGTATGTGTCTGTGTTTATGACTGGCTTTAATTCAAAGAAACAGGAATTCTAATGAAATCCATATTAAAATTGTAATGAAAAAACATCCGAAGCAGCCCACACTAGTTCTCAAGTAGAACATCAAAGACAATGGCATCATTCCAAAATATTCAGCTAATGGACAACTGCCAAAATAGTTGATGTACTCCTTTAATGCACATAAAACGTTTTAATAGAGGTCTATTCAATGCTCTTGTCTAAAAAAATTGTATATTTATTTATATATATTGGCTAACATCAGTTCAATTATTTCATACATTCTCATATTGTGGATTTGTCTAAAATATAATTTTCCTGTACGTGTTTTTAAAGCTTGTGATGTTACACATATATTGTCTCACTTTGTTTCCAAAAAATTATAATATAATTAATCTTATCCAATCTAATCTAATCTAAATTAGATATACCACTAGCCCACTGTCTCTTCTGTTTATCTAACAATGGATAGGATCATAACCACACCATCTGTAGTTAAAAAAGAGCCATGGTGGCACAGTGGTTAGAATGCAATATTGAAGGCTACTTTATGCTGACTGACTGCAATTTGGCTGTTCAAATCTCGCCAGGTTCAAAGTTTACTCAGCCTTTCATCCTTCTGAAGTGGGTAAAATTAGGACCCAGATTGTTGGGGGCAATATGCTGACTCTGTAAACCACTTAGAGAGGGCTGTAAAGCACTGTGAAGCAGTATATAAGTCTATATGCTATCTGGGTACAGAACTTGCTCCCTTATCTGAAATGCATATCCATTTTCACATTCACTCCTTCCTTAATTGCAATGCATTTTTTTTTGCAAGGCAGTCTACCTGGAGCTGCCCTTGAATACCACATCAAAGCTATATATAGTCCAGAATGCAATAGCATGGTAAATCATGACTACATTACATGTATACAAACATCTCGAGCCCTTGTGATCTCTAGGCTGGAATACTGTAATGTGCTCTACATGGGGCTGCCCTTGAAGAGCATCCGAAGACTACAGCTAGTCCAGAATGCGGCCGCGCGAGTGATCGTGGGCGCACCACGGTTCGCCCACATAACACCGATCCTCCGTGAGCTGCACTGGCTACCTGTTGGTCTCCGGGTGCACTTCAAGGTCCTACTCACCACCTATAAAGCGCTCCATGGTAGTGGATCTGGCTATTTGAGAGACCGCCTTCTGCCAATTACCTCCCTGCGTCCCATCAGATCGCATAGAGTTGGCCTCCTCCGTATTCCATCCGCCAGTCAGTGCCGACTGGCGACTACTCGGAGGAGAGCCTTCTCTGTTGCGGCTCCGACACTATGGAACAATCTCCCCGTGGAGATTCGTACCCTCACCACCATCCAGGCCTTCCGCACAGCCCTCAAGAACTGGCTAACCCGTCAGGCCTGGGGATAATCTTATTTCGCCCCTCCCGAATGCTGAGTGAATGTTGAGTTTTATTGTCTAATTTACTTTGTGCACATTTCTTTTTTCGTATTGTCCTACACTCCCCTTCCTTTTTGATTGTAAGCCGCCCTGAGTCCCCTTAGGGAAAAGGGCGGCCTATAAATAAATAAAACAAAACAAACAAACAAACATCTCCTAAATGGGTGGCATTGATTCTGGATGCAAATAAGGTTCTGAGTGCAATTCAAAGTACTAGTTGTCACTTATAAAACCCTTTCTTACATAGGTTATGTGCAGGACTACCTTTCTTCCTTTGTTTCCATCTACCCTATATGACAGTGATGGGGAAACTTTTTGGCACCAAGTGCCCAAACTGGAGCACCGGAAACCCAAAGACCAGGTGGCCAGTGCGCATGCGTATGTAGGCCACCTGGTCTTTGGGTTTCTAGGGTGTGCATAGACACTGGTCAGCTGAGCTTCAGGTTTCTGGTGCTCCAGCCTGGAAATCAGAAGAGCAGCTGGCGATTGCGTGCATGCCCATAGAGAGGGCTCTACATGCCACCTATGGCATTTGTGTCATAGTTTTGCCATCAGGGCTATATGACATGATTGATTGGACTCATTTTGCATCTCACAATAGCAACTAATGTGGTCATATAAATAATATAAATTAAACAAAGAAACAGATAGCAATTTTGTACAGTGTAAAATGTGGTCTTTGATGCATTAGCAACCCATTGTTCTATAAACTATAAACGTGTTTTAAATAAATAAATAAATATCTTTAATTTGAACAAAACAGTTGTTGAAAACCAAGGGAAGTTTGTACTAGAAAAGGCAACAAACTTCTAAACCTCAGAAATAAAACCACATTCCTTCATTTCTTTAGCAGATTCTTTTGTATGCATAAACAATAAAATCAGCCTCTGATCTGTTGATCTAAACTTCCAGTAACACCAGCCACTACTGCCATGTGTATTGGCAAGAAGTTGCAAAATACTAGTTTGCATAAGGCTTAGCTAAAACTTTTCAAGGCCTTTAGGTGAGCACAGTTCCCTAATAATTGTAGTTTTTTTTTAAAAAAAATCAAAGTATTGCTAAGACATAGTTATAGGAGCGGTTAAAAATGAAAATTTTCTAAGCTAAATAAATCATGCTTTGTTTTTTGCTTTGCATAACTCCAACTTCTGAAAAGATTCTAGTATCTTTCCTCTTAGCAGCATTTTTCTTGGCAGCAATTATCAGGTGATCACTTTTAAGTTTTTTCCTTCAAAAGCTTCAATTGCTCATTCTTTTTAAAAGGCAGAAAACATACCTCCCCCTCCAAAAGGCAAAAAACCATGTCTTTTTTTTCTGGTCAACTGGATTTTTTTTAATTTTAATATATTGAATGTGTATCTCTCCCCCTACTCCATAGACTTCACCTCTTGATAACCCATCTATTTTATTTTATTGCATTCTTTAAAAAAAACTAAATTGCTGCAGCTAATCAGTTGGGAAAAGTAATAAACCTGCTTCCAGAATTTATTGCCTCTACTTTTAAAATAAGCATATTTCCATCAATTAAATTTTTAGTTCTTAATGATGATTGTGGTTAGTGTATAGAATTTAGGAGATTTTGCAAAAGATAGAAAATAAATTTAGTTCAGTTATAATGCACTTTAGTAAATCACCAAAATAAAGCTCTCTGTCCTTTGACTATTTACAATGTATATATATTTTCTCCTACACTTGTGGAATGTTCTCCTAGATAGGTGAGTATAATGCAATTTTTCTTGTACAATGCATTCATTTTGAAAGAATGCTGCAAAAATATTTGGAGGAATTGAATTTCTGTGTTAATAAAGATACAAATTAATTAATTAAGGCACAAAAACAATGTTGCACTTAAGACTATCCTTGTGTTAACTCATTTCCTATTCCCTAATTTGGTGACTTATTATGAGAGAATACTGCTACAGAAGTATTGGAATATTGAGATATTAAGAACTTTTGACATAAATATAATTAATAGTAATAATAACATATAAGACCAGAGAGAGATAATATATTTTCCCAAATAATAATATAACCATACAATTTGAAAAAATGTTACTGACATATTTTGAAGAAATATGAGTAGTTGTATTTAAATAATGTAGGACTGAAATTTGTCAACAGAGAAATCTAAATCTGCCTGTCTATCTTGTCTCTCACTCTCTCATCTATCTATATCTAAAATGGTATAGGCTTTCCTGCCTGAGGAAGAGGTTGGACTAAAAGATCTCCAATTCTATTATTCTGTTCTGTTATCTATCTATCTATCTATCTATCTATCTATCTATCTATCTATCTATCTATCTATCTATCTATCTATCTATCCATCCATCCATCCATCCATCCATCCATCCATCCATCCATCTTCTATCTATCATCTTATAATTAAAATATAAATAGTTACATTAAGTCATCTGCCAAGTTCTGATGAGTTGTATTTATTACAATTTTTCCACCATACACGTTCCATTGACATCTTCTAGTAGGTGAGTGATTTTAGATTGCAGTTTGATTACAGAAAGATAGACACTAAGCAAGATCATTAGAAAATCTGACATTGATCAGCCATAATATCCCATATTACTTCTATAGCTTAATGTTTAAACATAAATAATACTTAAAGTCTGTATATCAAATCATATTGAACACAAACTATTTTATTCTAGTAGCTATTATTAACACAAAAACTAATCATCGGTGACCCTAAAATAGTTGGCATCAATGTTGGTAATTATTCTATTAGCAAAGGTGAAGCAGAGTATTAGGTCTGCCACTATGTGGCCAATGACCAATGCATTATCTAGAAATGTGAGCTGACCAAAAACACGGCACTGTAACAATCACTGAACTACCACTGTCAATACACTGTTGCTTCAAATATGAATTTATTGCACACATAAGCTGAAGTATTAATGAGGACAAATTTTATTTACAGTTGTGTGAAATCACCCCAGTTTCCTCTGCAAGTGTTTTTCTTTGGTGGATGTTTCCATTTTGTTCTTTGGAATCTGAATTGCGAAGCATAACAGCAGAAGGTAAGTTAAAAATTATGGATACCCTGGAAAATGTATAAGGCCTTCCTATGATTTGAAGTAAATAATCTGTTTAATAAACAAGACACTTTTTCCTTAATGATAAGAAAATGCCTGTTATGGCTTTGAATGCTAATAAGAGATTTGAATAGTAAAAAAGACTGAATGGTCAGACACACCCAAAGATACAAGATTTCTGAGCCCTCCCGAATCTGAACTGAAAGGGGAAATGCCTTGTCACAGTTGGTGTTAAGACTGCTAAGCCAAACATTGATCTGACACAGTTCACAGAATTACTGACTTAACATTCACTATCTCATATTTACCAGTTCACCTGTTTTTTATGAAATTAATTTTTTAAGGATCATGCTTTTATGATGGGTTTCTTTAACTTGGATATAAGAGTCATATATGGAAATGTATTGTCATGAAACACAGGGAAGTGATGGTACCAGCATTGCATAATATTTAATTATTTATTTGTATTCAAAAGAAATGCTCAGTTTAAAACTGCAAATTTAAACATTCATTGTTATTTCAGGGCCATAACAAAGGCGTATCAGTAGCCATCTTTTGTAGAACTCTAACTATGGCAATTTAAGTATGGTGGCTACAAAATACTTGTGAGATTGACTTTTAAGAATTAAATAGAAAAATCTATTTTATTTAATACCACAGCATGAATCTAAACTCATGTCATTATCTTTTTGCACTACAAATTTTTCCACTCTTTCAAGTAGCTCAATAAAACAGTGAGAGTTATTTAGTAAAACAATTTTCCTCCAAACCTGTAACACATATGAATATTAAATCAGTCTATACTCAGCATGTGACAAAGATTCACATTCAGGAGGATTACAGATAGTAATAAAGCTTGCTATTCACTCAATTGCTACATTATAAAGATAGTAACTAATGAAACCACATTGGAAAAAACACTCCAAAGGTGATTTAGATTTATATTTTTCAGCAGACAGCTCGTAATGCCAGGCTTCATGAAGCAATAAAGCCAAGCTGGAATATTTGAAATTCAGAATTAATAAATGACAAAGTATTTATGACATTCTGGTTTTGGTATTATTGTCTGATTAATTTGTTAAGCAGACTAAAGGGATTAAATGGTCCTATTTAGGTGAGGATTAGTAATAAATCAGACAAAGCTTTTGTATATGCCAAAGGTACTTCATGAAACACTGACAAACTGTCCGACTGCTTTGGAAAAGAAGCATAGCATCTTTTCCAAGGAACCAGGAAAGAGAGTTTGATTATGAATGTGCATAGCAATAAATATAGGTGATGGAATACCTGTGATTTATTGTTAAAACTTAGAGGAGAAAAGAGACTAGGAGATCATATGGAAGCTTCTTCCCAATACATTAGGGAGGTATGTATTTATAGTATGTATCAAGCGGTCACATACCATAAAACAAATGATGCTGTAAATGAGGTGATGATGGTGGTTGCTATATTCGATTTTGCAGTGGAATCACAATTTTGAAATATAGTCTTTGAAATTTATCTCTTTTTTTAACCCAAATTTTAACAGAATAAATGACAGGCATTCCTTCGGCTATAGTTCCTACTGTGCATGATCATATCAAGATGCTTTATTGACTTTGGTATGATTATTCCTTTCCTTATAACCTTGTGTAAATGGGACTTTAGGTGAGATGATATTGTAACCACAACTGAATGACTGGTTTGATGACTGGTCCCATGAAACCTCTACAGATAAGGAGAAGAAAGACAACTACTCCTCACTTACTTCAGAAAAATGCTCCTCATGAAGACACCACAAGATAATGGTTTTCCATGGGTTTAAGTGCTGGGACACAGAAAATCCACAAAGAAAAGCCATCATACTCTCAGCCTTGGCAAAGCATTTTGAAAGAAACTGTCTAATCTTACTTTATAATCAATTCTGGAAATTACCTATTGAGCTGTCTTAAGATCAATGGATATCTTCAAAACAAATTTTCAAAGCCTCCTGATTAGTTTATCTTCATTCCAGATTAAAAGAAACTAAGCTGAAGAATTTAAAGCATATAAGGCAAATGGCAAAAAACTGAATAAGACTTTAATCCAAGAAAGTTATAAATGAATTAAGGACCCGGACAAATTTGGAATTTAGATTTTTGCTATGACAATTTTGGAGATAATTATATAAATAAATGGCACCTTCATAGGAAACAAATTATTTAGTTAACTATAATTATAGTAGAAATTGGGCACTAAACCAAAAATTCCAGACATTTAAGTTAGAACATGTATAAGCAATTTTGTCTGCAAAATGTCTTGCAAGCCCATTTCCTGTCTATGAAGCAGGAAAAGAAACTTCTTGATACCTGTCTCATCTTTGCTGCCTAATTTCAGGCAGCAAAATCAAAGAAGGTTAAAAAAGATGAATTTCATACCCTTGCTATATAATTTAATTTGATTTCTGACTTGTACTCAGTCATGTTTAACTTATACTTTTTTTTATAAAATCAGAATAACCATTTTCCTTGCCTTTTTGATGTTTGTTCCTGAGACTACCAATATAGTATGAATAAATATGCAGATGTACAAAAGCAAGCACATAAATTGCCCAGGCTAGTTCTCCATTTCAGAAGTCAAGCAGGACTTCAAAACAATTGTCAACATCCCTTCCCCAAAGAAAAAATAAATCTTATTTTTAAACTGTTGCTTTTCCTTCAAAGTAGTTTATTTAAATTATGGCATATTAATTTCTGGCAGATTATGTACAAATTCATTTCTAAACTGTGGATGACTCCAACAAATTATGTCCCAAGTGTTTTTGAAAATATCAATGCAGTTTTAAATGAAATTGACAATACATAATACTACATCTAAATAACAATTATTGCTTTTGTTCTGTAAGTGGGCAAAAAGCTATTAAATCAACTCATCCTTTACAACTCAATAAAACAGAATAGTAAAAAGGGAAATATGCCAACTGCTTAACATGTACCCTGTTGCTGCAAAATAACTGTTGAGTATTTGTATGGCTTCATCTAAAATATGATTATTTTACACAATTATTTTGTAGCCCAAACACACCAGCAGTTCATCTAAAATTATTCAGCTTTCTGTGCACTTTTACTTCTGAATATCACACATTTGGCTTTCATAGAAATGAAGACCAACTTCATTTTCAAAAACAACTAAATATTGATCCACAAACTCATAATGACCTATTTATTATAACAACAGAATCCAGAAAAAAGATATTGTATAAAAGTAAAAAGCTGCTTCCAGCAAAGGATTAATCATCAAGCAAAATAAACATGATCTTAGGTCACCAAGGAAAGTGAGTTGGGGAGATACACAGATGGTTTTTATCCCTCTTAGCTATCGTCCTATACTTGATTTCAGTTAATGTAACTTAGTGTATGACCAAGCAAATCATTGCCTACTGGCATCAACTCCAAGTTAGACCAATTAATAGATTAGTCCATAATTCATCTAAGCAAATTAATCAAGTCTAAAGTCTAACCTATAGCTGGGCTCAACAGGCAGTCAGACAAACAGCTAAAACTTGCAAAGACCCAGCGTGCTCCATTTTGTTGCACAAGACTCTAAACTTTTGGAGATGAAATATTTTTTCTCCAGTACAAAGGAAAAAGCTTCAAAAAGATTTTCTTTCCTTACTTGCTTTCATTCCTGGTAAGGTTTTTAAAAGAGGTAGAGATTAGACACCAGGGGTGGGGAAGTTCAGTTTTTGAACCCAACGAGGGGGAGAAAGATCAACAAGTTGGCCCTCCCAGCTTTTTGTTTTCTTTATTGAAGAACTATGGGTTTCAGGGAGAGGGAGGAGGTTAAAGCAAGGGAAAGGTTTTGGAAAGCTCATCGGAAGCAGCTGTCTTTGCAGGCAGAAAGGGGCTGGCTTCCTAAAATCTTGCAAGAACCAGGATAGGCTTGGAGCCTCCCACTGGCCAGCTGCTTGACGGCCAGTTAATGTACCAGAAAGCTCTGAAAGTAGCTACCATTTCCATAAGGAATTGACAAGGTGCTGAAAATGGTAATATCTTCAGAAGGCATGGGGAGCAAGGGGAGAAGTGGGGAGAAGGGGGAGAAGAAAGGTGGGGAGCACTGCAGCATTCCTGTGGTCTGCAGTAAGGGCAAATGACCATGAGGGCACTGCATCTCTTGGAACTTTGAAACAGGGTCATATGTAATTTTGGAATGTTGGACAAAACTTCGAATGCTCATTAAGTGACCTTTCAAGCAGCTGGGCTGTTGTTTCTTGAGGACAATATTAAAGCAATATTGAAAATCAAAGAAGCATCTTAAAATGAAAAAGTAGATGAAAAAAGACAATTATCTTTCCTAAGATTTGGAAATCCCCTAGAGCAGGGTTGTCAAGCTAAAAGGCCTGGGGGCTGGATTCAGCTCATGGGGTGCTTAGAACTGGCTTGCAGGTGGGCCCTGGAAACATCAAAGGGCCAGCCCATGGTGCCTCTGCCAGCAAAAATAGATCTTGGGATGGGCCAGGGGTGGCCCTCCTGAGCTTCGTTTTTGCTGGCAGAAGGTTGCAGGAGGCAGTCGCAGCCAAAAAATGGAGCTCAGGAGCCCATTTTCACTGGCAGAGCATTCAGGCCACCATAGGCATGCCCGACACGAGTGACATCAAGCTGACTATGGCCACCCTGTCCACGCCCACCCCAGCCCCCTGAGGTCAAACACAACCTTGATGTGGACCTCAATGAAATAGAGTTTGACACCCCTGCCCTAGATAATTTGGACAAATACTGTGTGTGTATGTGTGTGTATGTGTGTGTGTAAAATCTCTAAATGGTATCAAAGGTTTTTCTCCTCATCAGGTGATATAGTTGTAGCGATGGTTTTGGTTTGTTTGCTAGTGCAGTTTTATTCAAATCAGTGAAATTTGCTACCATCGGTATATGATCTTTGTCTAGCTTTGGGGGAAAAACCTCTTGATAATTCATCATGATCACTAAAGAAATCATTTGTTAAAGTCTATTAGCTAAAGCAACAATTACAATTTTAAAATTACATCAATCAGTGAAATAGAATGTGTGTGACCTTTACCAGGCTTCAGTATAACTAATAGATGTTTTATAAGGTGAGTAACATAAAATGCCGTGTGTGTGTGTGTGCGTGTGCGCGCGTGTGTGTAATGTCATTTTGCAGGAAATCCATCCAGTACTTTAAAATTTCTCATATTCAAAATCATTTTTAAAAATCTCTTATATAATGAAAGGAGCTACTTTTAATTATTAAAAGAATCTAATTGCAAAGGTCAATTTTAGGTAACTTCAATCCTTGGTATCTTTACCTTAGTTCAGATAAGTTTTCAAGTTTACTATGTAAGAAAGTTAAATCTTAAAAACTGAAAATCTCTATCTTCAGGAGAACTATATATCGAATAATTCCTATCTTAATGTTTTTGGTAAAGCAAATTAGTATGCAAATTTTAAAGAATGAATAGGATAAGGAAATAGAGATCTCAATTTTTTTAAAACAATTGGAAAATATTTAATATCAATATCAAAATTTTCACTAGATCTCAGAGTATAGTTATTTTACAAAAACATTTCACATTTTTTGCACACCATTGCATTTAGATAGAAAAGTTTGGATTGCTGGATAGAAATAAAAGTTTTTTAAAACTCTCTTAAAATTACCATGTTCAAGAAAGAAGGCAATCTATATAGTATATGCAATATTTCAAGCATGTAGAATATGGTCATCTGAAAACATTAAATATTGTTTCATACTTGAAATTGGATAAATTATGGAAAAAATTCTTCATGCCATTTCTACTACTAAGAGACTATTTCTTCAACATTGGATTGATTATGTTTTTTTCTTAGTTGTCTATAGCATTTTCAGAAACCTAAGATTTCAAATGTGTCAATACTCTTCTTATCCTGCTTCTTTAAAGCCCAACCTTTGTTTCCATAGAATATTACAGGGAATACTATGGTTTTCATAATTCTGATCTTTGTAGATGTTGACACATCACAACATTTGAAGATCTTTTTCAAGGCATTCATGGCTGCTATACTGAGTGCTAGCCTGTATTTCTTGACTGTTTATTCCTTTACTATTGATGTAATGTACACATTAACATGATGACGTAAATGTGTGGCTCAAAGTAAGTGGATTGAACGCTTGAAGTTACCTGTTATTTATGAAGCAGTTGTGCACAGATACAGTTAATGTCTAAAATCTTTATGTTAATATTGACTATATGGAAAAGTGTAAGTATGTTTGTGTGTGGTTTTTACACTCACATACAAACAAACACACACACACACACACACACACACACCCAAACTTTACTGTCTTTTGTTACTTGGTGCCATCCCTGGAACAGCCTAAGCAATAGACCTGTAGTTCTTTAGAACTGTAAAAGTAAAGTTTACACAAAAAAGTTTACATGAAAATAAAGGGACATTGATCTCCTATCTCTTTATCTTGAAAAGATAGAAGTCACATCAATAACATGCTGCCTCTTTCAACAGTTTACATTTCCATTTCTGCAAAAGACAAGACAAAGAACAGCTGGAATCTCTGGCCTGAATAGCTGCATTAATTAAAAGATTTTCTTCCAAAACCCTTTCAAAGTATATAGCAAATAAAATAGGAAGGAGGAAAAAAAACTTCTTCCAAGTGTGAATCAGATAACAATGCTGTCCAATTCCTACTTGAAAGGCAGAGATCACTTCGGTTTATTTTACTTCTAACACTTACAAGGCTACTTAAGGAAAAATTGATGAAAATTATTAAGTTTAAGTTATATTTCAAACTTCAATTCATTTTTAAACGATTTGTATTTTCTCATTGATAGTTGGAATTTGAAAACTTACTCACCCTTCCCCTCTCCCATCTATTTAAAATCAAAGAACTTACAGAAAACTACAATATAAGCAAGAATTGCAGTTAATATAGGAAATGGAACTAAAATACAGGGGATAAAAAGAGTATACATGGCTCCATGAAAGGAAATGAATGCTTGATTAAGATTTACTAAAGACCTTTGAATGCTTGCACCTTATAACAATACATATCCCCTACGAAGCATTATCGTTTTTCCGGAAAGTCCCTTATATTGAAAGTACATTGTAGAGAAAGGAAGGAAGGAAGGAAGGAGGGGGAGAGGGAGGGACTTAAATGTCTAATTAGTAAAGTAGCATTTTCCCCATAAGCAGCAGTAAGACAGAAGTTTTACTCTGCATGTTTTCAAATGTTCAGTTTAATTTCAATCTAGCTGAACATTATACTGCTGGTACTGCTCAATAGATTCAGCTCACCATTTACTGATGTACCTCCTCACTTTTGGCACTGTTCTTCAAAGCCATTCTCCTTTGGGCAGTGGGAGAGTTGAAGTCTTTGCATCAACCCAGCAGATGCCAGCAATAGTGTAGGTGGATTCTGTGGTTAAGCTTTCCCTCTGCCATTTGATAGTATGATTCACCTAGCCTTACAGCATCTGTCAGTCGTTGGATCAGGCTGCTCTTGAACATGGGCTTAAGTGCTCTGAGCATTAAAGCAGACTTTTAAAACAGCTGTACTAACTTACAGAATGGAGATGGGCACTATGTACTGAAGCAGAAAAGAGACCTCTAAAAGAGCCATCCGTTGTACTTATCAGCTATTTTATATGCTTCCATTAAAACAGTGTATCAGTTTACTGGAAGAATGATAAACACATATTCAACAGCATCTTAAATAATAGCTGACATATAGGGATTTTGTCATTAAATGGAAAAGAGGGCGCGAGATAGTTTGCACAATATTACCTGTTTTTGGATTGCCAAATGTTCATACTGAGCCATGTCTCTGAGTCAGGCATCCATGGGGAGAACCGATAGATTAAAAGCTTTGTCTGTTCCTTGCCTGCCACTTTTTCCAATATAGGAATCTGATCCTAAGACTGAGAGAAATGGCAGATAAGGGGAAGGGGATAAGTAGTAATTGACAGATGTTTTGCCTGTCAGTTGATGATGTTATGAAGATAGTTGGAGAACAGCCTTCTACTATTTTCATGTAAAATAAGGACATTGTCACACCATCCTCCAGTTCCAAGTGAAAACACAATCAATAGGTCAGTGTTTCTCAACCTTGGCAACTTGAAGATGTCCGGACTTCAACTCCCAGAATTCCCCAGCCAGCGAATGCGAATGCCAGTGAATGCGAATGCTGGCTGGGGAATTCTGGGAGTTGAAGTCCGGACATCTTCAAGTTGCCAAGGTTGAGAAACACTGCAATAGGTAATAGCAGCAAAATCCATTGTAGTTTAATTTTCTGTTGGCTCACTTTAAATGAGCTGAGGGAAAATTGCAGAAAATAATGCCCTAATATGTGGCCATATAAATTCATTTAGGTTCAAACTTAAGTATGTTTTTAAAGTATTTAAATAAAAGTTCATACTCTCAGTTGTTTCATTTTATATCTCCAATGAGGCAGACAATAGGCATTTAGCTGTAGTATACAACCCCAACCCTGGATTGCTGAATAAAAAGAGTTGCTAAATGCAATTTCAAATGATGTCTGCACTGTGCTGAACTATAGCTATCAATCTGAAGCAGGTTCCATGCAGTGGAAAGGAGAAATATGTAAATGGATACAACACATATGTGAAAATTCAGGTTAAAATCTTGTCCTTTAAATATGAGGATAATCCACAAATAAATATGGTGTGTTTTTATGTTTAGTATGGAATGCTTTTTATGTTACCAGATTTAAATATTGCTCATAGTTTGGGAGGTAAAGGGTATTATTATATATTTTGGTACTATATGTGCATGATATTATGTACTATGTACATTATTTGCATGGATCAAATTATCATTTGCAAGGAATTGACTGTAGATGTTTGTAGAGTGATACTATTTACTCTAGTCAAGTATTATATGGCTGGTTATTATTCCTCTAATAGGATATACACATGTTATTTCTTCATAATAGCAATCATTTTTCAAGAATATATTAATTTATGCAAAATTTGACACCATTTAAACTCTCCTTTCAATATTGTTTCTATTAAAACTTGATTGAAGTTGCCATGTTTTTCATTTTTCCATTTCCATTTTTTTAATATTAAGCCAAGGTAATTATGTTTTTGCTCCATTTGATTAACAAGAACATAAATTCAGCATAATGTCACTTGTCTTTGTACAATTATAATTTTGCAGCAAAAACTTGTGTGGTGTCCATCATTCTTGCCAGTAGTTGCATTCCCTGCATGGACACAGTAACTGTGACTTTATAAATATTATTTTACACTGCATTCTTAAGGTTTACTAAGTATACATAAATCTTCATTATAGCTCCCTTTTCTCTTCCCTCACTTTTATGTAGCATGATGTCAGTTTTGCCTAACCTCATTATTTATGTGAATAGCTGTTTCTTTCATGGAACAAGATATGTCATTAAAAATTACTTAAGGGTTTTCGCCCCTCTGGGAGGGTGCCAAAATCCAAAGTTGATGCAGAAAGCAGATATACTTCATTTTCAATAGTCACATGATTGCCATGTCTATGTAGAAATAATTTTATATTACATGAGTTAACCATAGTATAAAATTCTTTAAAATGAGTACTTAATTGTAATTAAAATTAGTTAAGCAAAATTTGAGAGTTGCACCTGCTTAATTCTATTTAAATATCTTTGTTCACTAAAAAGTATATGCTTCACTGCTCTTTTTAAAGCAGACCTGAAATTTTATGTCATTCTATTAGTTAACATATAACCAAAACTTACTGATGCACTTTTTACTAAATCAATCCTAACTCCCCCAAAAAATAATTTCAGATGAAAATATAAAAAATATAGAAATTACCTTGACTCAGAGGTGAACCAGCAAATTGAACCATATACTTAGGTAAGCTTAAAGTGTGTGTGTATGTGTATGTGTGTATTGTAAAAATCCCCAACTTTTTTTGTTAAAAACAAATCCTAAAATGAACAACGAAGTAACGAACTTCACAACTATAATGCACAGCAATCAAATACTAAATAAACATCTGTTTATTATTCTTGTTTTTTTTTACTTCTGCTCAAATGTTATCATTTTTGATGAGAGAAATACAATTGAAAACACTTTGAATAATCCAAAGTCTTTAATCATTCTGTTTGTTATTTAATTGATAGAAAAATTTAATAAATAAAGAAATTTGGAGAAAATTTTAACAATCAAAATATTATTATTTTTAAATGCTATTATATATTTATCAAATAACGTCCAAAATAGAAAATATTTTATTTTACAAAAATGTAACAAAGCAGATATTGTTGCATAATTCTTAATCCACATGCAAACCAAATGCAAACCATAAATTGTACTTTTTATTCTTTCTTTTGAATCAGTTCTTGGTTTTTTTCTGTGTGTGTTCTTTTCATACATATAAATACTTAAATTGTTAAAAAAAATAAAAGTTTGTTTAATATGACAATTTATTTAGCTCCTTGAATGCAATAAAATTTACAATTGTATATTACATTTATATAGGATAAAATTTTAAGTCATTAATGACTTAGGTTTTCACACAATGTGATCTAAGAAATCCAGTTGTGGGCCAGAGATAGTTCAACAGGACAGAATTGAAGGTAAAACTGTGTTCATTGCTCTCCATTTCAATGGAATTTAAGGCTTGTACCCTCTCAATAATGTAAATGGAAAATGTTTAACACTGAAAACAGAAGAATATGAAGACATGTTAAATATCTATGAAACAATGCCAGAAGAAGATCAAAACCTCTTCAATGTCACTACAGAGTGCAGGACATGAACCAATGGATTTCAGTTACAGGAAGATAGATTAAAACCAGTGGTGGGTTTCAAATTTTTTAGAACTTTTTCTGTAGGTGTGGCCTGCTTTGTGGGAGTGGCTTGGCGGCCATGTGATCAGGTGGGAGTGGCTTGCCAGCCATGTGACTGGGTGGACATGGCCAACTTGTAAAATGTGGTGAAACTCACTTAACAACATTCTTGCTTAGCAACCAAAATGTTGGCTCAGAAACTCTGGCATTTGAAGCACGCAAGTCTTAAAGCTGTTACAAGACCCTTGCACCCCTAACCCTTCAGAAAAAGGGGTATTCAAACTTGACAGCTTTAAGACTTGTGACTAATTCCCAGAATTCCTCCTCCAGTCATGTTGGCTCAGGAACTCTGGCATTGAAGCACGCGAGTTTTATAGCTGTCAAGTTACAAGACCCTTGCACCTCTAACCCTTTAGAAAAAAAAACCCAGAGGTGTTTTAGAGCTTTAAGACTTGTGGACTTCAACTCCCAGAATTCCTCCTCTCACTCTTCATCTTGATGATGTGCGGACTGGCGGAGGGAGGGAGCTGGAATTGGTTCTAAAGGCACTGTAGATTTGTGGAACCTCTTCTATAGAAGAGGATAGAACTGGCAGGAACCCACCCCTGATTCAAACATAATATATGAGGGGGGGGGGAATTTACTACTAATAAGACTAGTTCAGCAGTAGAATCCTACGATTGCAAGGAACTCAGCTACTGTGCCAATTAAATACTGCAGCATACCTGGGACCAAGCCAGTAAAGAAAAGCTAAATTAGACAAGTTACTCATTGTAGTTCAAAGCTCAGTTTTGAAATGTTGTTCTTTGGCTTTTACTTCACCAATTTAATAAACACTAAGATAGAATGTTTTATTTTTGTTATATTAACTACTTGGACAACAATTGAAAAAAATTGTCACCAGCAATTCAATATATAAATGGCGGCAACTTTAGTGTAGTGGTTAAGGCATCAGCCTAGAAATTGGGAAAGTGTATTAATTTGGTCTTAGGCACAAGTCAGTTGAGTGACCCTCGACCAATCATGTTCTATCAGACCTACAAAGAAGGCACTTACAAAAGTCTCTTTCCTCCTATTTTTCCCACAACAACCCTGCAAGGTGGTTTGGTCTGAGAAAGAATGACTGGCCAAGGTCCCCCAGCTGGCTTTCTTGACTAAGGCTGGACTAGAATTCACAACCTAAGGCCACAAGCGCTATATCAAACTGGTTCTTTAACTAGTTCTTTTTATATAAGTAATAGAAATAAACAAATAGCAGATTTATTTCCAAATTTGTTAATTAATAAGAAGCTTGTGAATATATAGTAGATTCTATACCAATATTTCATATTTTATCTGTAAAATCTATACAGATTACATATAGTTTCCTAAAATATACTTAAGATTTCCTAAATCTTGGGAAATCCCAGAAGAAATTATCAGGCGCTGGGGGCATCCACCCAAGGGTTATTAAGAGGCTTAAAGCTGAGTTTATGAATCCTAACTATAATATTCAATCTGCCTCCAGATTTACCATCTGTAATTGAGGACTGGAAGATGGCCAATGTAACTCCATTTTTAAGAAAGACTTATTAAAGGTCTGTCAGTTTAACATCTGTTATGGGAAGATAGTGGAAACTGCTATTAAATATAAAATTATCAAACATTTGGAGACATATTCAAGATGCCTTCACTATGAGAAAGTATTCTGTAATCTATTTGAATTTTTTGAAGTTGTTAATAAACATGTGGATAAGGACAAGCCAGTAGATATCAACTACTTTCATAAGCCCTTTGATAAAGTCCTCTATCAAAGAGTATCAGTAAGCTTAACAGCTATAGCATAAACATCTGGCTAAAATATAGAAAACAAAGAGCAGGAGTAAAGTGACATTTCTTAGAATGGACGTGTGTACCTAAGTGGATCTCCCAGGATTTTGTCCAGGGCTGGTGTTTTTTAAAAACATTTTAATAAGTGGTTTAGAATTGGGTGTAATTAATTGAATGACCAAGTTTCAAAATGGTAAATACAATAAGGGACAGTGAATAACAAAGGAATTTCTGCATATTAGGGGAGCAAGCTTCAGAGGTATAGCCTTTATTTTCATTGTACATCATGTATGCAGGGCCGTATTTTCCTATAGGCTAACTAGGCTTCAGCCTAGGGCCTCAAGATCAAGAGGGGCCTACATTCAAATTGTTAGCAAAATTAAAATTACACTATTCTAAAAACAGTGAACACTAAAACACTGAACCGAAAATAAGGAGAAATTCTATGCATATGACTAATAAACAAACATAAAAATGTATTGGTTAAGATCATTCCAGCGCCGCGGCAGTTGGGGAGCCCACCCACATTCCCGGCACCGGCAGTCGGGCGAGAGGTGTGGCCGCTCCCAGTAGCCACCCCGTCAACACGGAGCCCACCAGCGGCCAGGCAGATGAGGGCGAGGGGGCCGAGCCGGGCAGCTGAGCACAGCAGGGGAGGCAGCTGGCCTCGCTGCCTTTGCCGCAGAGCAGAGCCGCCCTCCATCGGGAGGCCAGCTATATATATTGATATATATTGATATATATCACAATAATGATGTATTTTATTGTCTCTCATGTAATTTACAAACTTAAAAATGGGAGGTGAAAGGGCCTCATAAGTGGAATAGCCTAGGGCCTCTTTTCATCTAAATCCGGCCCTGCATGTATGCAACAAAATTGGTTGTATACAATCTTCAAAACAGCATATTTCATTCAACATGAGCAAAAGATTGATACATACATACATTCATACAGTACATACGTATGTACCTACCTACCTACATATACGTATACGTATACGTATACGTATACGTATACATATACATATACATATACATATACATATACATATACATATACATATACATATACATATACATATACATATACATATACATATACATATACATACAATCTATTAATGTGCAGGTGGTGTGAGACTGAAATTGCTGAGAAGTGATGAGGAAACTTCGACTCTGAGGTTACCTTGGGTTGTTTAACAACGTCAAGGCCAACCATCCTGGGAATGGCATGCACGAAGGTAGCACAAAGAATCTCTACCAGAGATGTTCCCAAAAGAACTTCATGACTGATGAATAGACTCTAGCTGTCTGACTACTGGGGGATGGATTCTGGGATTATTTTCAAAGAAATATTGAATAAAGTGCAATGAAAGCAGTTCGTATTTGAGAAAGGGCTAGAAAAGAAAAACAGTTGCTTGTTAAAGAAAATGTTTTTTTTGTTTGTTTGAACAACTTACTGTATATGGCTCATTGGTCTGACTCTGGGTGATAAACAAGAATTTAAAAGGGAAAAACAACGTTAAATGTTCTTTGTGTTTTTATTGCTGTAAAATGTTTTTAAGATTTTAGTTGTAATATATAATTCTGAATTGTGAGCTGCCCAGAGTTGTTTGTTGAGCTGGGTGGCTATGGAAATCAAATAATAAATAAATAAATAAATAAATAAATAAATAAATAAATAAATAAATAAATAAATAAATAAATAAATAAATAAATAAATAAATAAATAAATAAATAAATAAATAAATAAATAAATAATAAATAAATAAATAAATAAATAAATTCATTAAAACAAATTTTCAGACATGATCCATCAATATGTGCAGATGTCCAAAAAAGTCATTCCATCTTTTAATCAGTAATAAACAAAATCTTTAAGTAAAGCCCAAAATATAATTGCCTAGTCAAATGTCTGAGGGAACAATCAGATCTTCACAACTTTATGACGGGGCAACAGCATCAGAAATACCCATATTTCCAGGTAGATGCTGTTTCACAGGGCAAGTGCCACAACATCGATGGGATGAATTTTGGGACATACAGATGGCACTGCTTAACGGAAGGAATCAAAGCATATTTATCCTGTCAGTTCTGATGAAGAGAAACAATTGCAGCCAGGTGGTTCCACAAATAATCTGGCCTGTGAAATACAGGTGAGATCCAACATCTTGAAATATACCCAGATGCCAATGCATCTCTGGGAACAGTAGTGTTATATGATGAACTGTATTATGGAACATCCAAAAGTGCCTGCACTGTCACATTGTGGATCAGTGGAGTTTCCAAATGTTCTTAAAGGAGATATCCTTGTCATACTATGAAATAATATAATGTATTATTGCACTTTACTGTTGGCACGTCTCAGCCTATATAGGCCTTCCTTACACTTTTCCAAGAAGGAGCAAAAATAAATCTCTTAAATCAAAGAATATTTTCAGTATCCAAGGAAAAATAAATGCAGATATGTTTTACCTACAGGCTTATTATAAAATCCTGACTATGCAATTAAGATGCAGCTGCTTGCAATTCATCACCTAACTTCCCAGAATTACTATTGGTGGATTATTTTAGTGCTTAGAATTATGCTAGCAGATGCAAACTGTGCTTATGTGCCAGGGTTATACTAATTAACAGCTGAAACCATGCAGTTTCATTTTCTATTTTCTTGCCTCTATTTTCTTTTATCTTTTAAACGATAACACAAGAAGAGTTCTTTCCTTTCCATCTGTAATATTGCTGATGGAAAATGCTGCCGAAAATATATCATTGTTCAAAAGGAAGCCCACATATAGCAAAACTTCGGGATGAACTGACATAGAATGAATAAAAATGTTTAAATTAGAAAAGGTGATGATGATAGACAATCAAGTCTGTAAGTTTGCAAGTTTAGAACTTTGCAGAGCAAAAATTAATCAGTAGTTGGTCTTTCTCCCTCAAGGCAGATCTGAGTTCAGATCGCTGAGTGTGTGCTCAGCAAACCAGTTGTTAAACCGGTAGGAACCCACCCCTGGAAAAGGTGAAAACATTACGTTAAAATTGGAATAGCTGAAATTGATGAAGTTGCCTCAGCTGTCAAGTGAAGGTGAGAAAAGCAATATCAGGAGGGCAGGTCATTAACAAAAAATGGTTGCTGAGTATGTTCATGACTCCTTTAAAGGATGTAACATTCAATCTATTCTGTCTCCCATTGCCACATGTGAAAACCTCTACATCAATGGGTCTCAACCTTCCTAATGCTGTGACCCTTTAATACAGTTTCTCATGTTGTGGTGACCCCCCCCCCCTCTCAAACCATAAAATTATTTTATGTTTTCTGTATTTTTTCAAAAATATGTGTTTTCACATGGTCTTAGGCGACCCCTGTGAAAGGGTTGTTCAACCCCCAAAGGGGTCCCGACCCACAGGTTGAGAACCACTGCTCTACATTTAAAATCTCCTAAACTTCAAGATTATTTAGCTTGTATAAATTTCAGTCTTCAGTAAAAAATAACGCTGCATTATTTTTTTCTAACTGTTTATTTTAATTGTTGCCATGTTTTATCTGTGTGCATATCAGAGGTGGTAGTCAGCCAGTTCTGATAGGTTCTGGAGATCCGGTAGTGGAAATTTTGAGTAATTCAGAGAGCCGTCAAATAGGCTGGCCCCACCCCCAATGCCTACCAGCTGATCTTCTTTTGTTGCCCTGAACAGGAGAACGGAGCTGGAAAGCAGGTTAGTGGGATGTGAGGGGAATGAGGATTTTGCAGTAACCTTCCCCCAGAAGTGGGGAGGGAATGGGGATTTTGGAGTAACTTTTCCCCAGGAGTGGGGACAGAGTGGGGATTTTCCCCAGGAGTGGGGACTTCCCAGCCATGCCCAAAAAGCCACACTCACAGAACCGGTAGTAAAAAATGTTGACTCCCACTACAGATGCATATGTATGTGTTTGTGCCTTTTGAGACAATGATAATTCATGGCAAGTGCCTGGACTAGTCCCTGCAGATTTTTTTGGGCAGGATTTCTGAAGTGCCATTGCTTTCTTCCTATGATTGAAAAAGTGACTAACCCGGGGTCACTCAACTGGCTTTGGGCATAGAGCAGGACTAGAACTCACAATCTACTGGTTCTAGCCTGATATCTTAACCACTGAATGAAACTGATTCCTATTTTAGCTATAGGGATGACATAATATAAATGTAGACACACATTTAATTTAATTAACAATCCAATCAAATTCTCGTGTTCTTATGTTTTATTTAACTATTTTATTTGAATTTTTAGGCCAGTTGCATTAAAAATGTTTCAAAAGAATGTTTTCTTTATCCTTTTTGCTTCTCTACCAGTTGTAAGTAATTTGGAGAAATTTCATTCTCAGGACTGCATCTGTGACAACAGAGGCAGCTTTTGTAAACAATGGGCAGTTTTCACGTTTGATATAATTATGGGGCAATGAATTGCTCGTGGATACTAAACTTGGACTCATTTTTGTTCAGAGTAATAAGTTCAGCTTCTGTTTGTAGATCCTGCTAATTTAGGGACACCACATGGCAAAGATGAAATGTGCCTGCAAATTTAATAGGAAATGCAATTACATGGATAAGCTTCGTTTCCCCCCGCCTCTCTCTTGCAAACTCAGAATTCAAAAAGCCTCTTTGCTCATGCTAGTCATTTGGAGCAAGATAATAAGTTTTATTGTTTGTGGTCATTCAGTTCTTTATCTCATCTCAGAAAAAGAAATAGAATATTAATTGTCTTTGAATGAAGCATTTTTGTAAGATATTCAGTTTTCTCTACTCCTACAGACTTAATTTCAGTGCCTGATGTTTGGACTTCTATTTATGTTTATTTGATTATTTGATAATTTTTGAAAATCACATAATCAAGATGACAGTGCATTGATGGTTCTTAGTGGGCCACGTGTGTGAAGAAAGAAAAAATGCCTGTTATTACCAATAGTACCATTGATATGCTTCACCATTATTGACCAGTCTTAATATGTTCTTGTTTGTTGCCTAAGCATACCAGAGTATCTATGTTTTTTCCTCATGTTGCTGAAATGTTGCTGAAATTATGCATACCTTATAATAATGCACTGATGATTAAGCATATAAAGATACAATAAATGCACATGATGTCTTTAGTAATTTAAAAAATAAACAATTTTAATTGTGATCTTATTATTTCAGTTACCAAATTTAGCTAAACAGCCTAAGAATTTATAAACTGTAACCTGAGCACTTGTACACACACACACACACACACACACACACACACACACACACACGTCCATCAGACTTAAATGATCACAAAAACTATGCAAATTGCACTTTCAGGTTTATGCATGTTTAAATATTCTAAAAATGTAAGTAAATGTATATAGCCACTCAGGGTCACTTAGCTGAATTGGGCAGCTATAGAAATTGAATGAATGAATGAATGAATGAACAAATGAATGAAGATTATCCTAAAATAACAGAAGAACCTAATCCTAAAATCTGTATATGTTTATTAGAATATTTTTAGTCACGCAAATTCTTATTAAATGATATAATCATTTTCCACCTTTAATACTTTCAGAATAGTCTAATACATGACAGTCTAATAGAAACTTTCTCTGCTTTTCTGAAAAGAAACAGCAGATGCAACATAAAATTTGGATGGTAGAATACATAATATCAGTTATGTTTACGGTTTCTAATTTTATCAGAATTCATACTTCTACTGTAAAACTATAAGTACAATCACATACTGTCAAAATCAATATAAACATATTTTACTATCAGTATATCATTATTTTAATAATGATACCTTTAAACACCTTTTATCAGTCTTACTAAGTATCAGGAAAATAATTGTCCTGCAGTCAGCCAACAGATAATCAAAACACTGTAGAATGTTTTGCTCGTCATTTTTAAATGTCGTAAACAAGTCCCTTGAAATATAAACTTTGGATTAGTATGAATTTAATCACAACAGAGATTTGTTTTCCTATTCTTTACATAATCCCATAAGGTATTTTGCCTTAATTGCAGTGAAATATTTGCAGAAAAAGAAAAATGTTGTCCATTTTCTCTGTTATCTAAAAACTCATAGGATCTTTGGCTGCATTTGGGTGCAAATATGAAAGGTTCTGCGACCAACAATTCTTCAGAAATTCAATAATATATTAAATTTGTAGCAAATCTCGTGCATGACATAGTTCCCTAGACTCTTGTTTCCCATATTTTCTATCTGAACCATCAGAAGAAATGCAATCAAAATAATTCCTGTGGTTTGATCAGTTTTAAGTAGAGGTAAGATTTCCTTGACTTTCTTGATAATTCTATGGACCCTCCTGAGCAACAGTATATAGGTGGTTGGGCAGTGAGGATGTTCTCTCACTCAAGTCTTAACCAGGCTATACTCAGATTCTGACCCAGAGAACATGAAAAAATGCAGCTACCTAGGCCATATCAGTTTTAAGCTACACTTTGTTAGACATAAATATATCTCTTACAGATGAGGTTTACTTCTTAATACCCATACATTTGAAATTATTATTAAGATGTTGGATCATAGTTTCATTTTCATTTTTATGATTACAGTGTAATGAAGCATATAATGTGATAATGTTCAATGCAGATGGAGTAATCATTTTAGAGATGCTATAATATTATAATTGCACAGTGTGTTTCTTCTGCGAAAACCAAAATTGGACAATCACAATATGAAAAGTGATTTATTAGGTTTCGTTTGCACCTACAATCTGTTAAAATGTTTTCATTGAAGAGAATTACAAAAAGAGAATAGAATCATGAAGAATATGTTTGGAGGTATGATTGAAAGGAAGATCGTATAAATAAAGGAAGTGTGGATAACCAAACATAGTACATATTTTCACTTTTACATATCTTTATAGTTAAGTAATTTTTATTCAGAAACATAAATGATCTTTTACTAGTGAAACCTTAAAGTCTAATAGAGAAATGGAAATGTCCCATTTATATTCATGGATAAACAAAGAATTTTAGGTAGCAAAATATACTGAAAAAAATAGATTCGGTGGTGAATTAACTTATCTTTGATTATATATATAAAACAATACTTTTTTAAAAAAATACTCTTATCTATGTATTTCTAAAACTCTTGTGTCTGTTTGATAATTTGTAATCTTCAGTTAGATGAACTTCTATATCAGTGATGGAGAACCATTTTGGTACCAAGGGCGCAAACTGGAATGTGTGTGCATGCACGTGCATGTATTCATGCTGGAGTGCTGGAAACCCAAAGATCAGCTGGCTGGTGCACATGCAGCTGGTCTTTGGGTTTCTGGAATCTGCATGTGTGCTGGCAGCTGGTCTTTGTGCTCGCTGGAACACCGGAAATCTGAAGACTAGCTGGCTGGCCCGCCTGTTTTTCGGGCCATTTTCAGGGCATTTTTGGGCCATTTCAGGCTGATTTTTGGCCTTTTGGCACCTGCGAAGACCAGCTGCCTGGCATGCATGCGCACTGGAAACCAGAAAAGCAGCTGGTGATGGCATGCATGCCCACAGAGAGGGCTCTGCGTGCCATCTCTGGCATGCATGCCATAGGTTCACCATCGTGGTTCTATATCATAGGGTAAAAACATTATCAATAAGGGTACCTCAAGTAGAGCAAAACCACCTTCCTACTAGCAAAGTCTTTGGTTTGGGAAGCTTACAGGGAGAAAGTTAAAAATATATCCAGTTTCTCTGTGCTTGCATTGTGATAGCCAAACATTCCATCTCTGGCAGCAGCTATTTAACTTCCTCCTGGGAAGTGGAAGGGAAAGAGGAAAGGAATAGAATAACTAGATTGGATGATTGTGAACAAGAGGTTTAGCAGACTATATCCGAACATGCAGTGGTAGGTTCCTACCGGTTTGGACTGGTTCAGCCAAACCAGTAATGGTTTGGCGGCCTGGGTCGCTGGAACCGGCAGTGACCCAGGCCTGTCACATCCCCGAACTGGTTCCCTGGTCAGCGCCGTTGGTGCCATCATCTTGTTTTTCAGTTCTGCACATGCACAGAACAATTTTAATGGCATTGCACATGTGCACACAGTGTGCACACGAGCAAATTGTCAGTGGTGCCTGCCAGAACCCACCCCTGCTAACATGGAAAAATTATGATGTTCAGTTGAACAGAAAAAGGTAAAAAATATCATCAAACCAAATATTAAGTTTTCTATTTACTCTTTCAAAAAAATCTGCACTACACACATGAAGTTAAGAAAATGTAATATGTCAAGGATTCTATGACTCTTCTTTACTCTTTCAAGGTCTCTTACCTCCCTCAGTGTTTGCTCTTTTAGTGATTTTCATGCCAGCACTGCATACTGATCCATGAATCATCACTGTATATTGCAGAAATATCTTACACTGATATTCTGATTGTTGCCATAATAATTTTGAACTTCAGGGTGACCCTTTTAAATGTCTTTCCACATTAATATTGGTTTGGACAGTAGCCCGAACCAGCAGATCAAATATGCTTATGGATGCTTCAGCTGTAAACTATATTAAACTATTCTTTACTGGCTGACAGATACCCAGGGAGAAAAAGTTTAAAATTGGCAATCGTTAGAACTGATGATTGTGGGACAGTCTTTGTTGTTCATGAAAGATGTACTGCTTTGTTTTGTTTTTTAATCTCATTGTGATCAAATATATTTTTGTAGCCCTGTAGATGTTTGATACACAAATATGTTGCACTAAATTCAAGACAAGAAGAGTCACCCAGATGTATTAAATGACTCTGTCCCAAAAAAATAATTTTTATAATAATAATAATTAGAAAACCCTTGTAGACTTTTTGTGTGAAATAAAAAAAAATGAACATATGTAACATGGTTTTGATGATTAAAAAAAGTAGATTATAGAAAAAAAGAAAGCTATGCTATAACCATAGAGAAAAAAGTAAATTTATATTATAACTGCTGCAAAGAAAATTGGAAGCTTTTTTTCCTGCCTGTCTGGCTTTGTCTTTTCCTTCCTTCCTTTTTTGGTTAATTCTTATATTCCTTTATTAAAATCTTAACAAATATTTACTGTAAAAATGACACTGCTGAGCTTGAATATTTTCAAGAATTCTGTTTATTTCATATGCTTTTAAAACATATATATTTTTTCTCATTTATGTAAATCGTGAAATATTACCATAATGAAAAAATGTGCTTTAAAACACACACACACACAGACAGACACAGACAGACACACACACACTCATTTTGCACTCTTGAACATGATCCAGTTTATAGGAATTTTTAGTTTGAGAATTGATAGATAAGTAATATTAAACACCATGAAGATATTTTGAAGGACACTATAGGAAAGACAGAGTGAAAAACTGCATTGCTCAGAGTGAATTCAAACATTGGCAGCACCCTCTTCGACAGATGGCATCCTTTTGTACATGAGATACAGTCTCATTGGGATCCATTAAATGATGAACAAGCCAATTCCTATAAATTCCTATATCCTTCCTAATCTTCTTATTCAGCAGCCTTTGGGGTGCTGCCAGTGCTGGAATGTTAAATTCCACTTAGGGGTCAAATGTTTTATGCATTCTGATTCAGTATGGCATCACATTTTATTCACTTCATTCCTTTCTCTTTTTAAAATAATTATATCAGCCATATTTTGATTTTGGAAAATTAAACTGATTTTCAAAAAGCACAGAGGGATAGAGCTTAAATTCTTAAATTCTAGGCCACAATCAATCATACCCATGTAGACCAGTGGTTCTCAACCTTCCTAATGCCATGACCCTTTAATACAGTTCCTCATGTTGTGGTGACCCCCAACCATAAAATTGGTCTCTTGGTTCCTAAGACCAGCGAAAATATGTGTTTTCTGATGGTCTTAGGCGACCTCTGTGATAGGGTCATTCGACTCCCAAAGGGGTCCCGACCCACAGGTTGAGAACCACTGATGTAGACCAACACTTCAATTGAATCCATAAAAATTAATAAAGATAGTAGGAGTAAATTTTAAATTTACAGTATTCTGATGTGAACCCGTGTTTTTTCCACAAACCAAGCTAGATACGATCCATCTTCCTTTTATTCTTCAACAAAAGATAATTTATAGCTGAAACTACTTGGATAAAAAGTTCAGTCTTAATATTTGAATCATACTGATCCAAAGTATGCTAATTGCAGAGACAGCAGAGAGGTTTCTAACAGATATTTTATATTTCTCCCATAAATGATCTGAAAATGCAGTTCACATTCACTGTTAGAGTATGATGTAAGGTGGACATGTTAATATGTACAACACTTGCATATTATTTTCACGAATTCACAGCATATTAAAATCTATAGCCACCCACCTTTTTAAAATGTCCTGACAGTTTCACTAGGTAACTATTGTACACCAACAATTTATAAATCTCTATTTGAAGATAATGGTAGCTAGAACAAACAACTCAGAATTTAAAATTCTTCTGAATTGCTGTTGTGTATTGGAGGACAGACCTCATTTTGGCCTTGTATTTAGCTTTTGAAACCAGTAACTTGTTCTAGCCTTTAGGAAAATTGATGTTTATTATTTTTTCAAATGTATATTCCTTCTATTTTCCTAACATCAATATAATTTTGAAAGGTGGAGCATTTCAACTTCATAACTACTAAGAGGAAAGAGCTCAAGAGCATTCTTGAGATTCTTATATAATAACAAGGCCTGTTTCTACCAAGGCCTGTTTCTGTTTTTAAATATAGTTCTGAATATTCCATTTATATAAACTTAACATTTGCATCAACAGATCAACTGAGACAAGAATCAAAATGTCCAACTTCAACAGAATTAGGTAGTACTTAGCACTTTAGAAAGTGTTCTAATGCTTAGATAGGTGGAAGTAAAGAGAAGAAAAGGTAAAGTGGCTTAGACCAGTGGTTTTCAACCTGTGGGTTGGAACCCCTTTGGGGGTCAAATGACCCTTTCACAAGGGTCACCTAAGACCATTGGAAAACACATATTTTTGAAAAAATACAGAAAACATAAAATAATTTTATGGTTGGGGGGTCACCACAACATGAGGAACTGTATTAAAGGGTCGCAGCATTAGGAAGGGTGAGACCCACTGGCTTAGACTGAAGGAATAGGATAGGGACAGATTGTCATGGAGAAAGAATACCTCTTTTGTCACTAAGAGTCATCACTATTTTTACTGTGTTCAGTGATACATTTTTACAAAGATAAACAAAATCCAACACATGAAAAATGTTTATTATTATAATCATCATTATCACCAGTTTTATTTATTGTACATATTATAAACATAAAAGTGATAAAGATATTGAGTCCAATAGATATTTGTTGATGTTCATATTGTTGCTAACTATTCATAGCAAGAGTCTTGAAAATATAAAGAAGCTTCATATATTGTTCATATAGCGATTTCACATATTTATATAGTTTCATCTTCCTATTTACTTAAAATCAGTACATTTCTAAGGAAAATATAATGATGTTAACAAGCAAATATATAGGTCTGTTTGCAGAACATGTAACTATTATCATAATTGTAATCTTGTAACATAGATATTAAATTTAAGCCCATAGTTCAGGCAATTATGCATTTCTTCACCTTATTGTAACACATTTCATATTTTTCAAATAGCCTTTTGGTTCCTTTCTCACCTTTCACAATGTAAATATCTCATTTTACTATAGCTGGAAATATTCCATATTGGATTTTAAGTTGTCAGGTTTACATCTTACAATAAACTGACTGGGTTATAGAGGTTATTTCACAGCCTTCAGTATGTCTCAGAGATTTTGGGATATCAGGTAAAAAAAACTTTAAAACTTTCTTTTTTCTTTCCATACTGTAAAATTGAGAATATGTGTAACATTCTATTTTTTAATTCTAAAAATTTTTCTGGTTTTTATACAGGTATATAGTTTGCTACATTGCACTGTCTGGTTTTTTTGTTTGATTTGATTTTTTATGTTCTAGTTTTTTCTCATTTGAAAAATATTAATTTCATAACTCTAATGTTGTTTATATGATGGTCTACCATGATAGATCAGAGGGGAGTCTGTTCAGTGTCCTACAGGGAAAATTGAGACATCTGTGTGTAGCTTTATGGTTGGATGAATTCCACCTAATCCTTAATAGTTGTTTGTTTCCTACTAAATACAATTTTGTGTTTACCATGGAATTTGCACTAGAGACTCTGACAACATTTGGCACATTCCTTTAGGTCAGTTTAGCCAGCATAATTTACAGCTTCTTCTTCATAGCTAGATTTCACTAGTTATAAATACTAGTTCCACACAGACATTCATGAGAGATCACTGGGGTTGATTTAGGATTTGTGTGAACTATAGCTCTAATTGTACAGGGGACAATTACCTCCTGTCCTACAAATAACATATTAGAAAGTAGATATTATATTCCCCTTTTCACAGTCAATCTGTTTAGCTGAATGCTCAAAGATGGTTTGAAAGAATAGCCAACAGCAAATAATTATAGTGGAATATAAACTGCATTTTAAATCCTTCCCCCCCAAATAAACTAATTACTTTTTAAACTTCTTTTAAATGAGAGCTAAAGCAACAATATTTGTATTGGGATTCTATCTTTACAGAGCATCGAACAGTGTAAGAATGTGAATTTTCACAAGTTTCCTTGTAGCATACATAAGCATAGACCAGCATTTTAATATACTCAGACTTGATTGGATTACAAGTGTGATAGTTTTTAGATTGCTGGACTAGCTTGGGAGACAAATGGTTAAAATTACTATTTGACCATCTATGTCACTGAGTGAATATTTTGTGAGAGAAGACAGGGGAAGTAAAATGAGTTAGACCTGTATATATGGACAGTCAACAACTGGCCATTTTGGAGACAGATAGTGCTGCCATCTGCAAACACTAGATTTGTTAAAGAACAACTTGCACATGATTACAAATGTTGGCCGAGATCTTTCCCGCAAGGCAGATTTTTCTAACCATATTGTATTTTATATTTATTTATAAAGATGGTCCCAGAATGAAAACAGCTGGAGAACTTTACTATTTATATACTTATTTTATTCAGTCTATGTATACAATTGGCATTTTTGCAGAAGGGATAAAAGACTTTCCAAGTTACTAAATCCAGTGTAAAGAATCTGCACATGTACTATATCTTCTCTTTCAGAAGCAGTTAACTGGATGATGCTCCATGAACTCTTGAAATGTTACAGTGCAACCTTGTCTAACAACTTAGTGCTACAGGATAAAAAAATGACCTTGCAGAGTATAAAATGGATGAATAATGTGTGTTTCCATAGAACCTGTTGCTGTGATCCGTAATTAGTAGAAAACCTTGAGCACAGTGTTTGATTTACTGAGCTGAAATACTTTGCAGCTCACGACTGTTTATGACAGAGTTCAGCACAAGAAGTTTTGGTGCTAAATCTAATTTTTGTCAATGAAATCCCTTTAGGAAGAGAGATTTATGTTAAGCTGCTTTCAGCTTCATTCCCACAGGAAACCATAACCAGATTTCTTTCTTCACCTACTTCACACACTGAGTACTGTTGATATCCTCAGTCCCCCACCTTTTCCCTTTTGCTTGTCTTTTGTCTGTTTCCACAGTCCTCTTGCTTTATAATCACTCACACTCATTTATCATTGGCTTGCTGGCTCTTCGTGCACTATCTTCAATTTTTGTCATGGTGCAATGGTACATTACAAATACAATTAAACCTTTTATGATACTGTGGCTTTTGACTATTGCATCCCAGCTTCAAGGTTGAAAGATTTCTGATATTACTGCTGATACCAGTTCTTTCCCATTTATCGGCAGTGTCCGGACTAATGCAGAAATGTTGCATTAATTAAAGGAAGCATCAAGTAATACTGCTGTTTTTGCCAGTCTGACACTGAATTGAAGCCTGATGCCTGCTCATGTTTTAAGAGCCATTCATCACACATGTCATCCCAAAGCAGCCAGCTGTCTGAGCAAAGCCTCATTTACATTTCATCAGCCACAGTCTCCTTCTTCTTTCTCAGCTATCCTTTGTATAGAGAGCTTTGGTTTTTTTAAAAGAGCCCAGTCTTCAAAAAACAGCTTAGCAAAAATTAGTATTCCATTTAGAAAGATGATTTTACTTTAGTTCAAAGGTCTCTGTATTGAACAAGGGAATATGTGTTGCAAAAACCTATCTGGACACAATCTGTCTGTATACAAAATAAACACTGTTTTGTGCAACGAGGCACCAATTTGCCTAATACTGAATATCTGAAATAATGAAATGTTTTGTTTTTGAATGATTCTAAATAGATTTGCAATTCTAAAAATACTTTTGTAAAAAACTTTGTATTAAAACTTGGTTTTATTCCATTCCTGATCCAAACTGTTGAACATTATAATTCATTTTTCAATAATTAAAACTTTTAAGTACTCTTTGACTCATTTTTAATTGGGAAAACTATCGCAACCTGGTATTCGGTCTCAGATTGAATACCTGTATGTTGTTCCTCTATTTTTGAAGGAGGCAGAACTGACTATCACCCAAACAGTTTATTGACTGCTAATAGTAACTTGTATGCTAAATATTTATTTTAGAAATTAGTGACATGGAAAAAAACAGGAAAATATAATGCTGAAGCTCAAACTCATTTAGTATAGGGAAACAACCCTGGATCAGTGCTTGGTTTTAGAATACATTATTTCTCTAATATCTAATCTTTAATATCAGAAAGCCAGTTTGGTCTAGAGAACTAGTTCGATCTAGTGGTTAAGGCAACAGGCTAGAAACTGGTTGTTCTAGTCTTCCTTTTCATATGAAAGCTGGCTTGGGCCAGTCACTCTCTCACAGCCCATCTCTCCTCACAAGGCTATTGTTGCGAAGAAAATAGGAAGGAAGGAAGGAATATTAGATATGTACCCACTTTGAATTAAAGATAAAAATTTAAAAAATTGAATTAACAAATTATACAAATACTTATCAGTCCACAGAATAATTCTTAGGGCATTCAAAACAGCTGTTGACCTTTTTTCTAGAAAATTAAAAAAGGTCAACTATTTACTATGGTTTCTACTTTCAAGGGTGTTAAACCAGGTACATTTTAGCCACTTTGCTATGTGAGTTTTTTTATCAATGATATTGTGAGGAAAAACCCCTCACAAAACCAGAATCTCACCTGCCAGGTCTAGCTAGGAGATCTATTGCTTTACTACTAGAGCAAATGATGCAGTCCTTATCTCAAGCACATATTGGACTGAGAAAACCATTAAGATCATTAAGACCTATTGGACTAATAATGACTGGTTATTAACTAATTAAACATTGTATTTTCAATTAGACTCCCTAGAAATAAATGGTAGATTAATGGGAAGGTTAATCACAGGTCCAAATTTTTAAATACCTCTATTTTTCCCCACCATCTTATAGACACCTGATCAGTCCAAAGTCAAGATTTTAAAGGGGACAGTAAAAAGATATCTTGAGATGTTTCTCTGTAAAAGTTGGTAGATTAAAGCCCAAAATATGCTTTCAAATATCTGCCTAAAAGCACACAGGAATGCTAGAATTTGTACATTGTACCAGAGATAATAATCTCCAATGTAATTTCATCCAGGTTCCACCTTACTTTATTTCAGTGAGACCAGAGAAAAACATTCTACCTGCCCATTATTTATTTAATATTGCAGCACGAGTTTGTTTATTAATTAATTAATTAATTAATTCATTCATTCATTCATTCATTTATTAAATTTATTTGCTACTCATCTCATATTGAAAAAACTCTGGATGATTTACAGTATTAAAACATTAAAATTCTATTTAAAAATACATATTTCTAAAACAATAAAAATGGAGATCACATTATAGTTAAGAGATGGAAAGGGAGCAAAAAGATGGCAGAAAAAGGTGGGATTGCTTTCTAACTGATCAACAACTTCCAGTGTGATGCCCTGAAGAGCCAGGTCTTCAGCCTTTTGTGGAAGGTCAGGAGGATGGGAGCCAATCTCACTTTGGAGGTGAGAGCAGGAGCTATTCCTTGTCCTGGACACCACCAGCTGGAATTCCTGACTGAGAGTATGCTTCTTCTGCCAGTGTGGGGGCAGGGGCAGACCCAGACCCAGTGGGGTGAGATGTAATCTGGACCCAAAGATAATAACTAACACCTTGAATTGCACTGGGAATAAGTCTGACAGCCAGTGCAGCTTGCAAAGCAGTGGTATAACATAGGTCACCCTACGGACCCCAAAAGCTGAATTAGTGCAGGGAATCCTGATCCAGGAAAGGCCACAACTGGTGTATCACCTGAAGTTAGGGTTACTGTTCTGTAGGGAGAACCAGGCGGGCAAGGAGTGAGGCAAGACAGGCTGATTAATAATAATAGACTTTATTCGGCTAACAGCTAACAGCAATGTGTGAGGCAACTCTGGAACCGGCAACAGGGAACTCTTCATTTGATAGCTCTTTATATAGCAGCTGTCAAAGGGGGCAGCCAATTGCGAGGCTTCATTCTCCTGCTGATGGCTGTCAAATGATTAGCCAATCAGGAGAGTCTCTGTGTTGGCACGCTAGCAAAATTAAGACGCAACACTTCTTTCCTCCTGAATGGCGCATGTGTAATCTTGTAGATACACAGGGCGCCTGTGGCTCCACCCAGATCATCTCAGTTCAGGGGCAGATACCGTAGGAGGAGGATGTTGCTGATCATGCTCTGGAACTCCCGGCAACTGCACGGAAACTTCAACTGGAGACTCCACTCTCAGCACAGTTCCACAGGTGAAACTGTTTCCATTGTTGGGGTGTAGAGCAGATTGTGTGGACTGGAGTCACCAGGGAAGACCGTGGCTTCCGCCAGGTCTGGTTGGAGTCAGTTGTGCTGTGGCCTGATTGAGGTGTACTGCCACCCTCGTAGTTGGTTAATGCGGTGGCACCAGATTTAGCCATTGTCCAGTCGGACCCTATAAGAGCAGGGTCCAGTTACTTGTATTATGTGTCCATGTAGCCACCGAGGTTCACCCCCATAGTTCTGAGCATATACCCAGTCCCCTATTTCGAAGATCCGGCATGGCTCGTTGAGTCCAGGGGCTTATCGATAGAATAGCTGGGCTGCAGCTGGTCCAGAGATGTCGGCCCATCAACAATTTGGCAGGGCTACAGTTGGTGGCCAGGCATGAAATTGAGTGTTGGACCAGGAAGTATTTGTCCACTTTAGCTTGCCAGTCCCTGGGGTCTAACCTGGCTATGGCCTCCTTGACTGATGTTATTGTTCATTCCACTATGCCATTGCTGGCTGGGAGAAATGGGTCAATCTTGGCATGGCAAATTCCATGCCCAGCAAGGAACATTTGGAATGGGGCTGAAGTTAATTGCAGACCGTTATCTGACACCAAGGTGTCAGGGTAACCATGGGTTGCAAAAAGTCTGCGTAGAACTGTAATCGCAACCTCAGAAGTGGTTGATGCCATAAGGGCTAATTCCACCCATTTGGAATAGGCATCAATCACTACCATGAAGGTCTGCCCGTGGAAGTGTCTAGCAAAAGCTATGTAGATTTGTGATCACAGACCTGACTGGAGCCACAGGTGGTGCCACCCGAGACTGCTGGCATTGCCGGCATCTAGCAACCCAACTGGTGATTGCCTGGTGTAATCCTGGCCACCAAACATAACTCTGGCCCATCGCCTTCATCTTGATGATGCCATGTAGGCAGCTCAAGATAGGCATTTGTAATTTAGACAAGACTACTATCTTGTTTCCCCATAGCAAGCACCCCCACTGTACTGACAGCTCATGCTGTCTAGTCCTGTAAGATAGGATCTCTGCAGGTACCTGTTCCTGAGGCCACCCCCTCCTCACCCAGTCGAGAACCTGAGCCAGCACCCTATCCTTTGCGGATTGCCTGGTGAAGTCAACTGCTGACAGGGAACTGAAAGGTCCTCGACCAGCAGAACTGAGAAAGCAGGGGCTAGGTCATTTATTGTGGCTGGGAGTGGGCAGAAGATAAAGGCATCATCATGTCTTACATTTTTTTCTGGCCAATGCATTAATTTGTAATTATATACTGCCTCAACATGCGAGGGGACAGTCATGATAAATATATTAAAGCAATAGTTTTGTGTAATAGTTCTTAAGAAATCAAAGCCATTGCCAAAAAGGATCAATAACTGCATGAAATTGTAGCTAACAAACCATTTTGGTAATGTGTTTGATTTCTTAGCGCAAATGCTGGAAAAAAACTATTGTTTCTACACTTTTATTATTTGTAAATTATACCACTGATTTAATGGAAATTGAAAATCAAACTGAACCTTTGTTCAAATAAGCAAACACACAAATAAAGGATAATTAACAAAATATTTAAACAAATGATTTCAATATTTTTGGATGCTAAAAACCATGAATACTAAGTTCTTCTTATGCTATCATATTGTAGCAGGAGAACTATGTTAGGCAAAATAAATCAGAAACTGGTAGCACCATTTCTGTTTAATAATGTAGGACTTAAAGGAAATCAAGAATCAGTTCGACTTTGTGCATCTGAAGAAGTAAGCTGTAAATTCATGAAAACTTATGATTTTACATGTTCTACCTTTCTGATTTCAAGGGTATTCTAATATAACTGCAGCTAAAACCTTCCCAAAGAAATGGTCATATCAGTATAAAATTACGTGGAAAAATGTATGTACTCCATCCCCTGTGAAATCCATAACTTCATAGAGCTCTTTATTTATACTTTAGATGTAGAATAAACAAAAATTATGCATTTAAATTCGTTAAATGTCATGATTATTTAAAATTATAAATTAAATCAGTACTGAAGCTGTCAAGTACCCAATTCTCTCCTCTATTATTCGTTCTCTTGTTTCTCTGTCATTTTTTAAAACGTGTGTGTGTATGTGTAAGTATCACTATTCTAAATTTATGTCATTAGTTTGCTTTCCAGGGAGTGAACCAATTTGCCTTTCATAGATTAGTCTGTGCTTCATTAGGTACTGGTTTAATCTTTTATTGAAAGGCCAGAAAAAAATAAAGAGCGGGGGAAGGAAATGTACTCTTAATAAATATATTTCTTGTCATTGTCCCACTCAAGGATATTTCATTCCCAGTTAGTCCACTGGATTATTTTCTGGTAAATGTTTGACTTTAAAAAAAATGAGTTTAGCAACTGTAGGATAATCTCTAATTTTCAGAACATTAAACAGGTCTGCAATTCACTGTCCTTTATGATTTTGATAAATTACAGAATGATATGTGATAATAGGTGCTTGTAATGTTTCACATATTTATTATCATGAAGTAACTATTTCATGGGATGTGGTGGCAAAGACGCCAAGCTTGTTGATCAGAAAGGTCAGCAGTTTGGTGGTTCGAATCCCTACACAATGAAGTGAGCTCCCATTACGTATCCCAACTTCTGCCAACCTAGCAGTTTGAAAGCATGTAAAAATGCAAGTAGAAAAAATAGGAACCACCTTTGGTGGGAAGGTAACAACATTTTGTATGCCTTCAGCATTTAGTCATGCTGGCTACATAACCATAGAGACGTCTTCAGACAGCGCTGGCTCTTCGGCTTTAAAACGGAGATGAGCACTGCCCCCTAGAGTCAGGAATGACTAGCACATATGTACGAGAGCAACCTTTACCTTTACTTTTAACTATTTCATTAAAAATTACTGTAATCACTACATAGTTAATTGTATAGCAGTAGTGGGTTCTGGATCCCGGTGCAACCGGCACGGTGCAACAGGGCCAGGCATCCACCAAATGAATGTGTGCAGCATGCATGCACATGCACACACGTGCCCAGTGTGCACATGTGTACTTACTGCCTGTGATGCTCCAGCTGCTTGTCATACAGCTCAAATACAGATAAGAAGTGCGGGCGGGTGGGCCCTCTGGAGCACCGTACCGGAATGGTACCTGGTGCTCCCAACAGGCACCAGTATGTTGTAGCCCACCACTGTTGTATAGGCTTGTTTCTGTCATAGAATAGAATAGAATAGAATAGAATAGAATAGAATAGAATAGAATAGAATAGAATAGAAAAGAAAGAGACCTTGGAGATCTTCTAGGTCAGCCCCCTGCTCAAGCAGGAGCACCTATACATTTCAGATAAGTGACTCTCTAGTCTTTTCTTTAAAATATCCAGTGATATAGCACCCACAATTTCATAAGGCAAGCTGGTTAATTGTCCTCACTGTTAGGAAGTTTCTCCTTAATTCCAGGTTGCATCTTTCTTTGATTAGTTCCCAACCATTGTTTTTTGTCCTGCCTCTGGTACTTTGGGGAATAATTTGCCCCCATCTTCTTTATGGCAGCCCCTCAAATACTGGAATACTGCTACCATGTCATCCCTAATTCTCCTCCTCCTTAGACTAGCCAAACCCAAATCCTGCAGCCGTTCTTCATATGTTTTAGTCTCTAGGCTTTTGATCATCTTAGTTACTCTTCTCGTTGTTTAGGGATACATACATACAATAAATCTAGACTATGATAGTTTATCCAATAAGCTTTGGTTAGAAAATATACTGGATACATTAAATCCATAATATGTTCCTTGATATAACATCTATAATGAGATGAACCATATTTTTCCAGCATCTTAAATTTTAGAGTGCAATAAGTTCAGAAATATTACTGCATAAACACAATTCAATATTATAAATTTAGACATATTAATCTTTATTCACTAAATTGCCAATTGTGCAAGTACTTAGGATTCAACTATATTACTTTTAATGTTGTTAGTGGTAAATTTTTCATGTGACTGTAGAGAATGAAGGCAGAGGAGATTTTAATCTGAGCAATTTCCATACAACTGTTAAGAGAAAATTTAAAAGCTCTTGAAGGTGGACTAATGCTAACTTGCCATCCCTTTTCCCAGCTGAACAAATAAGAGGAGCTACTAAACTGGTAAGACAAATTAATAGTAATAAGTACATTCATAAAAGGACTTTCAATTTTAGTACTAAAAGTACCCTATTATGTGTGCCATAATGTAAGTTAAAAATTGCACTGATAAGTGGTAGTGTTGAAATTCATTTCTATAACCTATTATGTTCTTAGCCATCCAGACCAGCACTCAGTCTGGCTTTTCACTAACCTTTAGCTCACCACCATCGACAATCAAATACTAACACCTTTCTGTTCCCAGGGGTTCCTTAATTAGCATCACCTGTAGTAGGCTATTCTTGAAGCTGCATCATCAGCAAAACACACCTGCTTTAGCACCTGCAGGTAGACTAAGGTTTAATGTTTTACAGCTCCTGGGCATCTCATCTGTCTGCTCTAATGCAATTAGAGACAAGAACTGTGCCTGAATACATCTCATCTTCAAAGAGCCACTAATCCTGATAATTATGGCCTGGATGAAGTAAAATGATAAATGACATTATAGACTTATACTTCAGAGAAAATATTTCCTTGCTTTATGTTTGAGAAAAATATTTGGTGCAAGATAGAACTTAACATTAGGCTATTCATTGCCCAACATTTGAAATTATTAATAACTTCTTAATTTTGCATTGGAATTACTTTTGTAATTAAAATTGAGCTCATTTGATTTGTGGAATATATATTACTTCTGCAATAGATTATTGCATAAAGATTGGGCTAACTGCTTATTAATAATTCAAATATGGAAATTAGATAATGGGAATTTACAGTACTATACACTTAACTTTTGCAAACAATTGATAGTTTTGGTGGGGATAAATGTTAAGTTCATATCATTTCCATTTTCTACTGATATTTTAAAACACCGATAGATAAGAGGGAGCCTTCTTAGTCTTAGATTGCATTTTACCTAATCTATTATACTGATCTTGCATGACATACAAATTATGCCTGTGATTTTGAACATAAAGAAACACAAATTTAAGTGCACAAATGTTTTTGTAGGCTTTCTGCACAGAAAACTAGTTCAGTTTTTTAAAAGTTCATGGCTAAAGAAGAGGACTGGTATCTAATATGAAGACCTTTATAATTGTTGATAGATAGATAGAGACACAGAGAGACAGACAGATCCAGCTGTTGTTATGTTGTTACAGATATAGATATTGTATCTTTGGCACATGGTGCAATAGGTTTGTCCCAAGATTAATTCAGACAAAGAAGAATGGACATTCTTCACTTCTTTATATTAAGGAATATATATATACTATATATATATATTAATGAATATATATACTATTTTCATTTCATGTAAAATGTTAAAGAAGTTGGTGTGATGTATGTGTTGCAATCATACACATGCTTTTAGGAGTTGTTCAAATTGTTATCTGCACACAGTAAATATTTTATCATCATCATCATAAATTATTAAAAACTCAAATTTCCAGAAATCTAAATTAATCTTGTATTTAACATATTTATATGACCCATGATGCACAGTGATTAGAATACAGTATTGCAGGCTACTTCTGCTGTCTTCCAGGGTTCAGTCCTCACTGAATCAAGGTTGACTCAGCCTTCCATCCTTCCAAAGTCAGTAAAATGATGACCCAGATTGTTGGGGGCAATATGTTGACTCGGTGCATCACTTAGAGAGGGCTGTAAAACACTGTGAGGTGGTATATAAGTCTAAGTGCTATTGCTATTGCTATATAATTTTCCCCCAACATTCTTTATTAATAAATAATTTAGTTTATGCTATCCACCTATGTGAATTTAATCTTCAATTACAAGTTCCATTTTAAGATTAAAAAATAGATTCATTTCAAAATGATTTTTAAAAATTCAATAATAATTTTACACTTTCATAAGAGTATAATCTTGCATCTTAATTACAAAATTCCATATCCCGCATTTGGGGATTACAGTGATTTGAAAAGTGCTTACTTCATTTTTTCCCCCAAGCAAACACATGCTTAGCTTTCTCATCACCATAATTGCTCAGTTTATTTATTTATTTATTTTTATTTATTTATTAATTAGACTTATATACCGCTTCATAGAGCTTTCAGCCCTCTCTAAGCGGTTTACAATTTTTTTTTAGCAAGTTGAGTCAGCAACTTGCCCCCAAAGTCCGGGTCCTCAGTTGCCAGTACTATAATATTTCCTATTGTCCTTTTTTAACAATTAGTATATTTTTTAAATGAATATTTCATAAATTTTGGTTCCAAAATTTGACAGAAAATTTGAAAAATCTGGTCAGTCCAGAATATACTGGAACTATACTGGTTTCTATCAAATTCAAACTATAAACCTTCTCCTTCAATTTGCTTTCAAATCTCCACTGATTGTTGCTATCAAACGTCTGTAAGCTTATTTAGTAGGTCCTGGGAAATGGCTGCCTTTTATTCTTTCCACAATCTCTATAGCAATCTTTGCTTCGGTGAGAGGAAGCAATCATTCCATTACTCACAATGGAAAACCAGCAGTTGTCAGGATACAGTTCTTGCAATCAGCAACTATTCTGAAAATTGTCTTTTCAACTCAGATGACTGAAAACACAGCCACTTAGAACACCCAGGTTTTTTTTAAATGTCTCTTCCTTGTCTCTTGCTCTGTTGAATTGTACTGCCCAACTTTTCTTTAGTCTCTTGTTATCCCATTCAGTGAGTTGGTTAGGTCCTCTTTCATATATACATGAACTAAAATGAATAACATGTACAATTCCAGAATAAAGACTGTATAAAATGTAAAGTACAGATGATATATGGAACAATTCCACAGCTATTCAGTTTCCCAGTTCCTAAAATGACAAAACTACTAATAAAAGTATATCATTTTTAGCAGCTCCAGAAATAATAAAATTTACAAGTATGGATAATGTTTCATATCCTTGCATGATCTCAATATTCATCATGTGTGTGTGTGTGTGTGTGTGTGTGTGTATGTATGTATGTATGTATGTATGTATGTATGTATGTATGTATGTATGTATATCAAATAATATTGATTGAAACCTTTATCATATGTAAGATTAAATGGAATTGAACAGCCCATTAGCAAAACTTGCCTTTACAGATAGCTGTGGATAAGCCGTGTCCAAACTATTCGTGGACTTGTGTTTCAATTAGTATGAAAGAAAAATCACACTTTCAAAAATCACTGTATTTGTTTTTAATTCATTTATTCAATGCAAGTGATATTGATTTCATCTTAAATTCAATTATGTTAGGAGGACATATTTACTGGCATTCTGGATGGAAATAAAAGAATAAAGAGGATATGATTTCAGAAGACAAATAGTTTATGGATAGAGAGGTAACTAAAGTTATAAGATTAAATTACTTTCCTGGTTTTTTTAATTAAAGAAATCACATTTTGGAATAATAATCTTGGATGTCATAGCACCACCACCACAAAATGTGGGACATATCACCATAGTTCTTTGAATGATGTAGTCCTAACAAGGAAACCTCACTTTAATAATTGAGACTTTGAGCTATTGTATCTTAAATTTCTCCCTAACCCTAACCCTAACCCTTACTAGAGTCCATAAGTCATGATTAAAACAAATCTTAGTTTAGTGCAATATATAAACAAATTTGTTAAAATTCTGGAGCCCAAGCAGCAACTTTTCATGTATTGCTATTTCAGCAGTTTTAGGGCTCTCAAAAATTGAAGAGTATTATTTCTCTAACAAATCAGTGATTCAAAGAATTAGAAATAAAACCATTGATTTAAATTTCTTGTTATTTAATTGATAGCATTCAATGGTTACAAAGAACTCTCAGTGAAAATATTAGTTAATATTTACTTGATTGCAACTGTCTTTATTTACAAAAATATTTTTAAAGTTAGAGCACAAAACCTTCTGAGTTTAACTTCTCTTCATCAGCAATATAATGTAGTTGAACAGGAAAATGCTGTACTAATGTCGGTGATTTCTCAGAGACATACATGCATACTTAAAAGCTTTTATTAAGTAAGCCTGTTGAAATATTTAATAGATTATTATTTTACTGTACTTTAAATTTCTAATCTTATAAAGTGTCATAGGAACGGCTATAATAAGAGAAATAGCTACACATTCTCTTTCCTATAACTCCATGGTACAACTGTTTCATTTTCTAAGCAAGTGAATTCCCTTGATCTTCTGCCTGCTGTGCTGTCCCTCTGGTTTGCTTGTTCTATTGTTTTTCCAACAGAGTGATACATTGCTGTATCTTTTTTGCTGCAGTTGAAGTAGAACCATCCATCATCCCAATCATTGCAGCAAAGGACCTTATGGACTGGGAGTAAATTATGAAGCTATGGGAAAAGAAAGAGAGATATTACTTTTTCCCCCTTATTATTATTCTTTTCCCCCACAGAAATAGCTATTTTCTTCTAGCACTTTTCTCCAGATATTATTCCTGCTTTGTTTGAAAACGTGATAAGCCAATGCAGCAAAACAATATAATTGTTTTTCAGAAATGTGATTTATTTAATCAATCTAAATACATTTTATATATTCAAGGCCAGTTAGTGTTTTGCTTGCATTTGACTTTGTGCTCAGTTGTGGATTTCTTGTTGGTACAATCAAATACTAAAAAAAGAAAGCCCTGTCAAAATTCATACTGAAATATAATTGACATGAATCTTTGTTGTATATTTATTTTTTATTGATGACGAATGCACTTTGAAATATTAATGGCACCAAGATATATGAAAAAACTTAACTCTTTGTTGTAACTTTGTTGTTGACAGATCACTCTTCTTGTCAACCAATAATTTCAAGGGGAAAGAGAAAAAAAAAAGAGAGAGATTGTTGGTTGAAAAAAAACACACCTCATATTACATGGAATAAGCAGATTGTGAGGTAGAACTTAAATTTTATTCCAAGGAAATTGCCATACTTGAACAGTAAAATGTGATTCATTAAAGCTGTATGGAGAGCAGTGCAAAATGCAGCTAGTATGTATGAATGTGGATCAAGTCTGATAAATAATTTAAGTAATTTCAGTTTAGTGTGCCATGTTTAGTGCATACCCTTTCTTAAAAAAAAGAGCTTCCCCAATTATTCCAAATTAACAGAAGAAAAGAAATACAACAGTTTAAACTGGTTCCATTGCAGATATATTAAATTAAAGCACATCCCTAGCAAAATGACATTATTTTTTCATTATATGCATTACTTATTCAGAAGTAAATCTTACTGTAATCAACAGAACTCATTTCAAGAAAGTGTGTGTAAAGATTGCAACATAAAAATATATTGTGTGTGTGTGTGTGTGTGTGTGTGTAACTTTAAAATATGACTGATATTAATGGACAACAAACCAGTCTGGAAGTAACAAACCCAATCTTCTATTCAATAGAGTGAAACATTTACCAATGTATGACTTTTATTGACTCATGAAAGGCTTTCCTTCTTTCCTTCCTTCCTACTTAGAGAAGCTGTATTACTGAACAGTAGCTTTGAGAAAACAAATTATGGGTGGGACTCTAGGTATAATATTGTTTGTGAAGAACTCACATTGATTAGCTATTGAAAATGGGTCAATCTATTGTGTGATCATTCAGGTATATTCACCAGCATCTTTCTTATGCTCAAGTTGAATAACCTGGATTTAGAAGAAAATAATTTAGTTTTCAAACTTCCAGTCTTTTGATATTAAATGGATCATTTGAATCCCACTAAATGTTCAATTGCACAACCTATAACTGTTTCTTGATAACAGATTTTGTTTGGTATTTGAGAATTTGTCTTAACAATATTTAATAGTTGTCATGAAATAAAAATTAACATTTGATAATATCCAAGCAAGTACATTAGAGTTATTTTCAGAAAGTATTCATAAATCTACTAACCTGAAAATAACCATGATGTTCTTGGGCTAACTCATACTATACTATAGTATTTTTGTTATTACTTGGTTTGTTCTCATTTATGTAATCACAAATATTCTTTTAGCATTATTATCATAATATCTACATTGATTGAACACAGCAAATCTAAGCATTTTAGAGCATGAATGGACAATGTGGGAAAATTTATCACAGCGGAAAATTGTGGATATGAGGTCATAAATTACAGACAAAGGAGAAATGTGGTCATCTGGAAAATTAAAAATCAGGACTGATAGGAAAAGTCCTGTCTGCCAAGAACAAGATAACAGAATACTGAAGTCAATAAGAGAAAGACCTGTTGTCTGTAAGCTAGAGAATTTGCTAAAAGTTAGAAGGTTTCTGCTCAGAAGAAACTTAAGCTGCTAACCAATGCCATGGAAGACATTGAGGCCACAAACGCATAAGCAGTTCTGATCTCTGATGAAAGCTACAATACCTGGAATGATAGGTTTCTGTACCATTTGAGTAAATGTGTGTAAATGAGTAAATAGGGATTATCATTACTGTATATATAATAAAATTGAATTGTAGTAAATGTAGATATTTTCATCTCACAATTAAATTGTTCAAGATTTCTCTCCCCAAAACTACAGTGCTGGACTGACCACTGTCAAAGAGCTTTGCGCCTTAATTTTGTATATCTTCATGAATTATATCTGGATAGCAATAATTAATGCTTAAGTATTAAGAAATACCACTTTCCTGTTTGACTACGTATTAGTGATTCAGAACAACTATCCTGCCTCTTTTAACATAAATGCTGTTATTAATCAGGTTAATGTAAATCATTCTTGTATAGGATCCATATAAATGATTCACATTAAAAGTTCAAATTAGTTGGCAGATAAAATTTGTTTAAGGACTATATGATAATATTTTCTTTAGCTATTGCAATCTGAAGATAAAATTAAGCATCTCTCAAGAAACCTCTCGGAAAACAGGCAACTCATCAAAATATACAACACTGAAAAGGTCAGCTGGAAATGGCATAGGACTATATTTCATAAATTATAGGTATTACTTTTCAGAAACCTTATTTGTGTGACAAAATTGTGACAAGAACACAGGTTGGCACAAAATCAATATACTCAGTCAAGGCCTGTAATAAATAACAGAAACGAAGAACAGCATAAATATAGCTAGCTTTTATTGCAACCTAAAGTCAGTCTAATTTCCTGGGTGAGTACTGGAAACTGCATAATTTCCAAAGAAATATCAGAAACAGAATGTTTCTTATTTTTTTCCTGAATGCTACTAATACAAACTTCAAAAAATGTTACTGCTTTCATATACACCAGGGATTAACCATGTCTAGAAGAAAGATGTGGAAAAATCATTAAGTGAGGTAAAATAAAGTCAAACCACAAAATACAATCAGGGTAGATAAAATGATGTAAAGACAACATCTATTGAAAAGCAATGTGCCTTTTCTGTAAAAATGCTAGCATTTTATTTTATAAGAAAAATGAGAAATACTGAAACACTACAAATAAGGAAAGCAGAAAAAAATACAAAAACAGACAAATTCGGGGGGGGGGGAGATTTTTTCGTTGTTTTCTTTGCAACAATACAACAATATTGAGATTTAGGATTTTTTCCTTCCAGTTAGATTTCAGCTACGTTCAGTTAGGCATAAATGTATGTATGTATGTCTGGGGGAGGGAATAGGTGGGAGTGTGTGTGAGAGAGAGAGGGAGGGAGAGAGGGAGGGAGAGAGGGAGGGAGAGAGAGAAGGAGTGAGACAGAGATTGTTACTTGTCAATCTGCCAAAGGCTTTTGTATGAGGAAATACTTTCAATGCATTCATAAGCTGTATTTCAACAACTTGGCAGCCAGGTTGTTGAATGCAGCAATTGGTTTTGTAGTAATTGTACTTTGCTGAAGCATATGGACCGGTTTGGTTGGAATGGGGCCGGCGGCGTCCTCGTGCACGCGCGCAGTACACGCATGCGTTTTAGCGCCTGCGCGATGCTCCAGCTGCTCGTGGAGACTCGCACAGGCGCTGTATGTGCCATCCAGCTGCTCGTGGAGAATCGCGCAGGCGCTGTATGTGCCCTGCACCTGCGTGGAAGCGCAGAAGCCTTCAAAGACCGGTAAGGAGCGCGGGTGGGTGGGTGGGCCTTTCGCTGTTCCCGGAAGTTACTTACTTCTGGGTTCGCTGACCAACCGGTTCGCGGGGACCGCCGCGAACCGGTTGAAACCCACCCCTGATATGGACCAGTGGTGGGTTTCAAAAATTTTTTACTACTCTGTGGTAGTTCTATTCTGTGGGTGTGGCCTATTTTGTGGGCATGGCTTGGTGGTCATGTGACTGGGTGGGCATGGCCAAATTGATGTCACTCACCAAAACTTTGGGCTCAATTGTAGTCATAAGTCAAGAACTATCTCTGGGTTCCTCTGCATAGCAGTCTTGTCCTAGTAAACTCTCTCCAAAATAATCCAGACAATGTAAGGTTTCCTGCTGCAGCGGGGGGTTGGACTAGATGACCTCAGAGTAACCTTCTATGCCTAAATTGCTGTGCTGTCTTTCTTTCTTTCTTTCTTTCTTTCTTTCTTTCTTTCTTTCTTTCTTTCTTTCTTTCTTTCTCCCTTCCCTCTGTGGAAAGCACCCCCCCAATAACTGCTGAATGTCACTTTGCAAACTTCAGCAGCTTTTTAATTTAAAGCAGGACTCCAAAGTTTGTAGCTTTAAGACTTGTGAACTTCAACTCCCAGAATTCCACAGCCAGGCATACTCAGTTCCAATTTAAAGTGACAGCATTTGTTTTTCTCCTTTGCTGAATATCGGCTAAAAAGTAAGTTTTTGTTTTTCTTTCTCCTTTCCCTTCCTTCCTCCCTTCTCCCTCCCTCTCTCCCTCCCCCCCTCTCTCTCAAACACACACACACAGAAGTTGGATTGGATAGCTCTCTCCTACCTCCCCCCTCTTTTTCAAACACACACACACACACACACACACACACACACACACACAAACACGATGGATTGGATATCTCTCCCAATGGCTTGAAAGCAGCTCCTTTGCCTCCCCCCACATTCCCCCCTCTGCCTTCCCCAAACACCTCCCCCATTGCAAATGCAGCATTCTGTTTGAGTGGGAAATGCCTGGAACACAATAAAGCACACCCACTCACCTCCTGTGTGTGCTACAGCATGCCTCTTTGCCTGGCTTTTCAAGCATGCAGTCAGTGAAGCTGGGCTGGTTTTTTGCATAGTTTTATCCAGCTGTCGGGGGAGAGGGAATGACTTCCTCTCCAGGTCCATTTCTCCCCTCCCCACACAGCTAGATAAAGCTATGCAAAAAGCCAGCCCTCACTGGTGCCCAACTTCACTGACTGCAAGCTGCATCGAACTACACTAGGGAGGGAGAGAGCATGAGCAAGCCAGAGCCCTTTCGTCCAGCCTTTGCCCAAAGCCCTGAACCTCACCAGGAGGATGAAGTTTGAACTTCTTCCCCCACCGCTCTGACCAACGTGTAGCTTTTCCAGCTGCTTCAGAGAGGGCTTCAACGCTGCTCTTGCCTCGGGTCCTCTGAAGAAGCCCTGCTTTTGCTTCCTTCTCTTTTGAGAAGTGCCTTGCAAATGGGGCAGACCAGGGGAGCGTACTGGTATGGGGACATGGTCACACTGCCATGCTATGGGTACACAAACATACAGCTGATTTCTGCTCCCAGTATGGCCATACTGGTGCATACCGGGATCAACCCAGCTCTGAAATGCACTGGCTGGCAATTAGCTAGGAACTTGGTATAAAGACCTAAACCATTTGAAATTAGAATAACTGACAGATGATCTCCTCGTTAGCTACTGAGTGAACCACAGAGTTTATATATGGAGATTATACTGTGTACTCAGTACAATGTCTCCAGTTAAATTGGGCAAAAAGCTCCTAGACATGATTGCCAAGATTAAAAATGATTATTAAAAGTATTTGTGCATACAAGAATTGCGGCGTTGCCACGCTGGCGGGCCGCTCATGTCTCTTGGCCAAATTGGAAGGAAGACACCAGGCTGAGTTCCTCAGGATGAGGGCTTCGAATGTGCTTCGGAGACCTCTTTTATTGAGAAAATTAGTTACGTCATCAAAGGGGCATATCAAAAGCCGTATATAATCACATGTTACAAATAAACGAATAGAAAGTTACAGCATGGCATAGGGTGGGGGGAGGGAGGAGAAAGGGCAGGTATGGGCGTAACTTGCTCACATAGCTCACGTTACATGAGCTTGCGTAGTAAATCCCGACCGCTAGGCTGAAAAGTTCCCGATGCGTCCCACGGCACGATGTCTCTCCATCCCTGTGTACGTGGTCCAGGCAGCCGAAACTGCCTTGCACGCACACCCGGTGATGGATTCCAACATCTCCTCTGTTTTTGTTTTTAAAAGGCATTGTCTCCTTCTTCGTCATTGGTCATGTGAAAGGGATCTTTACTCATGAAAGGGGTTGACTGTTCATGTAACTCCATGCGGTTGACAATATGAATTTCTTTCTGTGAAGCCAACCTAGAGAGTATATTCTTACACATAGCTAATAAAGAGGGTACACATTGAATACAGCAACACAACAGTACCAGCAAAGCAACAAGGGTTATAATGGTTTTGACAACATCTCCCAACCAGCTAAAATTAGGTAGCCAAGAGGTCAGCCAATTCCACCAGGAGTCTAAGGCCTTATATGTTTGCCTTACTGTTTTGACGATATTATGTAATTTTTCCACACTGGTTTCAACTTCTCCGGACTGATTCAAATTATGACAAGTAGCATTCAACCAAATACACAGGCCTCCTTCCTTGCTTAACAAGTAATCCAAAGCTATTCTATGTTGAGTTAAAATGCCGGCTAAGGGATCAATTTCCGCCTGTAGGGCTTGTAGCCCAAATATCATGGTGTTAGCTAGGGTTTCCATTTAGGCAGATAAAATACGCAATTGTTTAATGTTCCATGTGACACCCAAAAGTGGTAGGGCTATAGCGGCAAACCTTTCACCTTCTGTCAAATAGATATTATTGGGATCATAAACTAAAGCGTTATCAATTGCTCTCTTCCGTCTAGCCCATCCAAATTGTTTTTCCCATGCACTATCGGGTTGTGACATGGGATGTGCTGATATTCCGGCAGGTGCCAGAGTCCCAATGGTGCAAGTACCATTCCATACAGGGGGCAACACTTTCCCGGCCCAGTGACCACAAAGTCAATACAGGCCAGGCGGTAATCCATACAAATGATACCCATGATGACCGGTGATTTGTTCCTGTATTTTATAAAAGGCAACCTTCCCTTTTTGTTAGAATATAAATCTATAACTGTGCTGTCATTTGTTCTACACTCAAAATGCTTGGGTAATGATAAATTTGAACAATTATAACCAGTTTCCACAATTTTAAAGGTAGCATTGCAGTGGGGATATTCCCCTAAAGAAAAGCGGATGAAAGGGATTTGCTTACTGCTACCATTATTAGTTACTACTTGATAACCTTCATGCAAAACGTTCCACCATGTAATACAAATGGGGGCAAGAGGGGGTAAAACCCAATGTGTCAAAATATACTGGGCAAAATCATAAAGAATATGTGGACGATTACTTGTTGTTCCATATAGTGCAGTAACATTCCAGCCTGTAAGGTTTAGGGTCCCGGTGACCAAAATGGGCCAGCCCTGTGCATTAGAGGCAGGGCCATGCGTACAAACCCAGCAATCGGACAGATTATTTATACGGGTAGGGTTATGTATAAGGAGATGAAACTCATTTACTCGCCAATCCACAGTGCGTTTGGGTCGACGGTGTGGGGTGGAGGCATCTTCTACATGCTTTGTTAGTATTTTCCCAGCCGGAGCCGCCCCACATTTCCCAACCCAAATAAGCAAGAACAAAATGACCATCAATAAAGCAAATATAACCGTATGATATGAACACGCTCTGCAGTCCACGGGCTTGGAAACCTCCTCCCACCATGATCAATAGTGGGGGGACTTGCGGCGAAACACAGGGCAGTCAGTTGGGGGAGCATAGGGTGGAGGGTGCCCTGCCCTGTTTTCCGGGTCAGAGACAGAGACAGCCTCAAGCTGTGGTTCCTGCTGGTTGGTCATGATCAGGTTGCTCCTGTGCTTGTTTTGGTGGTTTGGGCAAATATGGTCTTACGTGTCTTCCTGGGACCCAAAGTACTTTGTCTTTTAGTTGGATTGCAGCGTAGCCCCTTCCCCAGGTAGTCAGGTCAGCAGGTCCTCGCCACGTCAAGTCAGGCAAGCAGCGATAGTAGACGGGTGGTCGAGGAGTGTCCGGAGAAGGTGGAGCTGCAAAATGATGAGTTGCTGCTGAGGAAGGTGGCTGACCGGTAAGATTTAAAAAGTTTAATGTGTATAGACAAAGATTAAGAATGTTTTGCAAGGCCGGGAGGCTACGGGGTCCCTTCCCCTTTGTTTCAATGTAGCGATCAAGGGCATGCTTAAGAGTCTGATTGGCGTGCTCAACCATAGCCTGCCCTTGGCTGTTATATGGAATGCCGAATTTATGCACAATGTCCCATTGGTTACAAAAGGCAGCAAAGGCTGCACTAGTGTAAGCGGGCCCATTGTCTGTTTTTAATTCTTTTGGGCGTCCCAGCGATGCAAAGGTTCAAATGCAGTGATTAACAACATGTCTTGTGGCATCGCCCCTTTGTGGGGTAGCAAACAAGAAGCCAGAGTACGTATCTATAATTACATGTAGATACTTCCATGGAGCAAAGGGTGGATATTGAGTCACATCCATTTGCCAAATTTGACAGCATTCCGTCCCTCTGGGGTTAACCCCCAGAGGGAGGGAATGCGCTTGTCGGCTACAAGTGGGGCACTGCTGAATAATCGCAGATGCCTCCGCCGATGTGAGGCCAAATTGTTTTATGAGCGCTTTTTTATTTTGATGAAAGTATGAATGGCTGTCCCATGGCATGACAGCAGAGCAAACATTGACATGGGGCAGGGGAGCTGATGCTGCAGCATCAGCAACGTCATTGCCCTCCTGGAGAGGCCCAGGAAAAGGCTGATGACTTCGGATATGGGAGACATGAAAAAAATGACAGCGAGAAGAAACAAGATCTTGTAAAATAAGAAACAAGGACAAAAGTTGTGAGTCAATACAGGGAGAAAGATATGATTCATGCAAAGAGGTTATAATCTGAGTCACATATAAGCTATCAAGAATTAAATTAAATGGTTGTTTTTCAAATAATTGAAAGGCCAAAATGGAAGCGGCCAATTCAGCTCTCTGAGCAGATTTTTGTGGCTCTGTTAGTTGGGTGTGCCATGTACCATCCTCCTGCCAGGCACATGCCCCACGATGTTTGCTCCCATCGGCGAAGACAGTCACAGTGTTTTTAATAGGAAAGGCTGTTAAAGGAGGATTCCATTGGAGCGGAAGGGCCTTGGCAAGGCTGAGCCTTGGGTCTGGGGGGAGGTGGCAGGAAACTTCCCCCGGCCAGTCTGCCAAGGCGAACTGAAGTTCCTCCGAGGTGGCACACAGTATCTCCCATGTCTGCAGGGAACAAGGAACGTACAGGCCAGTAGTTTCCGTGCCTGTCAGGGGTTTACAGTGGAGCCTGCCCTTGGAAATAAGGGCAGCAAACTGGTCTGATTTTTGCCTGACTGAGTTCCTTGGGGTGTGGGAAAGATGGAACCATTCCAAAATCAATACCTGAGATGTTTTTTGTAGCAGCACTCCCCTTGGTAGCTGGGGAGTATTGACTAAGGCTATGGCTAAAGGGGCATTTGCTTGCATTCAATCTACCCATACCCTTTGCAAGGCTTCCTCCACTAAGTGGAGAACATTTTTATGTGAATCGGAAAGGGTGATCAGGTCACCCGGAGCCGCTCCCAATGTAAGGGCTGAAAATAAAGGAGCCAGTTGTGAAGTGGTAAGACCCACATAGGGTCTAGCCCAATTGATAGAGCCCAAGTATATCTATAGAGTCGTGGTTGGGGCCAAATGTAATTGGGGCAGACGCGGGGATGCATAAGAAGCCAAAAGTTTGTGGCCCAAATATTGAAAGGGCATTCTTGTTTGTATTTTTTCAGGTGCCACATACAAGCCTCCCTATTGCAGGGATCCAATCAACTCATCCAGGAAGGCTGATACGGTGCCTGCAGGCCCTGGCGCAGTGACCAGGATGTCATCCATATAGTGGTAAACCAGAAGTTGAGGGTGTGAGGAGCGAAATAGCTGCAACACTTGGTTCACAAAAAAAATGGCACATGGTGGGGCTATTTAGCATACCTGGGGCAATACCTTCCATTGGTACCTGGCAGTTGGTTTAGCACTGTTTAATTCGGGGACTGTGAAAGCAAACAACTGGCGATCTTGGTTAGCCAGTGGTATGGAGAAGAATGCATCCTGAATATCTACAACTACTAGATCCCAACCCTGCGGGATTAAATTTGGATTAGGCAGGCCACACTGCAAAGGACCCATGGGTTGTATGATTTTGTTAATTGCTCGCAAATCATGAAGAAATTGCCATTTTCCAGATTTCTTTTTAATAACAAACACTGGGGTATTATAAGGGCTGTGGGATAATGGCCTTTTTGTAATTGTTCAGTAACTAAATTTTGAAGAGCTTCCAATTTTTCCAATGTAAGAAGCCATTGATTAACCCATACGGGTACCTTTGATACAAGAGTCAACTGCAAGGGGGCCAGATCAGGGGGGGGGGCATTACTGCAGTGTGAGTTTTGCCTTGAGCTGCTGCATTAAATCCCGCCCCCACAAATTAAAGGAAAGGGGCAACACCACAGGCTTAATGTATGCAGTATGAGAGGAGTCGGGGGATGTAACTGGCAACCAAATTGTGCTGACCTTGGCTGTCTGCACACCGCCGACCCCTCGTACTGTCAGGGACGATTCAGTCAGCCATTCAGGGGGCCATTCCTCAGCTTGGATCACCGTAACATCCGCTCCGGTGTCTACAATACCAGAAAAGCGGTGGCCATTAACGTTAGAGGTAGTGATTGGGCAAGAATGCAGCAAAGGTTGTTCCATGGCCAACAAGTGAGTAGACGACACAGGAGTGGGTTGAGGAAGCGGCAAGGCAGAGGCAACCACTTGCCCTTCCGGCACTGTCAGGGGAATGTTGGGGATGAAAGCCATACCCATATGTCCCAGGTCATCGGGGTCAAGCAAAAAGGGGGCAGCGATGGCTCCCTGCAGGACAAAGTCTTGCTGTGAAAAGACCAGCAACGGAACATTGGTGGGCAGGGGAGTGGGGTCTTTGGGGCGGAGAATTAAAGAGTAGGTGGTTCCTGGCAGCAGGGCAGCTATTTCCTCTGCGTTCTCCAGTTCCACCAAGGCCAGAAGAGGAGGTGGGGACTGGGGACTGCCGCCATTATCAGCCTTTCGAGGGGGCTGGCCGATCGCCCCTGTTCTAGTTTCCCTGACTCGGGGGAGGGTTGGTCCTCCATTGGTTTGCCCAGTGAAACCCCTTTTCGCAACGGGGACAAACTGTTTTTGGTTTTGATTCTTGATTGTTCTGTCGCCAACTCCCTCCCCCTGGAGCTCTGCACTGGGCCTGAAAGTGTCCCGGTTTTCCACAATTGAAACAGTTACCGGAAGGTCGCGCTCCATTTTGTTGCAGGGCAGCAGCAAGGGCATCTATTTGATAGGCCTGGGTGCCGACCACTCGGCAGGCTCTTAAGTAGTCAGCGATGTTTGCCCCGGGCTGGCCCGTAAGGGGTTGCAATATGCGCTGACAGTCAGAGTTGGCATTTTCATACGCCAGTTTTCCAAATAATTCCTGGCGGGCATCGTGGTTGTCCACCTGCCGGTTGATGGACTTTTTCAGGTCATCGACAAAGTCTTGATAATTTTGAGAAGGACCCTGATATAATTTTGAAAAGGATTTTTTAGGGCCATCATTTGAGTCATCTACTTTTAAAAGAGCAGTGTTAGCGGCTTGAGAAATTATGCGGCTAGCCTCCCGTGGGGCAGCAGCCTGCTGTTGGGGAGTTTCAAAGCCTACCCCCCCCAATCAGGTGGCCATCGGTGACCCCCTGTGGGAGGCCATGGGCACTTTGTCTTTGAATTTCTTTCTTGTATTCAAAAGACCAGATGGCATAATGATTTAAAATCATTAAAAAAAGAGTCTGCCAATCATCAAGGACAAGCCAATAAGTGTTTCCCAGACACCCGATCAAACCTCAGGTGTAGGCAGAAGTTATTCCGTACATGGCAGTTGCTTCTTTGATGTCCTTAATGGCTTTGTACGGGATGGGTGTATATACCGGGATTTGTGGCCCCGCCGGGTTGGCAGGGTCGGGCTACATGTTAACGGGGAAACAACAAGAACTGTCTTCCAAATCCAGATCGCCGTTTTGAAGGGTGTCCCGGAGAGTGGCGGCCACCGCTCCTCCTTTCGGGGGGCGCCGGGGGCCGGCACCTCGGGGGCAGACTTACTAGGTGCTGAGGTGACCAGGATAGTGCTTTCTCCTAATTGGGGCAATTTGGTATCTGATTGATATGGCGGAGGCGGGCCTGGTTCTGCCATCATGGCTTTTTCATGAATTTGTAGGCATTCCATGATTATCTGCCATGTGGCGAGCATTTTTGCCGGAGCCCTTGGGGACTCGTGCAAATAAGTGCCTAATTTAATCCACGTGGATGTTCAAATTGAACCCTTCTCCAGGTAAGCCAGACAATGTTCGTAAATGTATTTTAGTAAAGCAATTAATTCAGTTTTTGTTGGCAGGGGCAAATTTTTTCCATTATTTTTAAGTACAATGATTGAGGACTTGGATAATTCTCTAAGTTCGTGGAGGTGCGCGATCTGAGACTTAGAAAATCCTGTCCCCATACTCACGAATAAGGGAGGGTGCTCCGTACACAGACAACCGGCTCTGGTTTGCAGAGGCTTCTGTCCAGCCGAATGAGTATGAGGATGTCAAGAAACGTGTTCGATCCGTGAATCACGTCGGGGTCACCAGTTGCGGCGTTGCCACACTGGCGGGCCACTCATGTCTCTTGGCTAAATTGGAAGGAAGACACCAGGCTGAGTTCCTCGGGATGAGGGCTTCGAATGTGCTTCAGAGACCTCTTTTATTGAGAAAGTTAGTTACAACGTCATCAAAGGGGCGTATCAAAAGGCGTATATAATCACATGTTACAAATAAACGAATAGAAAGTTACAGCATGGCATAGGGTGGGGGGAGGGAGGAGAAAGGGCAGGTATGGGCGTAACTTGCTCACATAGCTCACGTTACATGAGCTTGCGTAGTAAATCCTGACCGCTAGGCTGAAAAGTTCCTGATGCATCCCACAGCGCGATGTCTCTCCATCCCTGTGTATGTGGTCCAGGCAGCCAAAACTGCCCTGCACGCACATCCGGTGATGGATTCCAACAAAGAATAAAGCATCAAACACAATTGATTTACCACTGCTGTGCAAACTTGCTGTATTTAATACTTAAAATGTTTCAAAAATTTTATTCCTGCTTTTTTGAATTAATGTCTGATTGGTATACTGCAAGAAATATTGACATAATTGTCTGTTGGCTTCTGTTTATGAGTTTGAGCTCTTATATCCCAAACAGTATATCAATAACCAAAGACTATGTTCTTATTGTTGCTCGTGGACTAGTTTTCTCAATGATAAGATCTTCTTTCTGGGATGTGCACCAACCCATATTCTTAGAATGTTTACAATTCCATTTACCCACCAGTACTGGCTAAAAATATACATTTCCATCCAGGTCTTCCCTCTATGGGCACTTTATATATAGGTCTTTGTTCTTATCAGTCCTCTAATTTTTACATTCAAATTATTTTATATTATTTTATACTGTTTACATTATTATTAACTACTTTGAGAATTAGAATAATGGGAAGAATTTATTTATGAATTTATACATTCATAAACCATTCATATAATATAAGTCTCTGTAAGCTTATGTTCCACTTAGTTTTCTCTGTAATTACTGTTATGACTACATCAAACCACAAGTATTCTCCTCATTTGGGTTTTTTCATTAGAATAGCAGTGGGATAGTTGGAGACACTTCTTGAAATATACATACATACATACATACATACATACATACATACATACATACATACATACATACATATATATATATATATATATATATATATATATATATATATGTATTTGTGCTGATAAATAAATAAAGGGAGACTAGTATAGATCTATTTCAAGCTATTTAGCTCTCATCAGCTAGCCATACCCTTACTGGGATTCGAACCTATATATATATATTTAAAGTCACAACCCCTGGTATGCCCAAATATGGGAGGAAGTTCACTGCTTCCATTCTCTGTCCATCGGCTCGTCATGAGACCATCCAGACAGAAACCCAATATTTTTACTGTTGCTTTTGTTACATTTGTGTTGTATTTGTGCTGATAAATAAATAAATAATTACAAAACACACACACACACACACACACACACACACACACACACACACACATATATATATATATATATATATATATATATATATATATATATATATAGAGAGAGAGAGAGAGAGAGAGAGAGAGAGAGAGAGAGTTTCAAAAATATTACAAAATACTTATATTTTTCTCCATTTGGTGTGTGTGTGTGTGTGTATGTGTGTATATTATATATATATATATTATATATATATATTCAGAATATATATATATATATATATATATATATATATATATATATATATATAAAGAATGAAGAATAGCAGTTATTCTATGTAACAATATGTAGTTCTCTGTGCAAAGTATGTAGATAAAATGTATTTATTTTTATTTATTTATGTAAAAATGTATGGCCACCCATGTCAGAGCAGAAGGATGGTTCACAACAGTAATAAAACTACAAAACCTAATATAAAAACAAAAATGAAAAAATCTGGTGCCTCACTGGATTTCTGCTTATGCTAAATTACAGAATTCGCTACCATAAGAAGCTGTGACAGCTACTATCTAAAGCAGACTGAAAATTCTAGTTATATCTTTCAGCATGATAGCTAATAGAAGATAGAGTGCTGTATTAGAAAAACTATTAGCCTGGTTTTATGTTATTAGCTGAGATAAATAGCATTTAATTATCACTACCAAAGCAATTATTGTTTTTTATTTCCTTATTGTATCTGCTGGGTAATTATCAGGAGTCATTCATGCACCAGTCATTTTCATTTTTTCCATTTCCATTTCATTTTATTTTATTGGAAGAATGTATTATCCAACCTGTTCATTTTATTACCATCTGAAAAAGAGACACCCAAGAAGGGTATTTTCACTTTCTCATATCAATTATGGGTAAAATTGCAACAAAACAGTTGATATTTAGAACTGAGTAATGACAGATATTACTTCTTTCTAAGTAAATTAATTTATGCAAGAAGTAGATGGATTAAAATGAATACTATGGAGATTAAGAAACATAAATATTTCTTTATATAATCTTGAATTGTTACTAATAGGAAAGATTGAGCAAAGTATTACCCTTCTGCTCCCCCTGCTGGATCATTTAATAGGTTTCACATAATTAATAATCAGTGTACAAATTATATATTCAATGACACTATATATGTAATTTTATTTTAGTGAACACCAAGGCTTAACTTGAGAAATCCACTCTCACAAGTTATGATGATGATTTCTAGATGACTGTAAAAGTGAACTAGCTAAAAGTCAGCTTAGATGATGCAGCTTCTAGTTTTAAAGGTAGTAGCTCATGAATCACAGTTTATGGGAACACTAACAGAAGGGAGTTATTGACTTTGTGTTTAGTTGTAGTCTTGCATCAGTGCAAGATATATCTGTCACTGAACCAACTGAAAAGAGCATAGTACAGCTTACATTAGTGTCACATGGAAAATTGTCAAGCAAATTAATTGCAATAGAGTCACATCTGACTTCTGAGTTGATCCTTATTTTTTTTTAAAAAAAAACTAGGAACGTCTAAAAAAAAGGAATATAAAATTCACTCCAAATGCTTGGAAGGAATTCAGAAGTAGAAAACTGCTGATAGCCTGCTTGTTATGACATCCTGGAGGCTTGGGGGCAATTTGGAGTTCAGAAGTCTCAGCTTGATTTAAGATTAAAATAACTGGCATGAATTTAAATCGGGCATTTGAAGCTGGAAACAGGTTAAATTCAAAACATTTTCAAAATGGCTGATGGAGAAGTTAAATTAAAATGCTCACCTTCAGTTATAAAAGGCATGCAGTGTTAATTTTCACCAATCTCTCTAATGAGTAGTCAAGGAAGTTGTTGGAAGAAAGTAAGCTGCTTTCCAAAGTTTATCCTGTGGTGGAAAATAAATTAGATAAATCATTGTATTTGAATTGACATTTTAAAGAAGTCAAAGATATTGAAGAAAATAGGAGAGATAGAAATGATGTTCTAGTCAGCATTCTCTGGTCAACATTGAAAACCAGCATTGTTACATATGCTGTCTGTTTGAAAGTTCCAAAATGCAATATATTTCTAAGTTCATGTCTCTATACCAGTGCACTGAAAGTAATACTTTTTAAAAAAAAGATCCACTGAATTAAATGGTATTTCTGGACAAATTAATGGTAAATATTAGTAGAGATAAATTTATCAATCACCTAAAGTGATACTTGCCTAAAATAAGACTTGCTGAAGAAGAAAAAGATGAAAGATATGACATACTTCTAATATTTTTTAGAGCTGGAATATTCATGGAAAATATCACAAAGTCTTCATCTGAACAAATTTAGTATTGATGGAATAAGAAAAAAACAAGTGATTGAAGAGAACAAAAAAGGCAAAAAATAACTGGAAGCACCATTCATTTGGTTTATCAGGAAAAGTTATAGCTTTTCCTCTATAAAGATAATAAGACTTATTACATTAAAATACCATAATGGTCTTTAATTCTTTTTCCTTGGAGTACTTGATTATATCATTTTGGATGCTAGTCCAATGTAATTTGAGGTTTGGCCTCCTAAATACAATAATTGTCTTAGCTGCTGGAAGCTGGCCTGCTCCATATAGGAAGATGGCCAGTAATATAGATGGAGAATAAGAAATTGATGGAGCTTAGAAAGAAGCATAATCTTCCACCTGAGGCATCTATATACCACTAAAACTCTCATTCGCATAACCTTTACTGGGGGAATCATAGGGCAACAATTTTGAACCAATGTAGCTAAAATAGTCTAACTTACAAAATACACCCAAAATCTGGGATTCATTACTCATGAGAGAATTACATTTGGGGAAGTTGTGGCTGTTTCAATGCTACTGGTCTGCAGCTGCTTCAGCTCTATCAGGCTGCTGCTGGAGTCTTATGATGCTCATTTTGAATGTTCTGGAGATATACAGTGAATTGGGCAGCATATAAATTTAATAAGTACTATATCTAATAACAATACAATAACAATACAATACTGTATTCAGACATTGTCACTTTGCCTAGCATCTAGAATTTTTCTCTTTTCCTCTCTGTTTTTGTCTGTCTCTCTTTGTTTCTTACTCTCTCCCTCTCGGGCCTTTTTATTTGATTTTGTGAAAATATTAGGGACATGCTCAAGCCTTCAGAAAACTTGTGTTGTACAGGTAAGCATTGGAAATATAATAAATTGTACAAAAATATTATTATAACGTTACAAGGATTATCGAATACAGAGGACTCTATGACAAATTAAATAGAAATATTATTCTAAAGTAAACAACATTACATAATAATTTGCTTTTATTAACAAATGAACTAATTCAAGGAAAACATTATGTGACTGTAATTTCCTTTTTGTGGGCTGGGTGAGAAAGTCAGCATTCAAAGTAAAGCAAATCAACCATTTATGGATTTCAGCTGAAAATTATATCTATTGTGTACACTATAATAATTGTATTGCTATTGCAGAATATTCGGAAAATATCTGACTGATACATAAAACAAAGTATTGCTATAAATTATACATACTTTTCAATACACGATTACCTTTCACTGTTGTCTATTATTATCTATAACAATAAATTATTGATGTTAAAAGGTTCCAGAAATTTAAATTTTACCATCTAAGAATATCAATTTAAAACTGTTAAGAACTGATATAAACTAATACCATTCTATGGTACTTAACATCAGTGGAAATTTTACATTATAGTTTGAATTAGCTCATTTTATATCCATTAATGGTTCAAAGTATACTGTATAATGTATTGAAGAAAGGTTTACAAAGAAATTATAGGCAAATAGGATATTATATTATTCTTTATGTAAAACAGAGGTGTCAAACTCAAGGTCCGCAGGACAGATCTGGCCCATGGGGTGCTTAAATCTGACCTGTTGGGCTGGCCTGTAAATAGTGAAGGACCAAATAGCGAAGATGCCTCTGGAAGCCAAAACGGGCCTTGAAAATAGTGCTTGAAAAAAATGGAAGAACAGTTGATAAAATATAAAATAAGTGTCTGAAGTGGCTAATTTTAAAAAAGGCAAATGCAATTTTATTTTGCAACAGCAGAAGTTTTATTTCCATTTGGTTCAATTTTGACTTAAGGCATCTGGAATACAAGTTCTACTGTAATGTACCAGAGTTTAAGAAACATTCAGTAAAAAAATGAAATACAATCAGCAAGAACAATCAAGAGGATAGAAAGTTTTGTGAAGAGGGATAGCTTTGAGAAAAATATTGAGGGATCAGCTGACTGCATTCCTTGATCCCTTGAAAGACACACTAGAAAAATGCTAGTTTCTTCTTCAGTAACCTTTAATTATATTATATAATCAAATATTACTATTATAAATACACACATGCATATACTCTTAATTTATTACATCTGACTCATTATATACTTTGCTTTTTTATTCCACAGTCAATCATGAATCAAAGCAGAGACACTAATGTTTATCAGTTTCCTGAAAGGAGGAAAGCTCTCTGTCCACATTTTGAGGTAGAATATTTACTAGAGGAATCAGTATTTATTCACTACTTTACTTGGGTCTAGATAATCTGTTTCCTATAAGCCTTCTGCAGCTGAAGCTGCACTATTTTCTTCTCAAGTCTCTCTAAAAAAGTAAGGTTGGAAACAGAACAATAGGCAGTTAAAAGAGCTGACTTCTCAAAGAAGTCTTCAGGACGCAAGACACCAGCTCTTTCTTAATTGCATCTGGAGCAAGCATCTTAATTGCATCAAGTGGTTCTCCAAAGAAGCACTAACTACTTTCCAGACCTTAATACCAAAAGCAGTCACTAGGGACATGGGTCTTAATCATAGGCAGCAGAGCAAAGCATGCATGATTAATTTTCAATGTTTTGTATTAACTTTGTAAATTCCTCATTATATTCATTTATTATTTCTGTAATAATAACTCATGTTATCTTGATTTGAGTTGAGTTCCTAAGGATATTTTAAATAGGTTTAATACAGTGCTTTGTAGTCAGTTGATATTCTAGGGCAAAGCACATTCCTTATTTTTGCAACATGTGTGAAACCAGTAAACCTAGATTTTTTTTAAAAAAAATATGATTTATTTGCAGTTTCAGGTATTGCAGAAGAAGTGCAATAGAGACCTGGTTCAACATAATCCCACTGGGAGATATTTCCAAGTATCTATTTCAAGATTTTTTTTAAAGGAAGCAGATGTTTTCTATCAAAATAGTACCAGTGAAGAACTACTATTACTCCTTTCCTGAGATCATATTCCAATCATGCACTCCCTTCTTTAATTGATGCAACAGAATGTAATAATTCATATTCTGGCTTGTTGACACAGCTTGCTTCAGCTGTTCACAGAATAAGTTGTTTGTTCACAGAATCTATGAACACATCAGCATTCTGTAGACAAACAAAGAAGAGCTGTTGGTTTTGACAGTCACTGCAACTGTCTACTGGCCTCCACGGGACTTTGAAAATGTATGGTAAGTATAGAGAATCACATGCAGTAAATTTTTACTGCTGCTAACTTTGACACACTTATTTCCATTAGGAGAAATAACAGACTCCCTAGAATTTCCTTTGTGCAGGCAAAGTAAAATAAGGGGACAATAAATCAAATTCTGAATTGAAATTTATACACAAAGTACGACTCTGGGGATTTTATTGCTGGAAGTGATGCTTCTCAAATAATTGTGCTATTTTTAGATATGACTTAGGAAAATGCAGCCAAAAGATTTTCGGGATAAATCACCATCTCTGCTTCACAGCTATTGTCGAAGTTTAGTAAGTGCTCCTTCTATGAAATGCTACCATTTCTGTGAAATTCTCATGAGAGAATTATACTGTACATTACATAAAATTGATGTCTGTGTAGCATATGTAGAATTTACATATGGTTTTGATCTCAGATAATTATTTGTCAGTTGAATATCCATACTAAAACATTAAGCTGTTTTAATGAAGTAATTCATAATTATAGTTTTGATCTCTGGTATGTTTTATTTTTTGCTACATTTCAAGCTGCAGATCAAAATCAGTATTTGGTTCATAGCTCATAGAAGGTATTTTCCTTTATAGTTTGGAAGATTTTCTTTGATTCTGGTATTTGGTACATTTGTTTTGTATGGACATCTGACAGACTGATTATTTTATTTGATTCTGGTGAGTTTAATTTTTTTTAAGACATGAAAAATATTCACTATATGTATGCATGAAGAATATATGTACACCTAAAAATGCCTAAGGAATGCTTTAGTGTCATTTTTTCTGCATTACTGAAAAAAAATAAAAGTAGTTTATGTTACAATACATGTCACTTTATAACAACAGGAACTCAGCATACTTTATATTTTAACAGCTGGATTGCATTTGGCTAGCCATTATCACATATTACATAAGGACATACAGTTTCAGTAGCAACTAATTAATGTACTTGATGTGGGAGTTCAGAAATTACAAATGTTCCACTCATTCCTAGATAAGGATACTATGGCGATTACCAGCTTGAAATGGTTCATATTGGATGAACATTTCCAACATACTGTAATTGCTACTGATTAGTTTTATGTTGTAATGAAGCAATAATGACCAAAACACATGACATTTCTATGGGATTCATGAATGGCTGGTTTTGCTTCAGACCATTGACTTAACTCATTAATACCTTTAGAAGGGCACTGTGCAAGGGTTGTTATTGTTAATAACAAAATGAGGATTAAAAACTTTGTTAACGTTAAAATTAATTTGCAATTTTAAAATGTAAGTTCTAAGAATTTCCCACTATCAAGCTTTTAATAGTGTACATTCTAAATGCAGAAAAAAACCTCAAACACATGATGTTTATGTTAGAATCTGTAAACAATTTGACACAACTATCATTCCCCAGTGGTTGAAAGAGGCAAGCTGTTCATTTTTTTTTCCAGAAAATAGAAAAAACAATAGTGCAAAATATTTCAAACCTGTCTATCTCTCTTTCCCCAGATATATTTTGTATTAGTGATTCAGATGTGATCACACAAGTGTTGCCTTTGCAGCTGCTTATCAGGCTTAAGAGTTGTAGGCAGTTATGTTCATACATATGTTCATAAGTTCCTGAAGAATCTTTAGCAATTTAATCCAAAGCACTTTACAGCCACTTGTATTTCTATGGGAAGGCAGAAGTAAAAATTAGAAAAACATTCTCATGTTTTACTCCCATATAAAACAAAGTTATAATACATCTAGTTCAAAAATATTTAGGCAGAAAAGATTGTATTTAACAGCATATTATTTATATGCTATACCTCTTTATGATAATAAAAAAGACTTACGATTTTGTGAATTATTTTTCAGAAATAAAGGAATCCTTAACTCTATTTCATCTAAATTTTATTTTAAAAGTAAATACCAGTTTTTTTAAAATAACAAATTGTCAAAGGGTGTGAAAGATTGCTAATAGATTTAGAGAACTCAGGATGATTCTACCAATTAAAGTGAATTTATTGTTCCAGAAATATGAACACATTGAATAATTTGTGCAGCAAGTGTTCAATTCCAGTATCCTTAACATAACCTATTTGTATATATGTACAGTTTATTAATTTTAGGCTTAACATAAGAATATATATCTTAGATTTAGCTATAAAGCAGCGATGGCAAAACTTTTATGGCTGCCATGCCAAAAGCGGGGAGAGTATAGGGGGCGTGTGCCAGCATGCCACACCCATAATGCCATGCGTGTGACACCCCCCCCCCAGTGCACATGCATGTTGGTGATCAGTTAAACCCCCTTGCTTTTGCTATGTGTTTTTTTTTTTGCCTTCCCCAGGTTCCAGAGGCTTTCTAGGAGCCTGAGAAGGGCAAAAACAGCCTTCCCCCACCCGCGCAGGCACCCTCTGAGGCCTCGGGAGCTTCCCTGAAGCCTCAGGAGGGCAAAAAATGGACCTACGGGGAACCCGGAAGTTCGGGAGTGGTGACTTGCAATTTGTCTGTAGGGCCGATTTTCAACCTCCGGAGCCTTCAGGAGGCTCCTGAAACCTCCTGAAGGCCCCTAAAGGCTCCAAAGGTCAAAAAACAGCCCTATGGGAACCCAGAAGTTTGGGAATGGTGACTTCCGGTTTGTCCATAGGGGTGATTTTCAACCTCCGGAGCCTTTAGGGGCCTTCAGGAGGCTTCCCTGAAGGCTCTGGAGGGCAAAAACCAGTCCTACGAGCAAACCAATAGTGACTTCCACTTTGTCAGTAGGGCCAATTTTTGACCTCTGGAACCTCCAGGGGCCTTCAGGAAGCTTCCCTGAAGACTCCGGAGGGTGAAAAATGGCCCTACGAACAAACAAGAAGTCCATTCCTGAACTTCCGGTTTGCTCATAGAGCCAGTTTTTCGCACTTTGGAGGCTTCAGGGAAGCCTCTGGAGGGCAAAAAACGGCCTCAAAAGAAGGCTGAAGTCAGCTGGCTGGCGCACACATGCATGCTAGCCAGCTGACAGGACAACATCTCACGTGCCCTGACAAATGCCGTAGGTTCGCCATCACAGTTATAGTTTCCTTGAAGTTCTTTAAATGTTTGAATGCCTTTTGTTTTCTTGTCTATGCAATTACACAATTATATTAAATCCTTCTTTAGATACCTGTTCTGACCACTCCTTCTCTGTTCAGGAACGAAAGCCACAAGCAAACATAAATCAGAATACTTTTAATCAATTCAGACTCTTGTTGGCTGCAAGTCCAAAATAAACAGAGATAAGCATTCTGGCAGAAAGTTAGGCAGCAAATGCAAAAACAAACTCTCACAGCAAACCACTTCTCCAAGTTGGTTTCTCTGAATCATGAACGTGAATGAGAACGTTGACTCCTGCAAACAGGGCGTGGCACAAACAGTCCCTTTTATAATCAGGAGAGGATCTTAATCAGCCTCAGCTGCTCGTAATCACCTCCTGTAGTTACTCCGTTGTTCTTTACGTCAAGTAGCTCTTCGCCTGCATGCATCTTGAAACAACTCCCAAATGTTTTCCTGAACATTCCCTTTGATCCAATGCTCTGCTGCCACTGGTGGCCAACCAGTCTCTCCTCGCCCTGCTTGGAGTCGACACCCTGTCCAGGGTCCTCCACCTCTTCCAAGGCCGACTCATAAGACCCCTCGCTGTTGGAGTCTGGCAACAGCTCCAACGACTCCTGCCAGGCCACAACAGATACCTTAGCTTTACTTTTGCTATCCTACTATCCTGCTGTCTTAGCTTTTAAATGTAGAGAGTGGTGTCTTCTTGAGGCATTTGGCAATTGTATCACTCCTCTAGTCTATTATGGCTCCAGGGCATCTTTCAAATGTGGCCTGTTTCTCAGAGGTGCTGCATTCCTTCATTTAATGATTGGTGAAAGATCCTTCTTTCCAGATTATGCTGCTATTATTCAGTTCTTCATCACATTTCCTTCATTCACTGAACCATAGTGGTACAGTGGTTCTATATTGCAGACATAGTTCAACCTTGACTGGCTCAAGGTTGACTCAACTTTCTAACCTTCTGAGTCTGTAAAATGAGGACCATACTCAGAGTGCTGTAAAGCACTATGCAGCAGTATATAATTCTAAGTGCTATTGCTACTGTCATTGATAATTTTTTGAAACTGTTTTCATCAATGTCTTCATTTTCCCTGCTTCCAGTTAGTGAACCCAAAACACAAAGCTAAGCTCCTTTTTTTTTTGCCAAACATACACTTAGAAGTCTTAAACTAAAAAGATAGATATGGTTACCGGATGTTCCAGGAAACCAAGAACTTTCCAGTTGTAGAGATCTCCTCTATTGGTAACTTTCCAATTGTTTACATGATTCATTTGCAGCATATAGCAGATATACAAAAATATTGTCAGAGTTTGTTGCAGCAATCACATCCAGAAAGAATACACAGGTAACTGATTCAGCAGAATTCAATAACTTCTTTATATACATAACAACACATAAGTCAAATATACAATACCACAAGTGTTTCTTCCAACATGGTAGAGAGTGCAAGCAAACACAATCAGAGGAGAGAACAGTTCCAGTTCAGTTCCAGCAGCAGACTAGTATATTGAGTTTTAGCACAGACTCAGAGCTACAGTACAGAAGTTAACCTAAGCCACGCCCAGACTCCATGCTGTCTCCTTGTTGCTCATAGCAAATACTGTTTCAGCTTCCAAACAGCCTTCATTGCCATGTCTATTCATTGGCTGACCTTGTTACTAAGCCCTATTTCAGTTCATGAATACATCTACTCTGACAAATCTGAATCATCCAAAAATAAAAGGCAACACTGTCTCAACTATGATAGTTCATCCTACCACAAAAATATTAAAACAAGTCTGTGTTCTTTTTTATATTACACAAAAGACTGTTTTAAGTATGAACAAAGTAACTTAAGAGTCTTTCATCTGTCCCATTCTTAGAACACTTCTCTCAAAAATTCAGCTCAATGACATACAGTCTTTATATACTGGGGGGGGGGGGGGAGGAAGCCTCAGTTTGCTAGCACAATAGCATAGACAACAATGTTAGTAAGTAGTAAATAGTGCAAGTACTATTACATTTAAACAAAGGTCACAACATATAATGTACCATAAAATACAACGAAATAACAGTAAAAGAGTAAGTTTTATAAAATAAAGTGATAAAAATAATATTAGATATAAAGGTTAAAGCAAGGTGAAGTCAAAGCTACTGTGCATCTAAGAACTTAAATATTTATACATTTAAATGACAGTAGAGCAAAAGTTCCAGCTTGGTTATTGACACCTGGAAATATGTCTGTAAGAAGATAATTCAGTTTTTTGAGGTCTGAGCCATTGACTTCACCTATCAATGAACATTGAAAATATATCCACTTAGCTTATTTTTATTCTCAAGTTCATGCAGGAGGCTGAGAAAAAGCAATAATTTGTCATAGTTGTACATTGAACTAAATGTATTTGTTCTTACTTGGAAGCACCCATGCATAATAAATGTTTTTAAAAACTTACTGCTTTATATTTGAGGAAAATCTTCTTGTCTTTAATACTTATGTTCTGATGTCTAGAATCAGTCGTCAGGATTATGTTCTATGTAAAATACATCCATAGAGTTGGTGACAGAAAACTGGGAGAAATGACAGAGGCAACATTACATTGTCACAAATAAAACTTTATGTATGCATTTGATGTAGAATGCATACAGAAGTATGCATTGCTTTCATTAATTTGATAAAAGCTTCAGATCCTGTTCTAAAGATCTGCCTTGGGTTTATAAAATTTAATGGGTTTCATTTAATAAGTCTATGGATAAACACTGATTAGAATATACTAAATTAGACATTCAAGAGTATAGAAGGACCTGGAATAAGCAATATGAATAGTTCATAATCATTGTTGAAGAATGCTTTGGTTTCTACATCTTACATTTTTGTAGAGGTAATGTTATGATAAATTTAACATAAAATAATTCATATCTGTTAAAAATTGGGGGAGGGTAGTTGTGAACAAGAAATTGTGTGCAGTGAATTATCCACGAGATGTCGTGCTCAATATGCAACACTTGTTCACATAACGTGCTCATATAAAATAGTGGTTCCCTTATGGATAGACATTATTTCCTATATTAATTTTGTTCTGGAAGTCTTATTGTTTTCTACACCTGCTTTTACATGTATATATTGATAATTGTAAAACTACTGTAAGAGAATGATAGTTTAAACAGATACTGTCTGTCCTTCTAGGACTTAAACAATGATATTACAAGGTTGGAAGGACATACATTTTTTCATAATTTATGGAAAGGTTCTGAAGAATTTACTTGTATTTTTAAAATACATTTTTACTACTAGAATTCTATTTTGCATTGATGTGAAGAACAAAGTGCTGTTTAGAAAGTACTTTTCAAAGACAACTTGTTTGGCCTACATGTGGTTAGTTCCTCATCTGGGGAATAAACCAGGATATTTATACTATTTTAATTTAAAATAATATATTTTGCATTAGCTTTTACATGTATGTATATATGTATGTATGTATGTATGTATGTGTATATATATATGTATATGTATATGTATGTGTGTGTGTGTGTGTGTGTGTGTGTGTGTGTGTGTGTATGTATATATATATATATATATATATATATATATATATATATATATATATATATATATATATATACACACACACACACACACACACACACACACATAAATATACATATACATATACATATACATATATACATACATACATACATACATACATACATACATACATACATACATATATATATATATATATATATATATACACACACACACACACACACACACACACACATACACACATATAATAAACAATTGTGTTTTTTTCACTAAATAAACTCCCAGATGCATTTTGATACAATTATGTATTCAGTTGTAAAATACAACATAAAAAATAGCACTGAAATGTTATGCATATATTAACACCATTAGCTACTCATTTTCAGCTTTTCATTTTGTAAGTATTTAAAAAATAGAGCACAGGCCAAAAATACTTTGCTTCCAAGTCTAAATTAAATTACTGCAGAATACCGTAATTTAAAACAAAACAAAAACTAACAATAATTCAATAGCATGGATGCAAAAAAGAAAAAAAATATTATTTTCCCTCTGTTATATTGGATCCATTTACAAACCTTGATTATACAATACTTAAGCATGAATATTTATATGGAATATTACCAGCACTACATTGGATGATTTGGGTTTTTTTTTTTTTAAATCATGTTATTTCTCCTTTGTAGTACATAACTGAATTTATCTAACATAGCTATTTTGGATATCTACTAAAATATTTAGTGATACCTTTTTTGAATTCCTTTAAAGGCATGGTATTTTTATACTTTTATCATACCTATTTAATTTTCTGCATTAAAATATCCTAATTTAAAGAAACATGTAGATTTTAAATGACAAGCTACTACCTTCAATTTTCTGCAAATTTTATAGAAAACAATAAATTGTAAATTGCTTCTTATAAAAGTATAGAAGAAAAATGTTTTTATACGTTACCCTGAGGTATATGAAAATAGAATTTAAGCTGTGACTTATATTTTAGATTAAATTATATCAATGGCCATTTCTGTTACATATTACTACATAAAAAGTGTTCAATAAAAGTCTGCTATTGGTTTGTTAATTAATTTTCTGTGATAAAACTTACAAATGGTGGTATTTTTCCATGGCATGTTGAACCTACATAATAGGCCATTATTCTAGCAAGACTGTGCAACTATTAACAACAAGGTTTGCTATGGTCACTGGGTTTTTGCTATTAAGAGTTTTAATTTAATCATAAATAATATTGACAATATATATTGAGGATAATCATATTAAAATTCTACCCCAAAATAATAACCTTGGGCTGATTAAGAAATAGCATTCAGTTCAATCATTAAACAGGAATTGAATTTCAGAGGCTATGGCTTTGTGATTAAGAATACCTGAAATAGTTGTAATTGCTTGCTAAAGATTGTGAGAATCTCTTCCATCCTAATAAGTAAAAATGAAAAGATGGCTGGAATTGTCTATGTTCTGAATTACAAACCTTTATTTTAATCCGTATAATCTTGAATTTTCTTTGGACAGAATATAGTTTGTAGCTTAAATTGTATAGGTTTTCTCTCCTCCTGGTTATTTGTATTCATTCAGGAACATTTAGCTGCATAATTGCTGTTGTGTCAGTGAAAACTGATGGTGGTGGTTTGTAATTGGTACATGAAATCTGAAATGCAAGCCAATGACTTCTTGTCATTCTGATAGTAGTACCCAAAGAATATCTAGTTAATGTGACCTGATTGCATGCATTATGTAACCCCTTTGCCTTTTGAAAATAGGTCCTAGTACAGCACAGAAGCGTAAAAATTGAGGGCTACAAACAACCCCACAGGACTGGATGGCAACTCTCACAGCCCTTTGAAAAACTGCCTTAAATATAATATTTAATGAGACAGTAGAGTGAAATCATTAAACATCAAGGTGAATCATATTAATTACATGCATTCAACTGAAAATACATGTATATGTGATGAAATCAAATTATTTTGGGTCTGTTTGTTTCCTTACTTTCTGGTCTTCATTTAGTTTTTTTTAATCTGTAATGACTGACCACTCAAAGGACAAATGAGGCCTCCTGTCAAAAAAGGACCATCTAGGACCGTGATGGCAAACCTATGGCATGTGTGCCATAGGTGGCACACAGTGCCCTGTATGTGGGCACGGGAGCCGTTGCACCAGCTCAGCTCTGTCACACATGTGCGCCTGCCTCCTGCCGGTCAGCTGGTTTTCGGGTCTCTGCTGTGTATGCACAGGGGGCATGTGGGAGATATGCACACATGTGGGGCGGGACATACAAGTGGGGTTTGTGCACGCATGGAGTGCACGCAGGAGGTTGCACACACATTCACAGGGATACATGATTGAGTCACACATGCATTGCATTATGGGTGTGCATGCAGGATTGGTGCACATTGCATTATGAGTGCGCGCACACATGCACACACTTTTGGCACTCTGTGCCAAAATGTTTAGCCATCACTGATCTAGGACATTGTGGTTTAAGGTGCCAGGAAACATTCTATAGATATAGACAAGAATTGGGGATAATTTAATGCTGGGTAGAATATTCTATGCGGAACCATGGCTAAAAGAAAAAAGATCCAAAGAATTCTAGCAGGCATTTAACCAATATAGATTGGATTCATCAAGTGATCTAATCGAAAATTTCCAGCAAGTATCATTATTATGCGCCAACTAAACAATAAAACATTATCACTGTAGTAGAAACACAGCAATTGTACTAAAATATCATAAATTTTTTCGAAACATTTAAACAAACATTTTCCAAGCATTAACCCTTAACCACAGATGTACTATTTCAGCTATGCTATTACAGAGATGAGCTCATAATGACCCCTCATTCAATTTTCTTAATCTATGAAAATGATAGGTGGGATATATTGTTAAATTTACTTTGTATAGTTACAATTTGCATTTATTGATCCAATTAACAAATTTTATAAATTCTATTCACAACCGGAACGGTCCATTTCTAAAAATAGGGGTGTTCCAAACATTTTGGAAAACTATTGCGGTCACTATGACCTCAGGTCTGTGGTTAAGGGTTAATCTCATATGCTTTTGTGAACTAGATTTAAGGAAAAGTTTCCCCATCTAGCCATATACAACTAAAATACCAAAATGTATCATTTGTTAATGAATCAAAACAATATGGTTACATAGAGTTCTTTTGAGATAAAGGTTATAGATGGAACATATTGTTAAGGCAGCCATCTCTGCTATGTTAATTAATTAAGAAGCTAAGCATGATCTATGAGCTATCTTAAGAATAAGCTAATTAGTGTTCCTTAGGTCAACTTCATGTTGAACAATTAAGGTTTTGAGTTCTTTAGAAATTCAATTAAAGTATGGTTCATGGTTTAAAATCTTACAATAAACTAATGTGTGATCATAATGTTTTAAATGGAACGGTGTTTGCCTTTGGGGAAGACCATGAGGATAAAAAAAAATCATGATGGTTGATTGCAACATGTAACCATCACTTGCTACACAAAAAACAAAGGAAGCAAAGCTTTGACATTGTACCTTCTTTAACCACTTGTCCGCCCAGATAACCCTGATTTACTTTAAGGAAATAATAAAAACTGATATAATTATTTTAATGGTCATATTCCTCATATGCTACAATATTCAGTTGTAATTGCAGCATCTAACTGATGATGGTTAACTTGTTCTAGATTATTTCTTGGATGGGAACCACTTGGAAATTCCAAAACTATTGGTTAGACTGAGAAGTTGAAAGTCCATTCCACAAGAAGGAAATGGCAAATCATCTCTCTTTCTGGAAGTTTATGGAAAATGCATGGATATACATAATTGTTATTGATCTCAACTCAAAATACTGTTATCTTTAATACTTTTCTTAATATTCAGTTATTTGGGAATAAAAAAACTATTCTGTTATTCTTATGAGCTATTCTGTAGAGACAGTAAAAATTAAATTACACTTCCTGGAAATGGGGTTGTAACTTTAATCTGGATAAATATTTTTCATCAAGTTAATAAAGCCTATGCATTTGATTGAACACAAATAGATTTACAAAGCCCATCAAGCCTATATATTTATTACTATACAACTGTGCGTGCTCTGGATTATTGCATCTGTCACTGTTTTAAAACAAATGTACTTGAACCAATCAGAATATATGAATAAGCATGAAAAAGTAGGTTTACACTACAATGCTATGATTCAAGTAATATATGAAAAAGAAAGTCTAATTTATATTAATTTGTCATTTAGTCAGGGGTATGATAGAATAAAAATCTCACTATTTGATTGCCTTGAAAAGAATAGGGTCGAAACAGACTTGAGGGTTGTAATGTTCATTTATATTTTGATTTGTGTTTGCAGACTAAATACCAGTGTTTTGTTTGGTTATATCTTAATTTCCTTCCAGTATCAATTTTATATTGAATATATAATATTAATTTATTATATATGTATGCCTGGTTGGTTTTAAACAATTGTCAGAAACAAAGGCTGCTGGAATCGATGTACAAATTGATTGTGTATACTACTCCTTCTCTCAAGGAATCATTAATTCTAAAAGGTTCTATAGCTTTTAGTTCATTTTTGGCCCTTTGCCAAGTTTCCCACCAGGTTTGCAATTTATCATAAAGAAATCTGATATATTTACCTGTTTTGTTCTAGAATTTGTATTAATCCAGTATCATTTACTTTAAAGAATATCCATATTTGGAATACTTATAAATGCAACTTATAATTTGTCATAGCCTGTAATGGATGATAGTTCATAAAAGGTCAATTACAGAATTGAATCTGTAATTTTGAACAAAATATTTTTTCTCCAATGAAAATCTATTTAGGAATTAAACTTGTGAAAGCTGAGTACTATATTTTCTAAGGAATTTTTTTAAAAAAGAAAGTGTGGCTGGGACAGAAATCACAGCATTTGTATGTATATTAGGAAAAATGAACTGCTCTGAAGTCTGAAACAAGATTTTTATGATTTCCTTTCTAAATTATAGTCATGTTAATTTTAGAGATAGTTCAGGGAAAAATAGAATTCTTATTGGCTCTAATAGATTAAAAATATACTTCTTTTTAATGTTATGCAATTATACTGAATTTAAGCAATGCATTTTCAAAACAAATTCTTCTTTCCTTAGTTATAACAAAAAGAACTACTTATATTATTTAATAGATTTAATGAAGAAACGCAGGAAGCTCATTCATTTCATGTATGCAAATTCATTTTTTAAAAGTTTAAATATCTAGAAATCAATTTTTATGGCATTTTCCATTCAAATATTCTTTTTTAAAATAACCCATTGCTTCTTTTATTATTAAATCATGTATTTTCATCTAAATTAAATTTTATTTAAGAATTTCATTTAAAATGTTCAGATTATTTCTGAGGTAATTTTAGTAAATTAGTAATATACAGAGATATCTGTATTTTAAGGAGAAAATATGTTAATGGGAAATAAGTA